>NC_080379.1:82085804-82401204 GCF_014773155.1 Arachis stenosperma
GATTTAAAGCAGAGCTTATAATCACTGGAAAAGTGTCACCCTCTCCCAGAAATGCATATTTCAGGGATGATGGTAGTGGTTTGAGTTCAGGCTTAGGAGGCTTATCCTCCTCCTGAGGAATTTTCGAAAATTCCTTTGCCTCCTCTGGCTCTTCCTGATCAGTTTGAGCATCTTTGAAGATGTCCTCAAGCTCTGATTCTAGGCTTTCAGCCATATTGATCTCTTCTACCAGAGAGTCAATAATGTCAGCGTCCATGCAGTCCTCTGGTGTGTCTGGATGTTGCATAGCTTTTACAGCATTCAACTTGAACTCATCCTCATTGACTCTCAAGGTTACTTCCCCCTTTTGTACATCAATGAGAGTTCGTCCAGTTGCTAGGAAAGGTCTTCCTAGAATGAGAGTTGCACTTTTGTGCTCCTCCATTTCCAGCACCACAAAGTCAGTTGGAAAGGCAAATGGCCCAACCTTGACAATCATGTCCTCTATTATGCCTGATGGGTGTTTAATGGAGCCATCAGCAAGTTGGAGGCATATCCTGGTTGGCTTGACTTCTCCAATCAACCCAAGCTTTCTGATAGTGGATGCAGGTATTAAATTGATACTTGCTCCAAGATCACATAAGGCTATCTTGGTGTAATTGCCTTCCAATGTGCATGGTATCAGAAAGCTTCCAGGATCTTGAAGCTTTTCTGGTAAGCTTTTTAAAATGACTGCACTGCATTCTTCAGTGAGAAACACTTTTTCAGTTTCTCTCCAGTCCTTCTTATGACTTAAGATCTCTTTCATGAACTTAGCATAAGAAGGTATTTGCTCAAGTGCCTCTGCAAATGGAATCTTTATTTCAAGAGTCCTTAAATAATCTGCAAAGCGGGCAAATTGCTTATCCTGTTCCGCCTTGCGGAGTTTCTGAGGATAAGGCATCTTGGCTTGATATTCTTCAACCTTAGATGCTGCAGGTTTATTCCATACAGAAGTGGTTGAAGAAGCCTTGTTAGAGGGATTACTGTCAGCACTCTCAGGTGTCTGATTTTCCCTTGGCGTTTGGACGCCAGAATTGGGTGGAAAATGGGCGTTTAACGCCAACTTTTCCCCCTTTTCTGGCGTTTGAACGCCAGAACTGGGCAAGGAATGGGCGTTTAACGCCAGCTTTCCTTCCCTTTCTGGCGTTTGAACGCCAATATTCCTCTCTGGGCTCTTACTGTCCTCAGAGGGATTTTGAACAGTGGGTTGGTTGTCCTCTGTCATTTGTTCCTTATTTGGCTTTTTGCTCTTTTGAACAGTGTTATTCAAGGTCTTTCCACTCCTCAATTGAACTGCTTGGCACTCCTCTGTTATCTGTTTAGATATTTGCTGTTTTGCTTGATTCAACTGTAGTTCTATGCTTTTATTAGCAACTTTAGTTTCATGGAGCATCTCTTTAAATTCTGTTAACTGTTCTGTCATCAGGAGCAGTTGTTGAATAAGCTCATTCATCTGTTCTTGAGGATTAGGATCAGTGACTAATGCCATGACTTCCTCCTTTGGGACGTGCTCATTGCTAGAATACAAGTATTGGTTTCTAGCAACAGTGTCTATGAGCTCTTGAGCTTCTTCAATTGTCTTCCTCATGTGTATAGATCCACCAGCTGAGTGGTCTAAAGACATCTGAGCTTTTTCTGTAAGCCCATAGTAGAAAATGTCTAACTGGACCCACTCTGAAAACATTTCAGAGGGACATTTTCTTAGCATACCTCTATACCTCTCCCAGGCATCATAAAGGGATTCATTATCCTCTTGTTTAAAGCCTTGGATGTCCAGCCTTAGCTGTGTCATCCTCTTTGGAGGGTAAAAATGATTCAGGAATTTGTCCGACAACTGTTTCCATGTCTTTATGCTTGCTGTAGGTTGGTTATTTAACCACCTTTTAGCTTGATCTTTTACAGCAAATGGAAACAGTAGTAGTCTGTAGACATCCTGATCTACCTCTTTATCATGTACTGTGTCAGCAATTTGTAAGAACTGTGCCAGAAACTCAGTAGGTTCTTCCTGTGGAAGACCGGAATACTGGCAATTTTGTTGCACTATGATAATGAGTTGAGGATTTAGCTCAAAGCTGCTTGCTTTGATGGGAGGTATACAGATGCTACT
The DNA here is from genome assembly GCF_014773155.1 of Arachis stenosperma. Taxonomy (NCBI): domain Eukaryota; kingdom Viridiplantae; phylum Streptophyta; class Magnoliopsida; order Fabales; family Fabaceae; genus Arachis; species Arachis stenosperma. The sequence goes on from NC_080379.1 coordinate 82,087,933, forward strand.
CCCATATGCAGCTGTAATGGGGTTAGCATAAGACCCCAGAGTCCTCTTGGACTGATTAATTCCACTTAAGTCCATAATGGACAAAAGGGAAATGAGAATGATTGCACAGAGATAAATTTTGTTTATTTTTATTTTTTTTGAATAACCGAAAAAATTAAAATAAAAGGAGATTAAAATAAAAAAAATTTCGAAAATAGAAAAGAAAATAAGATCAAAGCAAATTGAGAACTGAATCAATTAAGCAAGTAAAGAGATTTTGAAAACAGCAATTAAAAAGATATGATTGAAAAATTTTTATGAAAAAGATTTGATTTTTTTAAAAAGAGGAAAGAGAAAAACACAAAAAGACACCAAACTTAAAATTTTTAGAAATCAAACACTAAATTTTCGAAAATTTTAAGAGAGAAACACAAAGAGGACACCAAACTTAGAATTTTTAAGAATCAAAAAGGGACCAAGAACATGCAAAAACGAAAATTTTAAAAGAAAAACAAAAGCATGCAATTGACACCAAACTTAGAATATAAAACTAGACTCAACTAAAAGACTCTAAACCAACAAAAAGAAAACAGTCCTAATCTAAGCAACAAGATAAGCCGTCAGTTGTCCAAACTCGAACAATCCCCGGCAACGGCGCCAAAAACTTGGTGCACGAAATTGCAATCACACTTTTGCAACTCCGCACAACTAACCAGCAAGTGCACTGGGTCGTCCAAGTAATACCTTGCGTGAGCAAGGGTCGATCCCACGGAGATTGTCGGCTTGAAGCAAGCTATGGTTATCTTGTAAATCTTAGTCAGGATAACAGAAATTATCAGGATTGATTGTGAAAAGCAAAAGAACATGAAATGGTTACTTGTTTTGCAGTAATGGAGAATAGGTTGGGGTTTGGAGATGCTCCATCTTCTGAATCTCTGCTTTCCTACTGTCTTCTTCATCAAACACGCAAGTCTCCTTCCATGGCAAGCTCGTATAGGGTTTCACCGTTGTCAATGGCTACCTCCCATCCTCGCAGTGAAAGCTAATGCACGCACTCTGTCACAGTACTGCCAATCACCGGTTTGGTTCCCTCCCCTACCGGAATAGAATCCCTCTTTTGCGTCTGTCACTAACGCCCAGTAGGTTACAGGTTTGAAGCACGTCACAGTCATTCAATCATTGAATCCTACTCAGAATACCACAGACAAGGTTTAGACCTTCCGGATTCTCTTGAATGCTGCCATCAGGTCCTGCCTATACCACGAAGATTCCGATTAAAGAACCCAAGAGATAACTACTCAATCTAAGATAGAACAGAGGTGGTTGTCAGGCACATGTTCATAGTTGAGAATGATGATGATTGTCACGGATCATCACATTCATCCGGATTAAGAACAAGTATTATCTTAGAATGGAAGCAAGCATGATTGAATAAGAAACAGTAGTAATTGCATTAATCCATTAGGACACAGCAGAGCTCCTCACCCCCAACCATGGGATTTAGAGGCTCATACTGTGGAAAGAAACGTGTACAAAATGTTATGAGGTCATAAGGTACGGATACAATGTCAAAAGATCCTATAAGTAGTAAACTAGTGTCCTAAGGTTTACAGAAATGAGTAAATGACAGAAAAATCCACTTCCGGGCCCACTTGGTGTGTGCTTGGGCTGAGCAATGAAGGAATTTCGTGTAGAGACCTTTTCTGGAGTTAAACGCCAGCTTCCATGCCAGTTTGGGCGTTTAACTCCAAATTTTATTCCAGTTCCGGCGTTTAACGCTGGAATTTCTGTAGGTGACTTTGAGCGCCGGTTTGGGCCATCAAAGCTTGGGCAAAGTATGGACTATTATATATTGCTGGAAAGCCCAGGATGTCTCCTTTCCAATGCCGTTGAGAGCGCGCCAATTGGGCTTCTGTAGCTCCAGAAAATCTACTTCGAGTACAGGGAGGTCAGAATCCAACATCATCTGCAGTCCTTTTCAGTCTCTGGATCAGATTTCTGCTCAGGACCCTCAATTTCAGTCAGAAAATACCTGAAATCACAGAAAAACACACAAACTCATAGTAAAGTCCAGAAAAGTGAATTTTAACTAAAAACTAATAAAAATATACTAAAAACTAACTAAAAGATACTAAAAACATACTAAAAACAATGCCAAAAAGCATACAAATTATCCGCTCATCAGTTAGATAAACAGAAAAGAGTGTTGAGAGTTCAAATGCATCAAACAGAAATTCAGAGAATCAGAAAACAAGCAGTAAATTGAGCTGAAATATATATGGAGAAAACAGTTAAGGTTTCAGAGATATCTATCTTTCAGATTGACTTTTCTTACTAACTATTTTAATCGTGCAAGATTCAATTCATGACAAACTATATGTGACTAAACCCTAATTTCTTAGACCTTTTTAGTCTCCTTTAACATTCATCAACTGCCAATGTCTTGGTCACTTAATTCCAATTAGAAGGTGAAGTTCAATTCTAGTTTATGTGCCACAGAAATCCTAATTACCCAAATATAAGAGGATTATATGTCACATATCCCGTTAAGTCCAGATAATTAGAAATTTAAGAGAAATTGTTTTCAAGTTGTTGTTCAAGTAAAGAGCTTTTCCAAGTTATACAAGAACTCAATTAGAACAAGGGTCATACTTCCGTTCCACCCAGATTCATAAGATAAAGAACGAAAAACAATTCTTGAAATAAAAATCAGTACATGAATTAAAATAGAAAAATAATAATATCAATCCATACAATAGACAGAGCTCCTAACCTTAACAGTGGATGTTTAGTTGCTCATGGTTCAGAGAGAAAACTAGGATTCAGAAAAAACTATAAATTACGAAATGAGGTCTGAGAGAAAAGAAGTGATGAGCCCGAAGGGATGATTTTTTCCCTTTTATATCTAATCCTAATTAATGTGAAATATATTTTCTAAAACTAAATAATATCTTTTCCTATTTTTAAAAAAAATACAGTTTAATCAGAATTAAAAGTAAGCAATCCCTGTGAGCCTTGAGGACGAATGGGGACCACTTGTCTCATTAATTTCCATGCCTAACTTGGTAAAGGGCTGCGCCTAACTTGAGTGGGGCCGTGAGGAATGGCGTGGAAGGCTTGAGTGTTGTGCCTAACTTGAGGAGAGGCTGTGCCTTACGTGAAGGGTGCAAAACCAATGTTGCATGTTGTTGCTATGCCTTACGCCTAACTTGAAATTTCTCAAGTTAGGCGTAGCCTTGGCAGACTTCCCATTGAGGCATTCCCTTGTCCTGGCACCTAACTTGGTAAAACCCAAGTTAGGCACCAACCATGCAGCCTTGGAGTAATGCATTTAGTTGATCTTGGCGCCTAACTTGAGAAACCTCAAGTTAGGCGCCACCCTTGCTAACTTGGTGGAGAAGAAGTATGAACTATTGTACATCATTGGAAAGCTCTGAAAGTTAGCTTTTAAACGTCGTTAGAATCACGTCCATTGAACCTATGTAGCTCGAGTTATTCTGGTTTGAGTGCAGAAAGGTCAGCGTTGACAGCATCATTCGCCTTCTTCTCATTTTCTATGAAAACTCCATCAAATCCAACCGAATGCTACCTAAAATAAACAAAATTTCACACGACTCAAAATAGCATCCATAGTGGCTAAAATATAATTAATTCTTGATTAAAATCAACAAATTGAATGCAATTTCACTAGGAAAAGATAGGAAAGATGCTCATGCAACAATGATCACAAATGGGTTCTTTTCTATTAACGTGTTTTGAAACCTTTGGGGTGAAGAATCCTTTAGAATGGAGGCTCGGATGGTATTTTGAGATCTTTTTCTTTTAAGTTTTGATTGATTCTTGAATCTTTTATTTTTGCATAGAGAGTTTTTCTTTCGGTTGACAACTTTAAATATTCTGGCTCAAGGCAATTGTTGATAGTGGGCTTTCAATTGATAATCCCGAACCAGTTGGCCCAAGTTACGGGGTGATAAAGCACCCCTAGGATCTAGTTACCCAAGCCTCTTCTTAATGTGGTCATACTACAATCATATAGCCAAAGACTTTAAATTCACCGACATCGATGTCCAGACCCTCTTTGGACTTCTAAATGTTTTGTTTCAAGGGAACTCTGGATTGTGAGCTTTCGATCGATAATCCCGAACCAGTTTGCCCAAGTTACCGGGTGATGAAGTACCCCTCAGATCTAATTAACCGAGCCATATCATTGGACAATCAGCACCACAGACACATAAATAGGCTCTTCAACCATTGATGCTCAGAGCTTTGCAACTTTTGCTTTTCCTTTGATCTTTTTATTTTTGTTCTTTTCTTTTTTCTTTTTTTTTTGTTTCCTTTCTCTCTTTCTTTTTCAATTTAACTCAAGGATATTATTTTGTTTGTTTAGAGACCTTATAATACTTCTTTAAGTATTTGCTCATGAAAGACCGCTCTTCCCCTTCCTCCAAGATCATTAATCTTTAAGTATAGTCCATGAAAGATACTCACAAGTTCAAGAACCTCTACTTTTCATAAGAGGACTTTAGTTAATTGATCCAACTTTCTTCCATCAAAATAACTCTTTTTATGTGATTCAAAGGCTTAGAGGACAAGTTATGTTATAAGAAAGATGGCAAAATAAAACAAAGAAATAAACATAATGCAAAGAAGGAAAAGAAAAATGAAAAGAAAGAAAGAATCACTAACCACCATGCACAATTGCTACCAGATTCATTCTCTGCCCTTGTTGCTCTCTTCATCCTCATTCTTGGTATTAGTTGCAGTACCAAACTTAGAGTTTGGCCATTTATAGATTGGTGAACACCAAACTTAGTGTTTGGGCATGTTATCATGTGGTGAAGTGTACGAAGAAATATAGAATGCCATGTATATTGTGTTACATGAAGCATGCATGAGTTTTTTTTAGAATAAAATAAAACATAAATAACATATGAATGATGCATGCAAAAAAAATAAAACAATGAGTAGAAAAGAAAAAAAAATTAATTAAGATCTAATGTATTCACTAAAAACATTTTTTTCTCTTTTTCAAATTGGTTAAAAGAAAGGACCTTGATGGAAAAGAGAAGAAAAATGATACTAACCGATTGGGTTGCTGACGTGGCAGAAATTGGCAGGTTAAGAATTTATTAATAGAAATGCGTTGCAAGTATAGTCCTTAACCAACCGAAAATCCGCTTATCAATTTAGAAGGGTTATCACAAAATTTAAATTAAAATACTGGGAGTATGAGTCCCAGGTCGTCTCCCAACGAGCTGCAGAGAGATGTGCTATTTTATCAATCAGGTGTTTTCAAAAATGGTTGAGTTGATAAACAGGAAATTAAAATAGAGAATTTAATTAATTCTAAATAAAAGCCTTGACTGGGAGTAGATTAGTTGGAAGCCCTATTCTTGTTGAAGTACTCTCAAGATTAATTGATAATTGAAGATTACTCTGTTTAGTTACCCCTTACTAGGTAAGGGAGAGTCAAACAAGTTGGAATGCTGTTTCTATTCACAAGTCCCAATCCGCTCATTGAAAAGAATTTGTGTCAGTGACTAGAAGACATTCCAACTATGAGCTCAATTACAATTTTTCCTTTAAGTACCCCAACTCAAGGGTTCCTGTCAATCAACTCCCCATCAAGTAAGGGAACTACTCGCTCATTATGAATGTAGAACTCATAACATAGGAAAGGGAATTAAAAAGAGACATGATAAATAATAATGAAAAGGATTAATTAAAAATAAAAATAGTCTATATTAATAACTTGTAAAAATAAGCCAATGTCAACTCTAGGGGGATTAAGAACATGGAAGAATAAGTAAAGAGCAAATAGCAAAGTATAATGACTAGTACCGGAGGTGGCCTCTTCTCAAAAGCTAAAAAGCAAAATCTTCCCAAAAATCTTAATTATGAATGTCAAGTGATAAAAACCTAGGGGAGGAGCCAATTCAGATCTAAAACTAAAAATTATGTGGAATGAATTGTAGTCCTCTGTTTCTGCATGTTCCCTGGCTCTAGTCTGTGTTTCTGGGCCGAAAACTCGGTTGAAATCTGGCCTAGAAACTCTGCCAGCAACTTCTGAAATTTTGCAGATCGCGCACGCCACGCGGCCGCATCATTCATGCGGACGCGTCATTCGGCGTTTTTCTTTCCCACACGGGCGCGTCGTCCATGCCTCCGTGTCACTTATGCTTTTCCAATTTGCGTGGTCGTGTGAGCCATGCGGCCGCATCACTACGATTTCCTCTCTTTTGCGCGGTCGCATGAGCGATGAGGCCGCGTCACTTCTCGCTGGTCATCTCCTTAATTTCTTGTATTCCTTCCATTTTTGCAAACTTCCTCTCCAATCTCCAATTCATTCATGCCCTATAAAGCCTGAAACACTTAACACACAGATCACAGCATCGAATAGGATAAAGGAGAATTAAAATACCTAATTTAAAGTCTCTAGGAAGTAAGTTTTCAATCAGGTAGTAATTTTAGGAAGGAAATATAAATGCATGCTAATTATATGAATAAGTGGGTAAAGATCATGATAAAACCACACAATTAAACACATTATAAACCATAAAATAGTGGTTTATCAACCTCCCCACACTTAAACATTAGCATGTCCTCATGCTTAGTTGAAGGAGATAAAATAAATGAGTGGAACATGTAAAAACTCATGTAATGCAATGCAACCTATGTATGTGAATGCAACTATATGATTCTTGTCCACTTGATCAAGAATAAATAAGCTCTTCAAAATAATTACAAATCAAGCTCCACTAATTCAAGTCTCATACAGTAGGAACATATAAAAATGCAAGAAGGTAGCTCATGAAAGCAGAGAACATAGAATTTTAAGCATTGAACCCTCACTGATGATGTATGTATATTCTAATCTCTCTAGTGTATTGGGTAATCACTCTATCCTTCTCTAATCATGCTCCCTAAATTTTGTTCTTTTCCTAATCAATCAACAACATTTAATATACCAATGCAACATCATGAGGTCTTTTCAAGGTTGTAATGGGGCCAAGGTAAGGGTAAGGATACATATAAGATTAAGTGAGCTTATAAATTGAATCTTTAATTAACTCAAACTCTAACATAACCTATATATTTTATATAACCATGGAGTTCGTACCTAGCTACCCAGAATTCTCTTTCACATTTCATACTCATGTATCAACTGTTTATTTTAATTCTATCATATATGCGTTGACCTTTGAATTCTTAACCCTAGCTTATCAATGCACATGGATTTTTTATTTTCATAGTTTCACATGAGTAGGTATCCAAATTCCCATTATATTATCATGACATATCCCCTTATTATCTTTTGTTCCCACAATTTCCCATACTTAATTAGCACACACAATTCTATCTTAAGCTAACCAAAGATTCAAATTGGGGTATATAATTATTTTTCCGCTTAAGGCTAGTAATGTGGTAAATTATAGAACAAATGGGATTTAAAGGCTCAAAGTGGCTAACAAAGGTAATTGAAAGGGTAGGCTCAATTTGGATAAGTAAGCTAAACAATTAATGGCCTCAATCATATGCAGCATATAAATATATTAAACATTGGACATATAGGATGGAACAAAATATAGGTTACAATCATAGAGAAGTAAACACACAAGAATAAAACAAATATGGTTAAATAATGTAACCATGCATAAAGGATCAATTCTCACAGGTTGTGTGTTCTTTAGCTTTCAAAATCATGTTCCAAATACAACTTCAAGCAAATTTAACATAAGAGTTTTAATTAAAATTAGTGAAATTTTGTTCCAAAGATAGAGTTTTAGAAGAAACTTATTGTCTTTTCAATCAAGTATAACATGCATGCATCTACTCTATTACTATGTAATTTATCCTATTCTACAAAAGAAAGAAAAACTAACTAAATATCCTAATTTATTGGTGTTTAGGGAAGAAAAATTACCTCCGGAAGTTAGGTACTGACCGACCTCCCCACACTTAAAGATTTGCACCGTCCTCGGTGCCATCTGTCAGGAACAGTGGTGGGCTGGTGGCAGTGTCTCCACAGTCGGGACCGTCGTGGCTCCCTGTGCTGGTGAAAGAAGTGGAGTTCAGAGTGCCTGGATCATCATCGGGTCTGTGATTGCCTGTAAGTAGCTCCTTGAGGTGTTTGAAACGGCGATGGTTGCGGCGCTCTCATAGCTTTGCTTTCTTTTCTTGTTGGTCAAATCGCTTCAGTATTTGGTGCAGCAACTGACTAGTAGATGATGGAGGAGCTGCAGCATCCTCTGTGGACTGGCTGGTAGTGGCAAGTTGTGGCTTGAGATATCTCCCGTTAGTGACATACTGATCATCCCGTGGAAGAATGACTTTGGTGTCTCCAGCTCTGTAGGATACTCCGGCTGCTGAGATAAGATAAGAGACCAAGGTGGAGAAAGGTAGGTTGCTCGCGATCTGCACATGTTCTATAGCATTCCGGATATGTCTTGGTAAATTAAGAGGCTGGTCTGTGAGGATGCACCATAGTAGAACGGCCATGTCTGCGGTGAAGGAGGACTCATGAGTACTCGAAGAGACGTAATGGGACATAATTTGTGCCCATACGTGAGCCTCTAAGATAAGTGCGGAAGCCGAGATTCCCTTAGGACGGGAACGATGGTATCCGAAGATCCATTTGCTGCCAGGTTGAGCGATAACTCTGAGAAAAGCGTCCCAATCAATGGTGTATGCCTGGCGCTTGATTGCGGCTTTCTGAAAGGCGTCCAATCCTTCTGGAGTAGGTGGAAGATCTAAGGCTCGCTGAATGACTTCTTCTGTAATAGGGACTTGCTTCTGACGTATATAGACAGACTGCAGTATTGGCAGGTGGAGGTTGGAGTAGAACTCAATTACCCAAGAAAGATTGACCTGTCGTGGCTGTCTCTGTAAAAATCCCCAGTGTCTTTGTGTAATTTGCGGCTCAACAAAGGCGGCAATACGAGGCGGAAGGATGAGAAGGTGTTCGTTGTTGTAATTCTGAGCTGCCAGAATAGGAAACATCTGCTCACAGTAGCGATTCGGAAATTGTGCAGTGTCCTTTTTTGGGAAAGCTCTCTCCTTTTCATCAACCTTTATGATCCTTTTAATTCTTTTTGTTGTGGGCTTGACTACAGTTGAAGAAGGTTTTGCCACTAATGCTCTTTTTGTTCTTTTCCTTGCTGTGGGTTTGGGGGTAGCTTTCTCTTTGCCTTTCTTAGTGGCCATTCTGAAAAAGGGAAGAGAAAGTAAATTAAATTTAAAGAGATACAGCAAGGAAGAGGGTTGATTGAGTGATAGTCAATGCAAGGTAAAGATGAATGAAGGGAATACATGGTCATGACAACATGTGAAAAGTTCATCAAAGGGAATAAAATAAGTGCATTAGAGGGTAAGTAGATGCAAGATGTTCATTGGCATGCTGGCAAGGGCATGAGTAGCATAGATCAAGCATCACTTCGTAACAAACTATCACGTTTGTATTGACAATTAAATTCAATTAATAAAATAGTAAAGGGAATGTATGAAAAGCAAGCATTGAATAGAAGAAGAGAATAATGTAGAAAAGTGCAAGATGCCATACGGGCTTTTTCACAAACACATAGCATGCATGGTAACTAAGGTATGGAAAGTATTAGATTAAACATACAAGCAACCCTAAAAGGAATATATAATTGTCAAACAATATTTTTAACAATTCACAAGCAAAACAATGACCCAAATAAATTCCAACACCAATTAAAAGAAAGAAGAAAAGAAAAGGGGAAGAAAATATGGATAGTGAAAGTAATAGAAAAAGAGAAGAAAAGAAAATAACATATAAAATTAAGAAGAATAATAGAAAAGTAAGGGGAGAAGAAGAAAAGGAAACCTTGTTAATAGGGGTGAGAGAGAGAGAGAGAGAAAGAAGAAGGAAGAAGAGAAAATAGGATTTGGAGAAAAGAAAGATAAGATAGTTGGCAAATCAGGGGCGCTGTGCGGCGCAGGTGACGCGGCCGCGTGGGGCACGCGGTCGCGTGACTTGTGCTTATACTGATTGATGCGGTCGCGTCGATCACGCAGTCGCGTGACCCGTTTGATGCTACTGGCGCGAGGGTAGCCTCGCACTCGCACAACTCTCTGTTCGAATTATTATTTTTGCCAAGTCTAGGGTCATGCGATCGCGTGGGTCATGCGATCACGTGGGTCATGCGATCGCGTGGGTGGTCATTAAAAGGCTATGACGCGGACGCGTGAGCCCTGCGTCCGTGTGGAAAGAATTGGGCATTCAGCGCCAAGCCAGCACCACTCTAGCACAACTTTCGGTCGTGCACCCATTTTACGTCGAATTCAAGGGCACGCGGCCGCGTGAGTGACGCGGTCGCATGGGAGGCCAATGTTACCATGAGACGCGGACGCGTCGGTGATGCGGTCGCATGGGTTGATTTGTGCCATTGGCACGCGTCCAGCCACGCTCCTGCGTGACTCTCTGTTCGTTTCTTAATCTTTCCAAACCACCTGCGACGCGGACGCGTCAATGATGCGGTCGCGTCGCGTAAATTTCTTTTTTTTTAAACATGTAAATGCAGATGCACGAAATGTACTAAGAAAGAGAAGAGTTATTGAATGGGAAATAAAAACAAAGAAAGGAACGATCATACCATGGTGGGTTGTCTCCCACCTAGCACTTTGCTTTAACATCCGTAAGTTGGACGCTCCACTAGCTCAGTCTTCGGCTATGTGGGGATCTTCCAATAGGAAGATCTCAAGCTCCTTGTTTTTCTTCATCTTCTCGCCATGGTACAGCCTTAAGCGATGTCCATTAACCTTGATAAGTTCGGAGCTGGAAGGGTGACTTAGGTGATAAACTCCGTACGGTTCGGCTTTCTCTACACTGTATGGACCTTCCCATCTTGATCTCAACTTGCCTGGCATGAACTTCAATCAAGATTTGTAAAGGAGGACTAAATCTCCAGGTTGGAATTCTTTCCTCTTGATGTGCTGATCATGTATAGCCTTCATCTTCTCCTTGTATAGTCTTGAGTTCTCATAAGCTTCTAGGCAAAGGTTTTCCAGTTTTAGTAGTTGCAACTTCCGTTTAGATCTGGCTCTCAAAGTTCCCATGTTGCACTCCTTTACTGCCCAAAAAGCTTTGTGCTCTACTTCAACTGGAAGATGACAAGCTTTTCCATAAACTAAGCGAAAAGGGCTTATCCCAATGGGTGTCTTGTACGCTGTTCTGTATACCCAGAGTGCATCTTGTAGCCTGGTGCTCCAGTCTCTTCTATGAGGTTTGACTATCTTCTGCAAGATATGTTTTATCTCTCTGTTTGACACCTCGGCTTGCCCATTAGTCTGAGGATGGTAGGCAGTCGCAACTTTATGAATGATCCCATGCTTTTTCAGTAATCCTGTTAGTCTCCTGTTGCAGAAATGGGTGCCTTGATCGCTCACGATTGCTCGTGGTGATCCAAAGCGACAAATAATGTGGTTTCTCACAAAGGAAAAAATAGTGTTAGCATCATCAGTATGGGTAGGAATTGCTTCCACCCATTTAGAAACATAATCTACAGCTAACAGTATATAGAGGTGGCCATTAGAATTTGGAAATGGACCCATGAAGTCAATGCCCCAAACATAAAAAATTTCACAGAAAAGCATAATTTGTTGAGGCATTTCATCTCTCTGGGATATATTACCAAACTTTTGGCATGGGGGACAAGATTTACAAAATTCAGCAGCGTCTTTAAAAAGAGTGGGCCACCAGAATCCACAGTCTAAGATTTTTCTAGCTGTTCTTTGAGAGCTAAAATGTCCTCCACTCTCAGATGAGTGACAGGCCTCTAAAATGGACTGTAGTTCTGATTGAGGCACACACCTTCTAATTACCTGGTCAGTGCCACATCTCCATAAATATGGGTTATCCCATATATAATATTTAGACTTGCTTTTCAGCTTGTCTCTTTGATGCTTGGTAAAGTTTGGAGGAAAAGTGCGGCTAACTAGATAATTAGCTACATGTCCATACCAAGGGATTACCTCAGATACTGCTTGTAGGTTATCAAATGGAAAATTATCAGCTATAGAAGTGGAGTCATCTTTAATGTGCTCAAGGCGACTTAAGTGGTCTGCCACTAGATTCTGGTTACCACTCCTATCCTTTATTTCTAAATCAAATTCTTGTAGTAGCAGTATCTAACGTATAAGTCTTGGTTTGGATTCCTTTTTAGCTAATAAATACTTTAGAGCTGCATGGTCTGAGTACACTACTACCTTCGTACCAAGTAAATAGGCTCAGAATTTATCCAGAGCAAAAACAATAGCAAGAAGCTCTTTCTCAGTAGTAGTGTAATTGGACTGAACGGCGTCTAAAGTTTTAGACGCATAAGCAATAACAAAAGGATCCTTACCTTCACGCTGAGCCAGCGCTGCTCCTACTGCATGGTTGGAAGCATCGCACATGATTTCGAATGGTTGGCTCCAATCTGGTCCTCTCACAATTAGAGCTAGAGTCAGGGCGGTTTTTAGTTTATCATACGCTTGTTTGCAATCCTCACTGAACTTGAATTCAATATCCTTCTATAGTAATCAAGATAGGGGAAGTGCTACCTTACTAAAGTCCTTGATGAATCTTCGGTAAAAACCTGCATGTCCAAGGAACGAACGGATTTCCCTCACAGAGGAGGGGTAAGGCAAACTGGAAATAACATCCACTTTTGCTGGATCTACAGAAATGCCAGTATTAGACACAACATGTCCTAGTACAATACCTTGTTTAACCATAAAATGACATTTTTCAAAATTTAATACAAGATTTGTACTGACACATCTATCTAATACTCTATATAGACTATCCAAGCAAAGGCTAAAAGAATCACCATAAACGCTGAAATCATCCATAAAAACTTCCATACAATCCTCAATAAGATCAGAGCAAAGACTCATCATGCACCTTTGGAAAGTAGCTGGTACATTGCACAAGCCAAAGGGCATTCTCTTATAAGCATAGGTCCCAAAAGGACAGGTAAAAGTAGTCTTTTCTTGATCCTCAGGAGCTATATGAATCTGGAAATATCCTGTATAACCATCTAAAAATCAATAATGTGATTTACCTGACAGGCGATTCAGCATTTGATCAATGAATGGAAGAGGATAGTGATCCTTACGAGTGGCTTGATTAAGACGCCTGTAATCAATGCAGACCCTCCAGACGTTCTGAACTCTGGTAGCTATGAGCTCTCCATGCTCATTCTTCACTATAGTGACTCCAGACTTCTTGGGTACCACTTGTACTAGGCTCACCCATTCACTGTCTGAAATGGGGTAGATAATATCTGCCTCTAGTAGTCTGGTCACTTCCTTCTTGACAACCTCTAAGATAGTGTGGTTCAGTCTTTTTTGGGGTTGACGAACAGGTCTTGCTCCTTCTTCTAAAAAGATTCTGTGCTCACAAACGTGAGGGTTGATACCTACTATGTCTGCCAAACTCCACCCAATTGCTTTCTTGTGCCTCCTTAGCACATTAAGTAATTGCTATTCCTGTTGAGAAGTGAGGTCCCGCGCAATGATGACTGGAAACTTCTGCTTGTCTTCAAGGTAAGCATATTTGAGGTGTGGAGGGAGAGGTTTCAACTCTGACTTCTATTCATGGTCAGGCTCTGAATTATCTGGAGCTGGTGGCAGTGGTAGAGTACTTTCATTGTCCTTTGGGAATGTCTCCACACTTGGACCTTGTCCTATATACTTCTCTTCAAACTCCTCTAGGTGAACTTCAGCTACGGTTTCATCTATGATGTCACACCGGAGGATAGAGTGATCTTCTGGAGGGTATTTCATAACTCCATTCAGATTGAAGCTTACTACTCGATCGTTTATTTCAAAAGAGTATGTTCCTGAGAAAGCATCTAATTTGAACTTCGAGGTTTTCAAGAAAGGTCTTTGATGACAAGTCATCTTAGCCTAGTTTCACTAGTCTTTTTCTTTTGTTTTCACTTGAATTATGCACTTTCTTGAGCTCTAAGCAAGCCAAATTGGGTAGAATTTCATACTTCCTTTGATTGAATCAACCATAGATGAATTAATGCAATTTCATGAGGTTTTATGCTATATTTGTTGCATATTGTGAAAGAATGAATATCTCATGATTTTGAGCATAGCTTTGATGTGTTTGGTTGATTAATGATAGGTGAAGAAAGCTTGGAGAAAGGTTGAAGCAAGAAGGAATGGCTAGGAGTAAAGAGAGGACAATGGAATAAGTGAAAATGAACCAGGAAGCAAAAAGCTGGACCAAAAGTTAGCCTCAAACTTTTGCACAAACTTTTGGGTGAAAAGTTAGCCCCAACGTTAGCCCCTAACTTTTGGGCTAACGTTGGCGCATGAAAAGAACACCCTGGGCACCAAAAGTTTGCGCCAACGTTAGCCCCTAACTTTTTGGCTAACGTTGGCGCATGAAAAGAACACCCTGGGCACCAAAAGTTTGCGCCAACGTTAGCCCCTAACTTTTGGGCTAACGTTGGCAAATGAAGAATGAACCCTGGGAGCAAAAGTTTGCGCCAACGTTAGCCTCTAACTTTTGGGCTAACGTTGGCGCCATAAGTACCCATAAGAAGGCCAACGTTGGAGCAAAAGTTAGACCCCTAACTTTTGCCCCAACGTGGATAGCAGCAAAGCATGGAAACTGATAGTAAAAGTTAGAGTAAAAGTTAGCCTCTAACTTTTACTCAAACTTTTACTCAAACTTTTGCAAAACTCTAACCCGGTTCAATTGGTTCACTTTGATTCCTCTCCAAACTCCAAGAGCAATCAACCAAGGCCTCTCTCAACCCAATTCCACCAAGAGCAAAGGCCCAACTCAAGGCTTGAAGATCATTTGAAGAAGGTGTATAAATAGGATAGAATTCAAGTTATTTAGGAGAGACTTTTTTTTTGAGCTTTTTTTCTTGGATGTTTTCAGAATAGTTTTGGGTATTGAGTGATTTTGAGTTTCTTAGTCTCGGGGAAGGAAAATTCCATTCTCTTCCTCTTAGTTTTATTGCTTTCAATTTCTATTGCAATTGTCTTGGATCTTAGGTTGGAGAATTGAAGAAAATCTGTTTCAATCTCATCCTTGGATCTCTTTGTTTCTTTACTGCTTAATTGAATTTAATTTTCTGTTAATTGCTCTTCATCTACTTTCTTTGCAATTCTTCATTTCCTTTGCAATTGTTCTTGTTGGATCTAGGAAGGCATTGAGATCTAGACTTGGTTATCTAGTCTCTTGGGTCCTGAGATCTAAATTTCCCACTTCAATTCTCTGTTAATTGCTTGCTATGTTCATTTACTTTTCTGGTTCATATCCGATTCAATCCCAAACCCCTTTTACTCTTCTGTTTGATGCAATTTACTTTTCATTGTTTAATTCCTGCAAATCCAACTCCCAATTCCCTTTACAATTCAAGCCATTTACATTTCTTGTAATTTAAGATTCTGCAATTTACATTTCTTGTGTTCTAAGTTTCTGCCCTTTAATTTCTTGCTCTTTAAGATTCAGCACTTTAATTTCTTGCCCTCTTTAATTTCATGCAATTTACACATTCCCTTTACTTTCAATGCAATTTAATTTCTGCAAATCACAAATCACTCAACCAAATCTTGATTCGCTTGACTAAATCAACCACTAAACCAAAATTGCTCAATCCTTCAATCCCTGTGGGATCGACCTCACTCCCGTGAGTTATTATTACTTGATGCGACCCGGTGCACTTGCCGGTGAGTTTTGTGTCGGATCGTTTTCCACACATCAAGTTTTTGGCGCCGTTGCCGGGGATTGATTAGATTGACAATGATTAAGTGAAGTGGTGATTTAGATCAAGCACTTTTACTTTACTGTCTTTTAATTTTCAATTAACCCACTAACTGTTTGATTTTTTGCTTAAACTAACTAAAACCTCAATCCAGCATTAGATTGAAGTGTCACTAGTTTAGTGTGTTTCTTATGCTCTGCTTGTATGTCAGGTACAAGAAGAACCACACCCACTTTTCAGGAACAAGACGAAAGAACTCTTAGGAGGTTAAGAAGAGCTGAAAGAGGGAAAAATATTGTTGGAGAAGAGGAATCCAAAGAAGAATTCCAAGAAATGAAGAACAAAATTCGAAAGAGGAGGTGGGAGGAACTTGCATCACCAGCCACCCGAATCAATGCCAATATCATAAGAGAGTTTTATGCAAATGTCTCAAGGCTTGACATGCGTGAGCCCCCAACGTACAAGAGCTATGTGCGGGGAGTGGAAGTAGACTTTAGCTCGGATGCAATCAAGAAAGTCTTGGGACTAAAGTCAGTCCGCTTTAGTGAACCAGGATACCAACAAAGATTGAATGAAGATCAGGATTATGATGAGATTGCTAGAGATATTTGTATGGAGAACTCAGAGTGGGAAGGAGATGACAAGAACAAATATAAGTATCTGAAGAGATGTAACCTCACCCCAGAAGCAAAATGATGGTATGAGTTGATGAAAAGATCAATTCTGGGCACAGTGAACACCTCAGAAGTTAACAGGGAGAGAGCTGTGATGTTGCATTGCATCATTGTGGGAGGAGAGATAAAAGTTCATGAAATCCTTGCAAAAGATATCCAAAGGCTTGCTGAGAAAAATTCGGCCGGGTCTTGGTTATACTACCCATGTACCATTTGGAGGTTGTGTGCAAAGGCTAAAGTGCCAATGGAAGATGAGAATCCAATGTGGTTAAACCAAGGCATGCCTATAACCATTGAAAGAATGACAATGACTCCCGAAGCACATCAAGGCCGAAGGCCACATGGAAGAAGGGAAAGAGAAGAACCAATGGAAGAAGATGAGTTACACCTAGAAGAAGAACCACAAGAGGAGGAGGAACAGCCGCATTTTTTCCCACATGGCAATATGGATATGACTCAAATGCAAAAAGCAATTGGAAGATTGTCAAAACAATACACAAGAATTCAAGAAAGGAAAGAAGAGTACCATTCACAATACTTGAAGCATCAACAAGAGCAAAAAGAATGGCAGCTGAAAATGATGAACCAACAAAGTGAGTTTGAGTCAAAATTCCTTGTGATGCAAGAAGAACATGCCTTTCAATCTCACGAAGCATTTGGGAAGTTGGCACAAATGCAGGCCGAAACTATGAGGGCTCTCAATGAGTTTACAACCCTCCAAGATGCAAGATATGAAGTCCAAGCCGATTACAACATTAATAGTCAAATCAAACTGAACTATATTGGAGAACATCTGCACAACATGGATCCGAAATTCCCAATTTTTGATGCGTTCTTCAAAAAGAAAAGTGAGGTAGAAGTAAACAAAGCTATGAGCCTTGAAGATAGAGTAGAGGAGGCGATGAATAAAGCTGGGTTATGGCGGGGTCAACAGACAACAAACATGGACACAGGGAACACCAGCAACCAAGTATATGAAAGAAAAAAGAAAAAGCATGACAAATGAAAGGTGGACTTGCTCCTTAATCATCACTACAAAGAAAAAGCATGCATTTTATTTGTTTGAAGTGTCTTTGCATCTTTAAGAAGTTATTTTAATAGTTTTTGCATTATGTTTGTTTATCTTAAAATAAGTAAGCTAGTTTAAGTTTGTGCTTGTGTGTTTACTTCCACTTGACTAAAAGCATGTTTTTCCCCCTGCATCTTTAATTCAATAAAAGAAATATTTGAATGTGAAGTAAGATAGTCTCTGTCAGATAGAAGTATAATAAAAGTAAGTGGTGGTATGTGTGTGATTGTATAATAGTTCACTTTTAGTGAATAAAGAGCTAGGATATCTCCTTCCAAGTGTAAAGTGACCTACTGTCTATGAATTTCAATTAAATAAACATCCTTGGTTAGAAAGAAAAACAAAAAGAAAGAAAGAAAAAAGATAGCCAAAAAGTGGCAGAAAAAAAAAGGGGAAACAAAAAGAAACAAAGCTGGACACCAATAGCTTGAACCTTAAAATATATGCCTGTGGTGTCTTTGTATTAGGATCTGCTTGAATTAGTAAGCTCTTTGGAGTGCATCAACACTTGGTGACTTGGATTAACTAATCCGGGATCATCAGCTGAAAGTCCATTATCAAGAGCAACCTAACTACAAGGCATTTAGTAACCCAAAGAGGTGCTGGGCATCAATGTTTTAAGAAGGAATGTGAGCCAAGTGTCTATGGTGAATAATGTGTCAAGTATAAAGAAAAGAAAAAGAACTTGCTACACATGATACTCAAATAAAGCTTTTGAACAAAGTAATAGCCAAGGATAAAGGAATAATGAGAGGTTATAGCAGTATGGTACTTGAAGCTTAAAGGAGACTTTCTAGGCCTAAGAGTCAATAAGAAGTAAGTGTTTGCATATCCACACAAAACCCCATGAACTACCAATAATACTCTGCTAGCATGAACATCTTATTCCATTTCATTCTTTCTTCTTAATAATTCATTTCTTGCTTGGGGACAAGCAAGCTTTAAGTTTGGTGTTGTGATGACAAGTCATCTTAGCCTAGTTTCACTAGTCTTTTTCTTTTGTTTTCACTTGAATTATGCACTTTCTTGAGCTCTAAGCAAGCCAAAATGGGTAGAATTTCATACTTCCTTTGATTGAATCAACCATAGACGAATTAATGCAATTTCATGAGGTTTTATGCTATATTTGTTGCATATTGTGAAAGAATGAATATCTCATGATTTTGAGCATAGCTTTGAAGTGTTTGGTTGATTAATGATAGGTGAAGAAAGCTTGGAGAAAGGTTGAAGCAAGAAGGAATGGCTAGGAGTAAAGAGAGGACAATGGAATAAGTGAAAATAAACCAGGAAGCAAAAAGCTGGACCAAAAGTTAGCCTCAAACTTTTGCACAAACTTTTGGGTGAAAAGTTAGCCCCAACGTTAGCCCCTAACTTTTGGGCTAACGTTGGCGCATGAAAAGAACACCCTGGGCACCAAAAGTTTGCGCCAACGTTAGCCCCTAACTTTTTGGCTAACGTTGGCGCATGAAAAGAACACCCTGGGCACCAAAAGTTTGCGCCAACGTTAGCCCCTAACTTTTGGGCTAACGTTGGCACATGAAGAATGCACCCTGGGAGCAAAAGTTTGCGCCAACGTTAGCCTCTAACTTTTGGGCTAACGTTGGCGCCATAAGTACCCATAAGGAGGCCAACGTTGGAGCAAAAGTTAGACCCCTAACTTTTGCCCCAACGTGGATAGCAGCAAAGCATGGAAACTGATAGTAAAAGTTAGAGTAAAAGTTAGCCTCTAACTTTTACTCAAACTTTTACTCAAACTTTTGCAAAACTCCAACCCGGTTCAATTGGTTCACTTTGATTCCTCTCCAAACTCCAAGAGCAATCAACCAAGGTCTCTCTCAACCCAATTCCACCAAGAGCAAAGGCCCAACTCAAGGCTTGAAGATCATTTGAAGAAGGTGTATAAATAGGATAGAATTCAATTTATTTAGGAGAGACTTTTTTTTTGAGCTTTTTTTCTTGGATGTTTTCAGAATAGTTTTGGGTATTGAGTGATTTTGAGTTTCTTAGTCTCGGGGAAGGAGAATTCCATTCTCTTCCTCTTAGTTTTATTGCTTTCAACTTCTATTGCAATTGTCTTGGATCTTAGGTTGGAGAATTGAAGAAATTCTGTTTCAATCTCATCCTTGGATCTCTTTGTTTCTTTACTACTTAATTGAATTTAATTTTCTGTTAATTGCTCTTCATCTACTTTCTTTGCAATTCTTCATTTCCTTTGCAATTGTTCTTGTTGGATCTAGGAAGGCATTGAGATCTAGACTTGGTTATCTAGTCTCTTGGGTCCTGAGATCTAAATTTCCCACTTCAATTCTCTGTTAATTGCTTGCTATGTTCATTTACTTTTCTGGTTCATATCCGATTCAATCCCAAACCCCTTTTACTCTTCTGTTTGATGCAATTTACTTTTCATTGTTTAATTCCTGCAAATCCAACTCCCAATTCCCTTCACTATTCAAGCCATTTACATTTCTTGCAATTTAAGATTCTGCAATTTACATTTCTTGTGTTCTAAGTTTCTGCCCTTTAATTTCTTGCTCTTTAAGATTCAGCACTTTAATTTCTTGCCCTCTTTAATTTCATGCAATTTACACATTCCCTTTACTTTCAATGCAATTTAATTTCTGCAAATCACAAATTACTCAACCAAATCTTGATTCGCTTGACTAAATCAACCACTAAACCAAAATTGCTCAATCCTTCAATCCCTGTGGGATCGACCTCACTCCCGTGAGTTATTATTACTTGATGCGACCCGGTGCACTTGCCGGTGAGTTTTGTGTCGGATCGTTTTCCGCACATCAGTCTTCCGAGTAGGATTGATGATGGCTTCTCTGAGTCATGTTGGGGCATCTCCAGGATGTAAAAATCAATGGGGAAAGTGAGACCTTTAATGCCCACTAATACATCTTCAACAACTCCAGCCACTGTAATAATACTTTCATCTGCTAACACAAAACGAGCTGCCAACCTTTTTAAGGGAGGGAGCCTTAAAACATCATATACAGATAAAGGCATTATACTAACACATGCTTCTAAATCATACATGCAGTCAGAAAATATCACACCTCCAATGGTACAGTTAACCATGCATGGACCTGGATCACTACATTTTTCAGGTATATTTCCCATTAAAGCAGATATAGAACTTCCTAAAGGAATAGTTTCTAATTCATTAATTTTGTCTTTATGTATGCACAAATCTTTTAGAAACTTTTCATATTTAGGTACCTGTTGAATGACATTAAAAAAGGGAACAATTACCTCAACCTTTTTGAATATTTCTACCATTTTGGGATCAGGTTCCAACTGCTTCCTGGGCTTCCTTGCAAGTTGTGGAAATGGAATAGGAGTGGCGTGTTCTGCAGTGTCTGCGCCCTTTGGTTCTTCTTCCTGTGATTTGGCGTCTTCTTCCCCAGCCATGTCCTGTATATCATTTTCTTCCTCAATATCTTCTAATTCCACTACCTCTTCAGCTGAGGCGTGTTCTGGTGGGTTTGGCTCCTCCTGATTCCTCTCTTGCAATGTGGTTCCGGACCATAGAGTGATGGCATTAATACCACCCTTTGGATTGGGTAATGGTTGAGAGGGGAATCCACCAGAGCTTAAGGACTGGTTGTTGGAGTTGGTCAGTGAAAACATTCAGAGCTTAAGGGCTTGCAAAGTAGAAGTCAAACCATTCAGAGTTGCATTAAAGTTATTTTCCATGGCCTGTTGTCTCCGATCAATGGCTTGTAGTAACTCATCATTAGGGGATCAAGAGGGATAAGTGATCTGAGAGGGTTGCTGAGAATTTTGAGGCTGTCTGAGATGAGGTGCTCTGTAGGCCTGATTCTGATTCTGCTGCCTAAAGTTGATATTATTATTCCACCTCTGATTTCCATTGTTGTCTCTGCCCCCTCTATTATGATTGTCCCTCCAACCCTGGTTAGAATTGTCTCTTCAGCCTTGGTTAGAGTTATCATGCCATCCTTGGTTATAGTTGCCACCTAGATTGTACCCTTGATTGGGGCGGTCATGAAAGTTATGAGTGGCTTTTACAGTGTTGTCTTCCGGTTGGAGTTGCGGACACTCATCGGTATAGTGACTATAATCTGCACAAATTTTGCATACCCTTTGTGGAACCTATTGCTGGTTGTGCTGTGATGGAGAAGGTTGAACTTGCTGTGGTTGTTGTTGATTAAGCTGCATCTGCTTCAGCAAGTTAGTCATTTCACATAAGCTCTGAGCTATAGCAGCAGTCTCTTTGCTAGTGGATGCCTCTGCAACAGCTCTTGACCGACTTT
The DNA here is from genome assembly GCF_014773155.1 of Arachis stenosperma. Classification (NCBI taxonomy): domain Eukaryota; kingdom Viridiplantae; phylum Streptophyta; class Magnoliopsida; order Fabales; family Fabaceae; genus Arachis; species Arachis stenosperma. The sequence goes on from NC_080379.1 coordinate 82,109,672, forward strand.
GTTTCTGCCTGTGATTCCTAGTAGAGTCAGCTAAGTCGCTGATCAATTGCCATGCTTCTTCCGTAGTTTTGTACTTTTTCATAGAACCATTGCTAGCACCTTCCAATGTGGTCCTATCTTGAGATTTCAAACCCTGTGTAAAGTAGCCGAGCAGCACTATCTTGCCAATCATATGGTGGGGGCATGCTTCTCGAAGATTATTGAAGCGTTCCAAGTATTCATAGAGGGTCTCAGATTCATCCTGAACGATCATAGACATGTCCTTCCTCAACTTATCGGCAACTTCAGCTAGAAAGAATTTCTCCAGAAATTCTCTTCTGACTGTATCCTAGTTGGAAACAGTTGTTCCGGGCTAAGTGTAGTACCACTCTCTTGCCTTTCCCTCCAAAGAAAATGGAAAGGCTTTCAACAGAATGGAGATTTCATCAGTGCCATCACGCTTAACAGTAGAACAAGTAGTCTGGAAATCTCTAAGGTGCTTGATAGGCTCTTGAGCTGGTAAGCCATGAAACTTGGGCATCAAGTTGAGTAGGGAGGACTTTATTTCGAAATCCACAGCCACTGCTGGGTGGTGTGCCTGAAATGGTTGGAGTGTAAAATCAGGGGTTCCTTCTTCCTGGATAGTGACTCTCCTGGGTGCTGCCATGTCACCTGCACGTAAATGAACTGGATCAGTAGAGAGGGAGCTTGCTTCTTCCTTAAATGATGTTTCAGGTTCGTCCTCAGAGAGGACTCGCCGACGCTGAGCTTGCCATATACGTGAAAGAGTTCTTTCAATCTCAGGGTCAAATACTGGCAAGCTTGGATCAGGAAGTGAACGCGTCATTTAACGAAAGAAACGTACAGCTCATAGTGATAGAATAAAAAGAAAAATTGCAATTAAAATAAATACCAATCAATAAATTAGCACACTGTTGCAACTCTCCGGCAACAGCGCCAAAAATTGACGTGGCGGAAATTGGCGGGTTAAGAAATTATTAATAGAAATGCGTTGCAAGTACAGTCCTTAACCAACCGAAAATCCGCTTATCAATTTAGAAGGGTTGTCACAAAATTTAAATTAAAATACTGGGACTATGAGTCCTAGGTCGTCTCCCAACGAGTTACAGAGAGATGTGCTATTTTATCAATCAGGTGTTTTCAAAAATGGTTGAGATGATAAACAGGAAATTAAAATAGATAATTTAATTAATTCTAAATAAAAGCCTTGACTGGGAGTAGATTAGTTGGAAGCCCTATTCTTGTTGAAGTACTCTCAAGATTAATTGATAATTGAAGATTACTCTGTTTAGTTACCCCTTACTAAGTGGGAGAGTCAAACAAGTTGGAATGCTGTTTCTATTCACAAGTCCCAATCCGCTCATTGAAAAGGATTTGTGTCAGTGACTAGAAGGCATTCCAACAATGAGCTCAATTACAATTTTTTCTTTAAGTACCCCAACTCAAGGGTTCCTTTCAATCAACTCCCCATCAAGTAAGGGAACTACTCGCTCATTGTGAATGTAGAACTCATAACATAGGAAAGGGAATTAAAAAGAGACATGATAAATAATAATGAAAAGGATTAATTAAAAATAAAAATAGTCTATATTAATAACTTGTAAAAATAAGCCAATATCAACTCTAGGGGGATTAAGAACATGGAAGAATAAGTAAAGAGCAAATAGCAAAGTATAATGACTAGTACCGGAGGTGGCCTTTTCTCAAAAGCTAAAAAGCAAATTCTTCCCAAAAATCCTAATGTTTCTAAAACTAAAAACCTAGGGGAGGAGCCAATTCAGATCTAAAACTAAAAATTATGTGGAATGAATTGTTGTCCTATGTTTCTGTATGTTCCCTGGCTCTAGTCTGTGTTTCTGGGCCGAAAACTGGGTTGAAATCCGGCCCTGAAACTCTGCCAGCGACTTCTGAAATTCTGTAGATCGCGCACGCCACGCGGCCACGTCATTCATGCGGACACGTCATTCGACGTTTTGCTTTCCCACGCAGGTACGTCGTCCATGCCTCTGCGTCACTTATGCTTTTCCAATCCGCGCGGTCGCGTGAGCCATGTGGCCGCGTCACTGCGATTTCCTCTCTTTCGCGTGGTCGCGTGAGCCATGCGGCCGCGTCACTTCTCGATGGTCATCTCCTTAATTTCTTGTATTCCTTCCATTTTTGCAAACTTCCTCTCCAATATCCAATTCATTCATGCCCTATAAAGCCTGAAACACTTAACACATTGATCACAACATCGAATGGGATAAAGGAGAATTAAAATACCTAATTAAAAGTCTCTAGGAAGTAAGTTTTCAATTATGTAGTAATTTTAGGAAGGAAATATAAATGCATGCTAATTATATGAATAAGTGGGTAAAGATCATGATAAAACCACACAATTAAACACATTATAAACCATAAAATAGTGGTTTATCAATTGCCTACCAACAGGTACTTTTTTGGGATTATTGGCTTGACTCATACCGCTTTCTAGGATAGCGGGTGGATTGATTTTTGTTGACCTTTTTCTGCTCTAAGGTAGTGCTTTTTCTTTTTTACTAGGATCCTTCTTTCAGTGAGTTTCTCTGTTGACCACACCTCTTTTAGCTCTTGTTCTTTTTTGGGGTCTTAGTTGTTGTATATATTTCTGAAAGGTACCTTTATCAAAAGCTTCTTGGATTAATGGGTCAATCAAATTAACCTTTGTGCAACCTTTTGCTTCACTGGAGCATGGATTCTCAATGTTGGTGGCCTTGCATTCTTCCCTAGGATTAGACACTATGTCACTTGGAGACGGATTTGATTGCTTCTCTGCTAATTGCTTAGCAATAAACTCCAATTTTTCCTCCAAATTGTTGAAGGTGATTTCTTGATTCTTGAAGTTTTTTCTAGTCTATTGCATGAAGTCTTGAGTTTTTTGAACAAACTCTTGAGTGGATTGAGACAAACATTCTTCGGCAAGTCCAAAACAAGTTTATGGTTGCATTGACTCCACTTACTGTTGGAAGGATAAATTCGAATACTCTTATCCGTGTCCAATCTAATTATCATCAAAGTAGTGCCTCTGCCTAGGAAGATATTGATAGCTCCCTGAACTTGTATTATATCCCGTGTATGTCTTTCCATAGAGAATATACTTAGGGGTTTATGATTGCATTGGCTCCCATTGCTATGAGTAGGAAGAATTGTAGTATTCTTGGCTTTGGCCCTACTAATCATTATCATGATAACTCCTCTGTTTGAGGGGATAGGAGTTACTCCCCCATCTTGAAGAATAACCACTATGTGTTCCTCCATAGAAATTATAGCAAGGGGCTTGTGAAGCATGCATTTGTTCTACTTGTACTGTAAGCAAGAAAATTTGCTGAAGCATATGTTTGTTGAATGCAATAATTATGTTCATCGAATCCATTATTCCTTGCACACAAAGAAGAAAAGAGATCAAAGGCACCAATGGAAAGACCAAATAGAATACTTAATTGAAAGAGCAAAACAAAAGGCAAACACCAAACTTAATTCATGTAGAAGAAAAAGAACAAAATTAATTAAAACTCTAATAAAGGAAATAAAACAAAGAAGAACAAAAATAGAAACCTAATAAAGAAAAGAAACTAAACAGAAACACAAACCCTAATGACAAAATAAAAAACACTAACAAATAAATGAAATAAAAATAAAACTATGATATAATTTAGTAATTTAACCCAGAGTATGATGTCAATATCAATTAATCTCCGGCAATGGCGCCAAGTGAAAACAGAAACTCACAGATACCGGCAAGTGCATCGGATTGTTCAAGTAATACTACGGTGAGTGGATATTGTTCCTAAAAAGATTAAAGGACTAAACATGTAAATATCGTATTAAATTACTAATTAGATCAATAAAACCTATATTGGTGAACTGTTGAGACTTGCTGGAAAGTAGAAAGCTTGAAAATTAGGTTGCTTGAGTGTTTAATGCTTTAGAAGAGGTAGTGATTGTTGAATTGAAAGAAATCAATATGGGTGAATGTCTAGGGTTTCGAAGTTGTTCATGTTCTCAGGAGAATTAAACCTTGTTGACTTAGTTTTAAAGTTTGCAATACTCTGTTCACGACGAATCTAAAGTAATCGATTTCCGATGTCTCGACTCCTCAGTTTCTTTTTAATTAACCAACCGCCAATGTCTTGGTCGATTGACAAATTAAAAAGGTCAAATTCAAAAATCTGATTCAGTTCTTCAAATGGAAAACATAATTATCGAGAATTGTCTTGATCCAGATTATATGTTACGTATCTTAAACTAGGGTAATCAAAAATCATGTATTGCCGCACGCTTACAAAATCCCCTTCGTCTAATTTATTTAAAAAGCTATGAGAAAGAGTTTCTAAGCATGATTTGAAAATTAGTTCTGTCGAATTAGTAAATAAATCTAAGATAGGATTAGCACACATGGTGATGCTACTTATTCTTTATTGATGAAGAACAAAATACTCAATCATAAACAGATTAATGTAAAGCTTTAAAATAAATGAAAACTAAGATTAATAAACCATTGAAACACAAACAGAGCTCCAAACCCTTTGACACAGGTTTAGTTACTCATGGAGAATTGAAAAACAAAACAAAAGAAAGGAAGAAAAAGAGAGACCGTGAGGGATCCGAAGATCTTCCTCCTCACATCATACCTTCTCTCTGTGAGCTATCTCAGTTATTTGAATCCTAGGTTTTCTAATAATTCAAAATCAAAACTAAATCTTATCTTAATCAGAAGTAATTAAGATAATATCTAATCAATTCAAATTTTAAAATTCAAAATAGACTTAACTTCAAAAGCTAATTAACTAGAGAATCTTCTCTAATATTCAATTTGAAATCATATCTTCAAAGGATGATTATTGGACAATTATTTTTAATTAGGGCATGGCATGCCCTTGTAGCACGTGGCACGCCTCCCTTTAATTAAATCAGCGCGTGGCACACCTTGATCGCACATGGGACGCCTGAACTCATATTGATGACTTTTCTAAATTTAAAATATACATGCATGTGTTTTGTAGATGATTAAGTCTTGTTTGTGTGCTTGTTTTGAACTGAGTTTGTGTGTTGTCATCATTAAGTAATTTCGGTATCATTCTAAGTTAAATGAGGTGCACTTGATCTCATTGACTTAGATTTGATGTAATTAGGTCAAACAAGATAATTGTGGAATTTAAATGATATTGATGACTTTTTCTTATCCAAAATTAATTTGGATGTATTTATGTGGATGATTGAGTCATGTTTGTGTGTTTGTTTTGAACTGAGTTTGTGTGTTGTCATCATTAAGTAATTTCTGTGTCATTCTAAGTTAAATAAGGTGCACTTGGTCTCATTGACTTGCATTTGGTATAATTAGGCCATACAAGATAATTGTAATGGTTTTGGTATTAATTAAGCCATGTTTATGACTTTTTCTTATCCAAAATTGATTTGACTAGATTTTATAAACGATTAAATCTTGTTTGTGTGTTTGTTTTGAATTGAGTTTTTGTGGTATCATCATTAAGTAATTTCAGTGTCATTCTGAGTTAGATGTGGTGCACTTGATCTAATTGATTTGGATTTGATATAGTTAGGTCATATAAGATAGTTGTAGTGGTTTTGGTGTCATTTAAGCCACATTGATGACTTTTTCTTATCCAAAAGTGATTTGGATGTGTTGTTGTGGATGATTAAGTCTTGTTTTTGTGTTTGTTTTGAACTAAATTTGTGTAATGTTATCATTAAGTAATTTTGGTATCATTCTAAGTTAAATGAGGTGCATTTGGTCTTATTGACTTAGATTTAGTATAATTAGGTCATACAAGATAGTTGTAGTGGTTCTGGTATCATTTAAGTCATATTCATGATTTTTTCTTATTCAAAATTGATTTGGATATTTTTTGTGGATGTTGAATCTTGTTTGTGTACTTCTTTTAAATTGAGTTTGGGTGGTGTCATTGTTAAGAAATTTCAGTGTCATTCTCAGTTAAATGAGGTGTACTTGGTTTCATTGACTTAGATTTGGTGTACTTAGGTCATACAAGATAGTTATAGTAATTTTGGTGTTATTTAAGTTATATTCATGAGGTTTTCTTATCCAAAAGTGATTTAGATGTGTTTTTGTGAATGATTGAATCCTGTTTCTATACTTTTTTTGAACTAATTTTGTGTGGTGTTATCATTAAGTAATTTTGGTATTATTTTGAGTTAAATGTTTTGTTATTACCTATTAACCAAATTTTTTGTCCCTACAGCGTAAATGACAATGTAGAAAGTTGCTGAGAAGAACATCTCAAAGAAGGAGGTACCAACATATGATGTATGCATATATACGTTGTAAGACCCCAAGTTTTTTGAAATTAAATAATAAGTTATTTGTGATTTTTTATGTTTATTTATGATTTTATTTTCCAAAAATTATTTACAAAAAGTAATTAAATCAAAGTTGAGACTTTAAGTTCAAAGTCAATTAGGATTTATAAAATTTTCATGATAACTAGGTGTTTTCTTACTTAAAATTTAATGTTTTGGGAATGGAAAAATAATGAGGATTTGTTAGTTTAATTTGAATAATTGAAATTTGGAGTTTAATACTTTAATTTTATGAATTAAAAGAAAATTTATTAGATTATCTCTAATTTTTAAATTAGAATAGCTATTTGAAACTAATTGATGAGTTTATAAATGAATAGTATTTTTAAAGATAATTATATTGAATTATATTTGATTTTCAATTACTGCTCTACCCTCTAATTTTATTAAAAAATTACCAAACTACTCTTATTCCTTTAAACCTTAACCCTAGTTTTTACAGCACACTCCCTCACCCCACTCCTTCTAACCTAGCCGCCACTCACCCCTTACCCACCCTCACTAACACAACACACACACCCCCACGCTGAGAGAGAAGAGAGAATGAAAGAAGAGGAAGAAGGAGAGGGTAAGAAAGAGAGGACAATGTCGGCTTGGTGCTACCGCTGCCATCGTCATTGTAGAGGAGGGAGATATGACTCACAAGGAAGAGGAAGAGCTCATCCTAGCCGTCACGGTTGGTTGAAGCCGCTTCTGAGGAGCTTCGAAGAGAGAGAGAGAGAGAAAGAGAGAGAGAGAGAGAGGGCAGCGTCATTTCTGCTGCTGCTGAAGCTCGTTGGAACTACTTGGGGTAGCAGCCCCTCCTTCTGGTTCTGTTCAAACCGCTCTTTCTCCTTGGAAGTCATCACCAGAGCTGTTGTTGCTCCATTCCTTCTTTTTTCTTAGTTACAGTAAGTATTCTTGTTCCAGAACCCTCACCGATAGTGTTCTGTTATTAATTTTTTAAAGATTTTGAGGTGTTGATATCGTAGGGTTGAGTTACTGTAGTTACATGCTGCATTTGTGGTTGTCGCTGTTGCGGGGAGTCCTTGGAACTACTAGAATTGCAACTGTAAGCCGTGTTCGATGATGTTGCTGCCTTGGGAATGGTTGAAATTGCTGCTGTTGCTACGAAATAATAATAAAAGGAAGTTTGTTACATAATCGCAACTAGAAAATTGCTTAATACAGACAGATTTAGTCTTTATTACGGACGGGTTTTTGGTTACCGACGAAATTACCGACAAATTTTGTCCCAATGTAAAAGCCTCGTCGGAAATTATTTACCGACGGATTTTTTCATCGAAAAATTACTGATGGATTTTTACCAGTTATCGACAGATTTTCCCTTGGTAAATTCTCCCCTCCATTTCCCTGAAACGTCGAACTTTTCGATGGATTTTCCGTCAGTAATTAGAGACTGATTTTCCGACGGATTTTTCGTCGGTAATTACAAACAGATTTTCCAACGAATTTTCCGTCGGTAATTGACAACAGATTTTCCAACAGATTTTTTGTCTATAATTTGAACCATGAAAAATCATCCCACACTTTGAATATAGATAGAAAATCCATTTGTAAATCCGTTAGTAAGGTAAAAAAGAATTTTTTTTAGATATTTCCATTGCAAAATTAACTTGTTTTCATACAAAATGAATATAAATTTAATACAAATTTTTATATAATTTGTATTCAAATATTTATAATATTTTAAAAAATAAACAAATTCATCGTATTATCAAACTAAAAGAAAAGTACTATAAACAAGCAAGTCAATGTAATTTAAAACATAAACAAAGTGTATTGATCATCAACTATAATTCCCAGTATATTGTTCAATCATACAAAAACTATCAGCTATAGTCTTCAGTGTCATCCTCATCCTCATCATCATCATAGTCCTCATCCGAAGAGATTGAGGGTGGCGGTGGTGGAGGTGGTAGTGGAACAGCACTAGAACTACTTGACGCTCTAACCTTCTCATAATAGCTAACATAAGCCTCATTCCATCTCTTCTATTTCAGCTAACCTATACAATCATACCTAAAATATTATCTCAACTCGCTGAGTTATTCATCTGATGCTGGACCCTCTAACAAAATTTTAGGAATCCAAAAAGCAATTTACATAAACAATTACAACGAGAAAGTAAAAGTAAAATGATTACCTTTACAGCTGCCTCATTACCAAGTTCCTTTAGATCATCAAACTTCATTACCTGGAACATCAATCAAAATGCACCCACATTAATACTTGCATGATTGGACATATTTATTACAACCTGCAATCTGTCACAAGGATGAAAAATTGGTCCAAAGTATTTGTTGCTTCCCATACATCAATGACTAATTAATAGCTTTTAAAATTCATTCTTTATAGGTAGTTATAAGTAGTGTGATATTAATAGACTTCTGTAATCAGATCTTGAAAAATGATCAGGGAATTTAATTTTTTTAATGAAAAAGAAAAATCCTTTGACAGAACAATCATCTACTCGAAAAATTTGATGGGTAATTTGTAATTTGTAAAACTTCAGTACTTTACAAGCAGAAAAAAGAACAAATATATTCTGACAAGAATGACTAAACAAAATAGGTAATGAAAATACCTCTTCCAACTGATATAAAATGTTATCAGATATCTAAGCAAATCTCAATTCGTAATTTTAGTGTGAACCATTTAGACAGTGAAAGGATAACCATTTTCCGAATAAGCATTTCACTAATCAATAGCCATACACTTGTAATGCTAAACCAGTCCCAGTAGCGCTATGCAGTGGAAAAAATGATTAATTGAATTAAGGAAAGTCTAAAAGTAATGACTAGAAATAACCTCAGCACAGATAAATCCTTTTTCAAAATCAGTGTGGATAGTCCTTGTAGCATAAGGAGCCTTTGTTTGGTGTCTAATTTTCCAACATTTAACCTGAAAAAACCAAACGAAAGAAAACATATGTTGCAACATCATCTGAGAAAGTCTACAAAATTTGGTTCAATCCATCAACAAAGTAACACATATAGAGAAAGAGAAAGAAACATAAAAATAAATAACAATTCTAAGATAAAATGAAAAAGAATCACCTATAATCACCAGATTTTTAGACGAGCTATGCTTGTGAGAAAGGATAAGATGTTTGGCTCGTATTCAGAGCAAAGCGCACAAAAGTTCAAAATACACAAACTTTTAGCAGTACAAAAGGATAAATGAAGACGTGTATTACCTCATCAGGTCCTGCTGTGAAGAAGTATATGAGACTAATAGCTGAAAATCCAGTCTTTATTATTTTGGTAAGAGCACTGTCAAAATGAAAAGCATAAGATTTTAGTCCAGATAAATTGTACAGTTTATCTCTTCAAAACTAACATGCACAAAGTTGGTTCCACTGGAATCTCAAAATCATAATTTTTTGTTTTCCAAAGGGGTAAATGCTCGGTCTTTAGAAAATCAATTAAGAGAGATAGAAATTAGCCATCAAACATGTAGTAGCAATAACACATATACTTTGAGCAGACCTTTGAACTTGGTTCGCCTCACAATACTTAGCTGCTTCGTCTGACGGCATATCAGCAAGAGTCCTCTCTAAAACACAACTGAAAGGAATAATTTATCCACCATCATACTCCTGGACCCTGTAGAATAGAGAAAACCAACGTTACCTGGTTTATTCCCAACATTAGAGAACACTGAATGTTGAGAGAGTAATACACAAAAATTTTAACAGCATAATAAGAACATAACTTGTAAGTAATAATATTAAACAAGAAACAACAAGAATAGTAATCAATTGTTAACACAGATAGTGGGGAAATAATTGAAAAAGTAGATAATTAAGGGTGTTCCTTGCCACAGGATTCTAGTAGATACACTTTCAATCAACACTAGCATTCCTTGGTTCGTGCTTTAAATGCACAAATGTAGTGAATGCACTAATGTGTATATATCATAATAAAAATAATATTACACATGTGTACATATAATACGTGTTCCGGTGGTTACCTGAAACGTGTAGCTCGGTCGTCTGGAGATGCCCGAGGTGGGGGTCAGGGACCCGAGCTTGATGTGTTGGCGGTTGGTGGTTGTACCTGCAATGACACTCCGATGCTTAAGTTAGCATGGGTCCAAGCAGATATGTGTAGAATGTGGAATGAATGCCATACCTGGGTGTTCCAGTGTATTTATAGTAGTTGGCCGTGATCTTCCCTGGATAAGATATTCTTATCTTATCTTATCTTTCGGGAGTTTTATCCCTATCTTTGTGGAACCGCCTTTGCTAGGCCTTTTCGGCCTTTAGGTTTGGGCTGCGTTCCTTTTGATGGGCCTTCTTAGCTTTATTTGTCCGAGGTCCGACCTCAGGCGTGGGCCTTGGGACGAGGTCGGACCTTTTGTGGATTTTGCCGAGTTTGGAGGAGCTCGGTCAGGGTATGAACAGTGCCCCTGCCCGAGTTCGTCCTTTTTGGGGAGGTCGAGCTCGGGCATAGTTGTTTTTCAAATTTCAAAAAATGGCCGTTTCCTGTATTTATTGCATTTTACCGTTTCTCCTCGATTTCCGTTCGGGCTCTGTGAAGGCATTATTTATTTGCTCCCTTCCTTTTTCTTCGTTTATTCTGTTCCTTCCTGCTTTTCTAAGTTTTCGCCATCTCTTTTTCGAGCACCGCTTCTTCTTTCTCTTTGTTCTTCTTCCCCGAATCTTTCCATGTGTCTTTCCGGGGTTTCCTCTGTGCCGCCGTTTCGTTCTCCTTGCTTTCGGAGCTCGTCGTCTTCTTTCTTTTCTTCCAGGTTTGTTCTCGTCTCATATGCTTTTCTGTTCTTTTGTGTGGCTCTTTGTCTGTTTCTTATTTCTTTATGCCTGGGTTGCCCCAAAAAGAGGCGCCGCCATTGCTTTGCTTGTATATGGGGGGGGCTCTTTTTGTTGTATTTTGTTCCGGGTTGCCGTATTTTCTTTTGTTGGGTTTTTGTTTCTTGCTTGGCTGAACGGGTTTTCGCTGTCTGCTTTATGTGATTTTTGCTTGCTGTTGTACTTCTTCTTTATAGGTAAGAGTTTCATGTCTCGAAAGGTTCTTCAAGCAATGTCGACCAAGATTCCAAGTGGTCTTGGTTGGGTAGACCCCCTTCCCCTAAAAGTCCCTTCTGTGGTAGATTCTGAATATTTGGCTAGGTTCCGTAGGCACTGTAGCATATGTGAGAATAGAGAGTCTGAGAGGGATTATGAACTAGTAGCCCCGGAATCCGAGGAGAGAGTGTGCTTCCCGCCTTTAGATAGTTCCGAGAAGCTCTTCTTTTATGCTTATGATTGTTTTTTCTCTAAGCTGAGTGTCCGACTTCCTTTTACCGACCTGGAGTCCGAGGTGTTGTGGTCATGTAACCTTGCCCCTACGCAGCTCCATCCAAATTCTTGGGCGTTTTTAAAGCTGTTTCAACTTTTGTGTCAGTTTTTGGGCGTCGCTCCCTCTATTTCTCTTTTTTCCTATTTGTTTGTGTTGACGAAGCCGGGGTCGGGTGGAGGGAAGGTGTCTTGGGTCTCTTTTAGAGCTAACCAGGGAAGGAAGTTTTGTACCCTTTATGATGAGTCCTTTCATGATTTCAAGAACTTTTATTTCAAGGTCCGGGCTACTGGAGATGTCCGACCTTTCTTTCTGGATGAGAGTGGGGAGCCTTCTTTTCCTCTTTGTTGGCAGGAGAATGTAGTGTCTGCTAAGTATACTTTTGAGAGTCTAGATGAGGTTGAGCAGTTTATGGGGTCGGGCACCTCACTTGGATACGAAGAAAATGTTGGGGGATCCAAGCCTTCTCCGTTCCGAGTTAGGTAGTTTCCCGACCTCTCCGAGATTCTTCTTTTTCAATATTTGTTGTTTTGTTTGTTTTTGGTTGAATTTCTGTTGTGGTAATCCTTTTCTTTATATTTCTGCAGAGATGTCTTCCCAGGCGGATTCCATGAAGTTCCTTCGTCGGACGAAGAAGTCTGTGGCTGCTCGAAATATCGAGGCTGAGGCTTCTGCTCGATCTTCTCCGCAGAAGACTACCGTGGGTGTTCAGACTCGGTCGAAGACTATTCCGACTCCCCAGTTCCGAGCTATAAATCAAGACCCTCCGACCTCCGGGCCTGCTACCTCTTCTCCTCCCCCGTTCTCGGGTCCTCCTCCCAAGAAGCAGAAGACCTCTCAAGAGCTTGCGGGTTTTAACGATAAGGATTTCGATGCTCTTGGTTGGATTGAACAGCATATTCTCCCTCAGACTTTTATCTCTACTGATGACGTGTCTATGGAGCATCATTTTCAGTATATGGCGCGGAGTTGTGTTCGGATGGCCAGTCTTCATGCTGCTATTGCCCGGGAGTTCAAGAAATCCCCCATTGGCGCGACCAGCTCCCGACTTGAGAAGGCTCAGTCCGAGTTCGAGAAGATTAGTGAGCTGAAGGCTGCTAGGATTACGGAGCTGGAGGCCTCTTTGGAGAAGGAGAAAGCTAAAGCTACCGTGGCTGTGGCGGCAGCGAAAGCGTCCGAGGAGATGGCGAAGGCGGCGACGGAGAATTATACTCGGATATATGCCGAGCTTGTGGAGATAAGGGAGAAGTTGCAATCTGCTCAGGATGATTTTTACGAGCTGGAAGGCCATGTGGCTAAGGGTATGGATGCTATGTTCGAGAATTTGAAGGCTCAGGTCCGGGTTCTTGCTCCTGACCTGGATCTGAGCTTTATTTAGTACGGATAACGTTGTTGTGGAGGGAAAGATTGTTCCTGCTCCTAATGAGGATGAGGTGCTGGTGTCCGATCCCAAGGTTCCGGTGTCCGACCTCAAGGTTCCGGTTGCGGACCCGACTTCACCTTTGGCCGGGGATGGATCGGGTGTGGAGGTTTCAAGCCGAGATGATGGTGCTGTCAAGGCTGTCCCGATTTCTATGGTTCTTCCTCCGCAGCCTTCTACCGATGTAGAATCCGGAAAGGACCTTGATCCTCTGTAATCTTTTTATTTTTGGTTCTTTGTCCGGCCTGTGGGCTCTTTTGTTTTTGGATGGTTTCTGTGAACGCTTTGGGCGCTTTTTTGCTTTTAGCTACTTGTAGTAACTTTTTAGCTTATTATGCGGTGTTTTGCTTTGACTTTTTTAGTTGTTTTTTAGATTAACAACTTTTTTAGCTAGCGCTTTGAAACTTCCGTTTTGTTTCTTTCCTTCGATTTCGTTTCTTCGCTTGTACTTTTTTAGTTGTTTTTGGATAACAACTTTTTTAGTAAGCGTTTTTGAAACTTCCGTTTTGTTTCTTTCCTTCGATTTCGTTTCTTCGCTTGTACTTTTTTAGTTGTTTTTGGATAACAACTTTTTTAGTAAGCGTTTTTGAAACTTCGTTTTATCCTTTCCTTCGATTTCGTTTCTTCGCTTTGTACTTTTAGTTGTTTTTGTATAGCAACTTTTTAGTAAGCGTTTTCGAAATCTTGGTTTTGGCCTGTTGTGACTTGTTGCTCCGCTTTTATGCTTTTTAGTTGTTTTTTGGATAACAACTTTTTAGCTAGCGCTCGATTTCGTTTTTTCGCTCGTACTTTTTTAGTTGTTTTTGTATAGCAACTTTTTAGTAAGCGTTTTCGAAATCTTCGTCTTCGCCGTTTTAAGGCTTCCTTCTCGGGTCCGGGCCTTTTCTCGGACCTCGGGTTGGGCAGTCGAGTACACCCTTTGTTGGGTCCGACCTTTCATTGGTCGGCCTTTTAAGTTATTTTTGTAATCTCTTTTTATTTGGCTTTTTGAACCTTTTCAGAGTTACTTTATAACTTCTCACATTAATTTGAACCTCGTCGCTTTATCTTTGCCGACCTTGTGCGGTCTTTTTGGCAAATGATTTTTTGCGTTTTGTCGAGCATAAATTAATGCGCCTTGGCGGGGTACTTTGATTTGTTTCATCATGAGGAAGAAGAAAAGAAAATAGAGAAATTTGATTAGTATTAAAAAAGAAAGAATGTTTACAGAGTGTTTTACCCTTGACTAGGTTGGGTGCCTTACTTGACCGGGTGTCTCATTAAAAAACCCTTGTAGGGAAAAAGAGTACACCTCGGGTCAAATTTTCCTAGCTGTAGTACCGTCTTAGATTATAGGCGTGCCAGGCTCTGGGCAGCTCATTGCCTTCTAGGTCGGATATCTTGTAATAGCCTGTTCCTAAGACTTCTGTTATTTTGTAGGGTCCTCTCCAATTTGCAGCCAGCTTTCCTTCTCCCGACTTTTGTGTTCCGATGTCATTTCGGATTAGAATTAGGTCGTGAGTGGAGAAGCTTCGCTTTATTACTTTCTGATTGTATCTGAGGGCCGTTCGCCGTTTTAAGGCTTCTTCTCGGATCCGGGCTCTTTCTCGGACCTCGGGGAGGAAGTCGAGTTCTTCCTTTTGTGCCTGCGGGTTACCTTCTTCGTTGTAGAAGATGACTCTGGGTGACCCTTCATCTATTTCGATAGGAATCATTGCCTCCATCCCGTAAGCTAGTCGAAATGGCGATTCTCCCGTTGTAGAGTGTGGAGTTGTCCGATATGCCCATAGCACCTGGGGGAGCTCTTCGGCCCATGCCCCTTTGGCCTCTTGGAGTCTCCGTTTTAACCCGGCCAAGATGACTTTATTTGCAGCCTCTGCTTGTCCATTGGCTTGTGGGTGCTCGACTGAGGTGAATTGCTGTTTGATTTTTAGTTCGGCCACCAAGTTCTGAAAACTTGTGTCCGTGAACTGTGTTCCATTGTCTGTTGTGATGGAGTAGGGGACTCCGAACCTTGTGACAATATTTTTGTATAGGAATTTGCGACTTTTCTGAGCCGTAATGGTGGCTAAGGGTTCAGCTTCGATCCACTTTGTGAAGTAGTCGACCCCTACTATGAGGTATTTGACTTGCCCCGGTCCTTGGGGGAACGGGCCGAGTAGGTCAAGTCCCCATTTTGCGAAGGGCCATGGTGCGGTGATGCTGATAAGGTCTTCGGGTGGTGCCTTGTGAAAATTGGCGTGTTTTTGGCAGGGGGGGCATATTTTCACAAACTCCGTGGCGTCTTTTTGCAAAGTTGGCCAGTAGAACCCGGCTCGGATTACTTTTTTGGATAATGCCCGAGCTCCGAGGTGGTTCCCACACATGCCTCCGTGGACTTCTTCGAGGACGCTCTTTGTTTCTGAGGTCGGGACGCACCTAAGGAGGGGGTTTGCGAATCCTCTTCTGTATAATACGTCGTGAATTAGCGTATAATTCTGGGCGTCTTTCGTGAGTCTTTTAGCTTCCTTTCTTTCGGCAGGGAGAGTTCCCGACTTCAGGTAGCTGAGTATGGGGGTCATCCATCCTTGCTGTTGGTCGGATATATTTAGCGTTTCTTCCTCTCTTAGCACGGAGGGAGATCGTAAGGTTTCCTGGAGGAGACTTCTGTTGTTGCCTCCGGGCTTGGTGCTGGCAAGCTTTGAGAGGGCGTCTGCCCGGGCATTTTGTTCCCGAGGTATGTGCTGGATCTGTATTTCTGAAAAGTGGCGTAATTGTGCCTGTGTTTGGTCCAGGTATTTCTTCATAGTTGGGTCTTTGGCCTGGTAGCTTCCATTTACTTGTGATGTGACGACCTGGGAGTCGCTGAAGATTGTGATTTTCTGGGCTCCGACCTCTTCGGCTAGTTTTAGGCCTGTTAGTAGGGCCTCGTATTCGGCTTGGTTGTTCGAAGCCTGGAACTCGAATTTTAGGGATAGTTCTATCCGCGTTCCTTGGTCGCTTTCGAGTATAACCCCTGCTCCACTTCCTGTTTTGTTTGAGGACCCGTCGACATACAGGTTCCATGAGAGTGGGGTTCCAGGGGTCTCAGTGTATTCTGCGACGAAGTCGGCTAGATACAGAGATTTTATGGTAGTCCGGGCTTCGTAGTGGAGGTCGAACTCGGACAGTTCCACCGCCCATTGTAGGATTCGTCCCGCCAGGTCTGTTTTTTGTAGGATGTGTCTCATGGGTTGGTTTGTCCGGACTTTGATGGTGTGGGCCTGAAAGTAGGGACGGAGCCTCCGAGCTGTGAACACTAGGGCGTAGGCGAATTTTTCTATTTTCAGATAGTTTAATTCGGCCCCTTGTAGTGCCTTGCTTACAAAGTATATGGGGTGTTGTCCTTGATCATTTTCTCGTATTAATGCTGAAGCGACTGCTCGATGTCCGACTGAGAGGTATAGTACGAGCTCTTCCCCTTTTACAGGTCGGGTTAGGATTGGTGGCTGCCCGAGGAATTCCTTGAATCCTTGAAAGGCTTTTTCGCACTCTGGGGTCCATGAGAAGGGTTTCCCTTTCTTTAGGAGTGAGTAGAGAGGTAGTGACTTTATCGCTGATCCTGCCAAGAATCTTGATAGGGCGGCCAGCCTTCCATTCAGTTGTTGTAATTCTTTGACGCACGTCGGGCTTTTCATATTGAGTATCGCTTGGCATTTGTCCGGGTTTGCTTCGATGCCCCTTTGAGTCAGCATGAAGCCTAAGAATTTTCCGGCTTCTGCGGCGAAGGTGCACTTTGTCGGGTTAAGTCTCATGTCGTGCTTTCTGAGGGTGCTGAAGACGCTGGTGAGGTCGGTCAGTAAGTTTCTGTCTTCTTGTGTCTTTACCAGCATGTCGTCGACGTATACCTCTAGCTGTAATCCGATGTGCTCTGAGAACACTTTGTTCATTAGCCTCTGGTAGGTTGCCCCTGCGTTCTTTAGCCCGAAGGGCATTACTACGTAGCAGTAGTTTGCCCTTGGGGTTATGAATGAGGTCTTTTCTTGGTCGGGTCCGTACATCGGGATTTGATTGTATCCCGAGTATGCGTCCATGAAGGAGAGATATCTGTAGCCTGAGGCTGCGTCTACTAAGGCGTCGATGTTTGGTAGTGGATATGGGTCTTTGGGGCAGGCTTTGTTGAGGTCTGTGTAATCGACGCACATCCTCCATTTTCCGTTGGGCTTTTTTACCAGGACCACGTTTGCGAGCCACAGGGGGTATTTTACTTCCCTAATGAACCCTGCATCTAGTAGTGCTTGTACTTGTTCCTCTATTGCTTGTATGCGCTCGGGTCCGAGCTTCCAGCGTCTTTGTTGGATAGGTCGGGACCCCGGGTAAACTGATAGCTTATGGCACATCAGGTCGGGGCTTATGCCTGGCATGTCGGAAGCTTTCCAGGCGAAGAGGTCGGAATTCTCCTTTAAGAGGGTTATGAGTTCCTCTTTTAGGCCCGTTTTGAGGTTTGCTCCTATGTTTGTTATTTTTTCAGGTGTGTCCCCGATCTGTACTTTTTCGGTTTCTCCCTCTGGTTGTGGTCGAAGATCTTCTCGGGACTGAACTCGTCCGAGTTCTATCGTGTTGACTTCTTTCCCTTTCAGGCTCAGGCTTTCGTTGTAGCATCGCCGCGCTAGTTTTTGGTCGCCTTTTAGAGTAGCGATTCCCTTTGCGGTAGGGAACTTCATACAGAGGTGTGGGGTCGAGACTATAGCTGCCAGTCTGTTTAGGGTTGGTCGCCCAATGAGGGCATTGTATGCCGAAGTGACGTCGACTATAATGTAGTCGATGCTTAATGTTTTAGATTGCTCGCCTTTTCCAAAGGTAGTGTGTAGCGAGATGTATCCTAAGGGATGGATCGGGGTATCCCCTAGCCCGAATAGGTCGGTGGGATAGGCCTTTAGTTCTTTTTCTTCAAGTCCGAGCTTGTCGAATGCCGTTTTGAACAGGATGTCTGCTGAGCTCCCTTGGTCAATCAGGGTTCGATGTAAGTTGGCGTTTGCTAAGATAATGGTGACTACCATTGGATCGTCGTGTCCGGGAATTATCCCTTGAGCATCTTCTCGGGTAAATGAGATGGTAGGTAACTCGGGCAGGGGACTGTCTTCTCGGACATGATAGACTTCTTTGAGGTGTCTTTTTCGCGAGGATCTGGATGTTCCTCCGCCTGCAAAACCTCCATTTATCATGTGAACGTGTCTTTCAGGGGTTCGCGGGACTTGTTTGGCCCGACCTTCATTGTCTCCCCGTCTTCTCTTCCTGGTCTCTTCTCCTTTCTCTGCTATGTATCTGTCGAGTTTTCCTTCTTTGGCCAGCTTTTCTATAACATTTTTTAGGTCATAGCAGTCGTTAGTAGAATGACCGTAGAGCTTGTGATATTCACAGTATTCGGACCGATCTCTTCCCGCTCTCTTGTGTTTTAGTGGTCGGGGCGGTGGGATCTTTTCGGTGTGGCATACTTCTCTGTAGACGTCTACCAGGGAGACTCGGAGGGGGGTGTAGTTGTGGTACTTCCGTGGCTTGTCCGAGTTGGGTTCTTCTTTCTTCTTCTGTTCCCGATCTCGATCTCGGAGTGGGTAGGTTGATTCCTTCCTAGAAGAGTCTCTTAACTGGGAGGTTTCCTCCATGTTGATGTATTTTTCTGCTCGCTCCTGCACCTCGTATAGGGAGGTCGGGTATCGTTTGGATAGGGATTGGCTAAACGGTCCTTCTTTTAGGCCGTTTGCTAGTCCCATGATGGCTGCTTCAGTGGGCAAGTGTTGTATGTCCAGGCAGGCTTTGTTGAATCGCTCCATGTATTCTCGGAGAGTTTCTTGGTTACCTTGCTTGATCCCGAGTAGACTGGGGGCATGTTTTGCCTTGTCCTTTTGAATGGAGAACCTTGTTAGGAATTTCTTGGTTAGGTCTTCGAAGCTGGTGATTGATCTTGGTGGCAGGTTGTCGAACCACTTCATGGCTGACTTGGTGAGAGTGGTGGGGAAGGCTTTGCACCGAATCGCGTCGGAGGCGTCGATTAGGTACATTCTGCTTCTGAAGTTGCTGAGGTGGTGACTTGGATCGGTGGTGCCGTCGTAGAGATCCATATCGGGTGGTTTGAAATTTTGCGGTACCTTATCCTTCATGATTTCTTGCGTGAAGGGATCATGGTTGCCTTCGGGGGTGGTGCCGCGTTCTGTTCGGTCTTTTAGGTTGGCCTCTATTTTCCGCAGTTTTTCTTCTAATTCTCTGCGCTTGCGAGCCTCCCTTCTCAGATCTTGTTCAGTTTCTTTTTGTTTTTTTATGTCCTCTTCGAGTTGTTTCAGTCGGTTTTGTTGTGCCCGGACTGCTTCTAGAATTTCCGAGCTCTTTTCTCTTTCGGTATTTTGTGGA
This sequence comes from Arachis stenosperma, assembly GCF_014773155.1. NCBI lineage: Eukaryota > Viridiplantae > Streptophyta > Magnoliopsida > Fabales > Fabaceae > Arachis > Arachis stenosperma. The sequence continues at coordinate 82,129,091 of NC_080379.1, forward strand.
TCCTTGTTTGGGAGTGATGTCTTTGGGCGATTCTGTTTGTTTCCTCCTGGAGTGCGTGGTGACAGAGGGCTGTCCGGTCGTTCTCCGGTGTCAACTTCCTCCTCTCGTTCTGATGTAGCGTGGTCATTGTTGAGAGGGTCGTCCGCCATGGTAAAGGGATGACTTCCAGGTCCCCGGCAACGGCGCCAATGTTCCGGTGGTTACCTGAAACGTGTAGCTCGGTCGTCTGGAGATGCCCGAGGTGGGGGTCAGGGACCCGAGCTTGATGTGTTGGCGGTTGGTGGTTGTACCTGCAATGACACTCCGATGCTTAAGTTAGCATGGGTCCAAGCAGATATGTGTAGAATGTGGAATGAATGCCATACCTGGGTGTTCCAGTGTATTTATAGTAGTTGGCCGTGATCTTCCCTGGATAAGATATTCTTATCTTATCTTATCTTTCGGGAGTTTTATCCCTATCTTTGTGGAACCGCCTTTGCTAGGCCTTTTCGGCCTTTAGGTTTGGGCTGCGTTCCTTTTGATGGGCCTTCTTAGCTTTATTTGTCCGAGGTCCGACCTCAGGCGTGGGCCTTGGGACGAGGTCGGACCTTTTGTGGATTTTGCCGAGTTTGGAGGAGCTCGGTCAGGGTATGAACAATACGTAATAATAATAATAACTAGTTGCATATCAATAAAAAATAGTTAGGAAACTATTTTTTTAAGGCTAATAATCAATTAATAAAATTGAAGCTATATAAAAATTAAAGATTTAAATTATGATTACAAAGATAAAAAAAACTTCAAAAGAAAAAATATTAATCAGTAAAAAAATTTAGTTCTCAATGTTTTCCCAAAACAATTAAGTTACACTGTAACTATGGTTAGATGACAAAAATTATGACCTTAGTTGAGAATAATAGCAGTAGTAGTAGAAGAAAAACAAGAACCAAGAAAACAAACAAGAAAAGCCATAAAACAAGCTTGTTCCCAATACAAAATCTGTGAGTTCCTTTGATGCTCCTAGATGGAAATGGCACATGAAGAGACATTTTAAACAATTAATGAAATAATCTTGGTCAAAACACAAGAATCTAGCAAAAATTTCAACACAAACCAACATACCCAAGGAGAAATTTTAAACAATAAGAAAAATAAAGGTAATACCAAGTTTTCATTTTTAGCTATTTACGACTATGAGTATGGAACTATAACCAGAAAAAGAAAAAAATTAACACACAAACATTACCAGTTTATTATCTCAGACACAAATCAATCCAAAATGAAAAATAATGATTTCTCTTAAAAGACGAAAGTATGCTAAAACCTATAATTGAAATTTGTACCCTAAACATTCAACTATCATTGAGATAGAAAGGAGAAAAACCATGAAATCATTCATGACATGTCATGATATAATAATCAAGAAGTAAGTAAATAACATAGCAATTCTAATCCTTATCAATTAAACTGCATTAAATTTTCATTCTCTTTTGAAGTTTGCAGTAGAAAGCAAGCATAAAAAGGTAAAACAAAAATTACAATTTATGAAAAGGGCAACACCAACAATCAAATGAAGCAAAGCAACAATACAAAACTAACAATTTCTGCAGAGAAGAGAAATTATTCATCTTTCTATTGAATGAAATATCGTCCTATAAACTTCGCCTTGTGAGTCTGACTTGTATTGCTTTGTATATATAGAAACAAATAGTACTGCTATAAATATTATTAGTGTAGGCTGTAACATTAGAAAATTATGCATTTTGAGAATCTGTACTGCTAAAATGCCAAAAGACACAGTGAAACTAACTCATAACGTTAAATATATACAAAGCTAGCTTATTTTATATATCAAGTACTTGTTCATTATTCGCACTTCCTTTATGATTTTTTTATTTTGATATGTTCCTCACTTTTATTGTGTGCAAATACCAATGCTCTAATACAAAGCTTAGAAGAAGAAGTGAAACAAACATGGGATATCTTAGGAAGATCAGAGAGTTTTCTATCCTTAATTAATGCTTCGAGTAGTTCTTTTCCCTGGATGCGGTTTGGAACGTAACACATCACCTGCCAATAAAACCAGTTTCAGCAACAAACAAGTACCTCCTGTAAATTGTTAAAGGGCAAACTCATGCTTTATGTATTGAGACTCACTGAGACCATAAAGCTATTAAGTCTATAACGCAAGTGTAACCTATAGATCAATGTCGTGGTTGGAAGGAATACTAGCATAACTAGTTGATTCAAGTTTCAAATCATCAATGCTTAACATCTTCAAGAATCAACTAACTGTAACTTCATTTAGTAATAAAAGAAAAACCTAGAATCAGTGTAGTAGGTAACAAAGATACCCCTCCAACAAATTGAGATATTTCAAAAGTCCATATTCCAAATTTATGATAGCAGAAAGCTGAAATTGATGATTCCAAATTAGTGTTAACTAGTTTAGAAAATTAAAATTAGCGAGAAATTGAAAGATAGAGACAGATGAAGAGATGAAGTAACCTATTATATGTACGCGTGATTCCCAATTTCAAATGAGAAGCAAGATTAATGGATCTCATGAAAATGAAGAACTGGCAAGAGAACATTATGCTACATGAAGCCATGATGAGCAGCACGGGAACTATGATTTCCAATGAGAAGAATTAAAAAATTGAAAGTAATGCAACCATACCTGAACCGGTGGATGAGTGCAGTGATTCCTGAACCGGTGGATGAGGATGACCAGCAAATGGCCATTGCTGAGGTCAGTAATGAGATCGTGGACGGAGCTATAGAGAGAGAGGCGAGGGTGAAAGAAGCTCGTGCGATGGAGAGCGTGGACGGAGAGAGGAAGAAGCTCTTCACTTGTGTGGAGTGTGAATGGAGCTCAAGAGGGTAGGATCTGAGTTAGGGTTAACTCAATATTTTCGACGGAAAATTGTAAATTACAAACATATTTTTGTCTGTAATAATTTAATAAAACGCAGTATTTTTGTCCATTTAATTACAGATGAATTTTTCGTCTATAACCATTTCTCACGAAAAAAAATTATTTTTTCTAACATAATTATCAACAAATTCTCTTTTTGTCTGTAATTTATGATAATTCATTTTTTTTGTTTTTCGACAAAGAAAATCCCTTGTAAATTCCGTCTATATTTCCATGGGATAAAATCCGTCAGAAATATCCGTCAGTAATAACTATTTTTCTAGTAGTGAATTGAGTCACGATTGAGGTAGAAACTTGAGGCGTGAGCATTTTTTCTATATTTTCTTATTATTTTAGATATGAATTTATTGAGTTTTATTTAGATTTTAGGGTTTAAAGTCTATTTAGATGCTACTTTAAGGTGTATTATGGTTTTATTAATTTTAGGGAAGATTCGGGTGAGTTTGTCAGAGTCCGTGTAGAAGAAAAAGGAAGAAAGTGGATGTTGTCAACCCTGACCTCCTCACACTCCAACAAGCATAACTTAAGTTACAGAGATCCGATTGATGCAATTTTAGTGGCATTAGAAAGCCCACTTTTAGATTCTTCTAACGATATATAATATTCTATGCTTCTTTTCTGGCATCACAGTGCTAAATGCCACGACTCGGCATTTAGCGCCAAAGGCTTGGTAATTAGTGCCTAAGCCACTGCCTCAAGGGATGCTAAATGCCGAGCCTGGCGTTTAGCGCTAGGAAGACAGCCACAACTAGAAGCTTACTTCCTCTAAAACCGGCATTTAGCACCAATAGCGCGGATCCAACTTTAAGGAAAGGGTTTCATTAGTAAGATTTGGGTCATAGTTATCATATTTTTTGTTTGAGTTATTGTTATTCCCAAACACAATCTTTTGGGCTTTAGTAGTGATTATTCTATTTTATTTTCAAATCAAATTATGTTAGATATAAAAGGGAGAAGATTTAGCCCTTCGGTTTTCTGTTCTCTTCTACTTATTTCTAGATTTCACACACTTTTGAACCCTAGTTTTTCTTTGAGTCATGAGCAACTAAACCTCATTGGTTAAGTGTTGGAGCTCTGTTTGTTCTATGGATTAAAACTATTGCTATTCAATTTTGATTAATGTATTGATTTAAATTAAAGGATTACTTTCGTTATTAATCTTTTGAATTTGTGTGTATTGGAAAATAACTCTTGTTCTATGATGCCTAGGCATCTTGGCTAATTTTACAAGCCATTTTTAGTATGTTTTAGGGTAGTTTCATGCATTTTCTTAGTCAATAAGCAATCATTTGGATGGAGCAATGTATGCATGTCTTGATTTAACAAACAGTAGTGAATTATAATCTTTTTCATGAGATTTATGCGAAAACTACTCGATGCTATGAATGATGTATTATCTTGTGATTATGGAAAAGCTTTGATGCACTTGTTTGGTTGATAATAGGCAAGGAGAAGAAGAGAAGGAGCAGACAAAAGCAAGGAGGCTATGGCGTTAGTGGCCAAGTTAGCACACTAACGCCATGGTTTACGCTACACCAAAGAAGGTGCTGGCGTTAGTGGCCAAGTTAGCCCACTTGCGATAGCGACAATGCTCGCTCAATGAAGAAGGTTGGAAAGGAATAAGAAGTTGGCGTTAGTGGCAAAGTTAGCTCACTAACGCCAGTACCAACGTGACTCAAGAAGAAAGGCAACGTTAGTGGCCAAAGTTGGATCACCAACGCCATTTACAAGGAGGAAGGTGCCAACGCTAGTGTGCTAATGTCACCAATGTTAGCACACTAATGTCTTTGACAATTGCACAAGTTGGGGGCTGGATGAATTGTCTAGTGTGCATACGCATGAAGCAGTGTGCGTGCCAGAGGAAAAATTGTCAGTGTGCATATGCATAAGTGGCAAAATCACAAGGATGTGCACGCACATGACAGAATGTGTACGCATGACAAGAATGGTGTTAATGGCAACATTAGTTTGTTAACGCTAGTAGCAATGCCAGAAAAGGTTTGAAGGTAGCGTTAGCGGCCACATTAGTGCATTAACGCCAGTACCAACGCCAGTTCTAAAGGCACTCATGCAAGCATGAAAGCGTTAGTGAGATAATGCCAGTGTTAACTTCAAAAAGGTCTTGAGTAACTCCTAACTTGCTTCAACTAAAGGCCCACATCCAAGTACTTGAAGACTGATATGAAGATCAGAAGAGTAGCATATATAGGAAAAGTTTTGAACATAGAAGGGGGAACAGACTCTTACATAGAGGATCCGAATTGGGAAACTCTGAATACTTTTCTTTCTTCTTTGTACTTAGTTTCATGTTTTATGTACTTTATTTTCATGCTGAGTTTTCTAGAGCAACGATGAACTAAACCCCATATCATTAGGTGGAGGAGCTCTATTGTAATTCAAATGAATTAATGCAATTCTTCTTCTTCTTCTCAATCCGCTTGTTGTAGCTAAAGGAACACTTTTGTGCTTCATAGATCCATTAACTATCGGAAGGGGGTTTGGATCTACTTGAATCATTATGTGAGCCTTGGAAAAAGGGATTATATGATTCAGTTTGAAGCTTCTCCCTTATAACTCTTTTGATTAACACATTATTAGTTGGTACATGACATATAACCTCTTTGAATTGAATCTTAAGGATTGTGTGGCTTATGGATTAGAAATTTGAACTTAACCTCTTCTCATGGACAATTAGATCAAGGAATTGGCAATTGATTATGTTAAGAGAAATTGGGTTGCCAAGGAATTGGAACTCAAATAATTACAATCTGCCATAGATCTACTTCATATGATTGAGAATGAAGTTGAAACCCATTAATTCATGAAGGATTATAATATCTCCAATCTTTAATGAATCTCACCCATTGTTATTCTTCATTTTAATTTCTTTAAATTTCTTGTTATCTTTGATTCCCAGCACGCAAAGCCCATTTACATTTCATGCAATTTATCTTCCATTGCCATTTACATTCTTGCTTTTACTTTCTTGTCATTTAAGTTTCAACTCTTCAATTTCTTGTCATTTAAGTTCCTGCCATTTACATTTCACAATTTACTTTTAGCACTTTATTTTTCAGCAATTTACATTCAGTATATTTACTTTCCTTGTCAATTATAATTATGTTCATCTAATTACACAAATTCACCAAATGTTTGCTTAACTAGATAAATCATCTAACTAAAGTTGCTTAATCCATCACTTGTTGAAGGAATTTGTGTTGCACAAAATTTTCAGTCATCAAGTTTTTGGCGCCATTGCCGGGGAATGATTTAGATTAACAATAATTAAGTGGGTGATAGTCTAGATTAAGCACTTTTCTTTTTTTTTTGTTTAAGCATACTAACGGTTTGACACTTTGTTTCAGCTAATTTTAACACACACTCTAGCAATAGAGTGTTCAGCTTTCATTTGGTTTGTTTTTGTGTTGTGTATGCTAGGAGGGAGAAAGGTAACATTAACTTCCTTTGATTTTGAGCTAGAGAGAACTCTTTTAAGACTGAGAAGAGAATCCAGAGGGAAAAGAGTTATTGGTGAAGAAGACTCAGAAGAGGACTTGGATCAAGTCATAGAGGAAGAGATGCATGAAGAAGGGGTGGCTAACAACATCGCCCAACCTGCCATAGAGTAGCTGAAATGGTGACCTCCCGATTGGAGTTTTGAATGCAGTTCTATATGCCCACAGGGCATCATCTAGCTTCCTTGCCTAGTCTTTCCTTGTAGCTCCCACCATTTTTTCTAGAATCTTTTTTAGTTCTTTATTTGCCAATTCAGCCTGGCCATTGATTTGAGGGTGGTATGGTGTAGCTACTTTGTGAGTTACTCCATATTTATGGAGCAAGGTGTTCATTTGCTTGTTGCAAAAGTGACTACCACCATCACTAATGAGGCCCTTAGGCCCTCCAAATCTAGTGAAGATATATTTCTCAAGAAACTAGAGGACAATATTTGCATCACATGTAGTTGTAGCTATGGCTTTCACCCATTTGGAGACATATTCTACTGCTACTAATATGTACTTGAATGAGTATGATGGGGGAAAGGTTCCCATGAAATCTATGCCCCAGATGTCAAACAACTCTACCTCCAAGATAAAGTTCTGAGGCATTTCATTTCTCTTTGTTAGGCTCCCTTCTCTTTGGCATTCATCACATTGATTTACAAATTCCCTCGCATCTTTGAATATGGATTGCCAGTAGAAGCCACTCTGAAAAACTTTGGCAACTGTTCTTTCAGCCCCAGAATGTCCACCATAACCCGAATTGTGACAGTGCCATAGGATATTTCTCATCTCACTTTCTGGCACACACCTTTTGATCATCTCATCTGGACATCTCTTGAATAAAAAGGGTTCATCCCACAAGAATTTCTTGACTTCAGTGAGCAACTTCTTCATTTATTGCCTGGTGTAGTCTAGAGGAATCCTTCTTCCTACCATGTAGTTTGTAATATCGGCAAACCAAGGTGCTTGTTGGACTTGAAATAGATGCTCATCTAGGAACTTCTCATCCACTGGTTGTGGTGCTTCTTGGTTGATCTCTTGTGGTAACCTTGACAAATGATCTGCAACTTGGTTCTCACTTCCTTTCCTATTCCTTACTTTAATGTCAAATTCTTGTAGCAATAGCACCCACCTAATAAGCCTTGGCTTAGCATCTTGTTTAGACATGAGGTACTTGAGAGCAGCATGGTCAGTGTATACTACAATTTTTGACCCAATTTAATATGGCCTGAATGTATCAAATGCATATATACAATTTCCAATAGTTATTTTTCTGTAGTGGTGTAGTTTTTCTGTGCCTCGTTTAACACTTTACTTGCATAGTATATGACATGATGCAATTTATCCTTCATTTGTCCCAACACAGCACTAATTGCAAAGTCACTTGCATCACATATAAGTTCAAAGGGGAGTCCCCAGTCTAGGGGTGTGATGATTGGTGCTGTAGTGAGTTTAGTTTTCAAGGTTTCAAAAGCATGTTTGCATTCATTATCCAAAATAAATGGATTGTCAACCACCAGCAAGTTGCTTAATGGTTTAGCTATCTTTGAGAAATATTTTATGAATCTCCTGTAAAATCCAGCATGTCCAAGAAAACTTCTTATTGCTTTCACATTGATTGGTATAGAAAGCTTTTCTATGATTTCTATTTTAGCTTTATCAACTTCTATACCCTTACTTGAAATTTTATGCCCAAGAACAATACCTTATGCTACCATGAAATGTGAAACGACCCAATTTTCAGTACGCCTAGGACACACCGGAAACTGAGCGCTACCAATTTGTCTTCCTAGTTATTATCTATTATTTATCATATGAGCCTGATTCGTTGTTAAAAGCGTAGTTAATTTGCGAGGTGTATTTTTTTGAAAACGTTTGGATTAATAAACATAATCATTTATAATCAATTCACAAATAATAACAGATAAAACAGATATAAACAACCACACATAATTACATCACAAGCAGCTAACATGATTCAGTGATCCAACATTTATTAGAGTATAGACTTTTAGTTAGAACACCCCTAGATATAGCTAAATAATATCTATATACATATATATATATATATATATACAACATCCCAGGTCCTGACCTATTCAAGAAGTCCCTAAGCTGGCACCCAGGCTAGCCTAGACTCTATACTCGCCTAGTCCCTCTAAACTACTAAAGCGAGGGAAAGTACGTTCTAAGTCTTCAAAACTCAAGTCAAGTGAACGTCACCAAAGGTAGGACATCATCTGCTATTCCTCTGCACGACCAGACATTGCCATAGGACGTCCCTCTGGTACCTCATCAAGTAGCCACACAACGGGAGTCTCGTACACAGGATTCAGGTTAAAGTGCGCATACGAACGGGGTGCAAACGTTGGCTGGTCTCACAGTATATACATATACATAGATAAAGAGATTCACCCTAGACTTAGAAGACTACCTAGAGCGAAATTCTCTTTACGAACGGTCATCAGCGAACTACGGAAGGGTACTCATGCTTCCATCTGGAGGGGGAAGTGAGAGAGAAGGGGTAAGAACTGGGGAGTTCTTAGTAGGGCCGGGGTTATTAATTACGTTCATTAATTTTGTGTTGTTTAGCAGACTAATAGCAGAATATAGAGAAGTAGTAAACAGAAGACAGATAAATAGAGAAAATAGAGAAAACAGAAAAAGATCACAAACAGAAGAATACAAGAAAGTAAAACACAGACACAAACACAGAGAATAGAATACAAACAAAGAAAGCATACATTCATGCAACAATCATAATAGAGAAAATGCACAACCAAGTATGATGCATGTCTAGCCCTAGTGCAGGTAATGAGCTCATCTGTCGGTTACATACCCGCTCCCGATGTTACCCAGCAACCTCTGTCTGGATAAGGCTTTCCTGTTGGCAATATCCACTGCAAGCAACCTTTGTCTTGCAGGGTATCCACTGCAAGCAACCTTTGTCTTGCAGGGCGAAACTTATTAGCCGATATACGCCCAATAGACTCACTGTAAGCAACCTCTGTCTTACAGGAGCAACAACATACTCACTGTAAGCAACCTCTGTCTTACAGGAGCACATTTATCTTGATACCTCTGTAAGCAACCTCTGTCTTACAGCAAAGCATTATAGCAAGGTATCCCAGGAAAGCATTCTCAGTGGTCGTACCACTATCTATCTGACTGCCTCTCTGCAGCAGATTCTTACATAATCATTCTCATTATCATCATTCATTAACATTATCATTATTCATCATCACTTTCACATTCTTATGCTGTACCTCTTTCTTTCTCTGTTCAATCATGCTATACAAACTCTACAGCTTTTACTTTTACAACATCTTAACTCAAACCATTTCTCTTTGTCATATTACTCTCTTCTCTGTGTCTTTTTACTTTGCTCAGATTACTCTTTTCTCTGTATCCCTCTATTCTGCTCTGGTTACTCTGTTCTCTGTGTTTCTTTACTCTGCTCTGGTTTCTCTACTTAACATATGTATTTAAAGCTTATGTAAATTTCGGTATGAATAGTTAGCCTATCCCAAGTATAGGTTCATTAAGTCTATACTGAAACAGTTTAACTTTTCATATAATACTTAACCTTAGTCGCAACTCAAGGACTAACTATGTTGCCCTAGTTCGTTCACTAATTCTATCTGTTTTTCTGTCATTAAAACATTACAGACTTTTTCTTCGATTTTTATCTTTTCTTTAACTTTTTATCTTTTCTTTATCTTTGCCTCACTAACATGTTATTACCACTCCCTAAGTGTTTTATGAAGGTAATTATGAGATTCTGCACTTAAAGTTGTCTTTCTAAAGCTTTTACAGAAAACTATCTTTTCTGCATTATTTTATTATTTTTATTACAATATTATTTTTAATTAAATATTATTATTTAATATTTTATTATTATTTATTATTTTATCATTAAATTTTCGAAAATTAACTTTACTTTAACCTTTAACCTTTAAAATTCACTTTTTACCACCCGTAACTTTTAATATTTCTACTTTTACTACCCTAACTTTCAGAAATTACCAGACAACCCCTAAAACACCAAAAATTTTACTTCCTTGCCCTTTTTAAGATCTAAGGCCTGTTCTTCATTGTTCTTCATCACACTCAAAGTGTTCTTCATGTTCTTCATAAATTCTTCAGATTCTTTCTCTGTTTTTACCCGTTTTTCAGTCTTTTCAGCAACAGATTTTTACTATAATTCATAATAAATTAGCAGCCACTAAAACCCCATCTTTTCTACATGATTTCAACACAAATTGAACCTCAATTTAAGCTTAGGGTTTCGTTTTTCCCAGCTGCCCAAGAACATGAACTTTAAAGCTTAAATTTCATCAAATTTCATCATAATTTCACCAAATTTTCACCAAGAATCAATCATAAATGCAACCAATTTTTAGCACAACCAAATAATACAACATTCACACATCTCAAACACAAATAATCAAGATTAATTTCGTGACACCCTACCTGGTTTTGCTGCTCCTAATTCAATCAAACTTTCAGGTGGTCCTTAAGCACTTTTTCCTCCTAAATCACATCAAGAACAACTTTAAATCCAAAAACTCTCAACTGACCAAATCTTACTCAGTATGTTAGGAAGAGATATCTCACCTTATAATTGCTGGAAATTCACGTTTCTTGGCCCTCAAGTCAAGTTAAGCATGATTCCTAAGGAAAAACATCAAGAAAACACATGTTAACATGGTTTTCCTTGAAAACCGAATTGAAGAGGGAGGGAGACAGCCATCTCACCTTATTTCCAGCCTTGATATGTTATATGGTTATATAGAGAAAGAAGAGAGGATCATTTTGGTGAAATCGGAGTTTTGATTTGAGTTTTAGTTCAGAAGAAATGAAGCTTTGAAGATTAAGTGTTGATGAAGGTTTCTCTCTTTTCTCTCTTGTTATTTTCGGCCAAAATGATGAAATGAGACAGCCTTGGAGGTCTTGGGGGTGTAAGGTGAGTTGTGATTGGTTGGCTTGGAGGTGGATTAAAATAATATTAAAATATCTCAGGTGTATAACAACTAAAACTAGGTGTATCGGAACACTTGTAAAAATATTTCTAAAAATTATTTTCTGAGCTACTAGCATAAATGACACTAGTAACATATTTATTATGAGAATAAAATATGTATGATGAGCCCTTAGCATTGCTAAAGTCATCAGAGAGTGCTGGTGCTAAGCTGCACCAGTAAACCGTAAACCTGGTTAAACCGATTTCCTGTTTTTAACTAAAACAGACCAGGTAACCTTATAATATCTTTCAAGCAACTTCTAATACTAATATAATGATAATATTATACTATTATATTTCTTCTCTCATGAATCGAGTCCGGCTCGTCAAACTGAGCCTATTTACGAAAACTAGAATCAAAACTCCTAACCGATACGGTTCAAAAACTAGGTTTTCCGTGGCCGCGTTGTCGAGCTTGCCTCAAAAGAGGTTTTGGCTTAAAGATGTCATAATGACAATGAGGATTGAGATGCTTGATGATACAGCAGAGGTGTTCCCTTTACTGATCTTCCGGAGAAATTCGTGCCTGTAGAAAAGATCCGCGTACTCGAAAATCGGGGTTGTTACAAAATGGAATTTCTCTCAATTCAAGACTAATTTTGTTTCTTGAAATCTTTTCAAGACAAGGGTTAGATGATGCAAACAAGTGATAAAAGAGTCACCAAAAACAGAAAAATCATCCATAAAAACCTCTAAGAATTTCTCTACCATGTCAGAGAGTATAGAAAGCATGCACCTTTGAAAGGTTACTGGAGTGTTGCACAGCCCAAAGGGCATCCTTCTGTAAGAGGTATTCTCTTGGTCTTTGGGATCCACCACTATCTGATTGTACTCAGAATACTCGTCCAAGAAGTAATAATAAGCATGAACAGCCAACCTTTCCAGAATCTGATAAATGAAGGGAAGAGGGAAATGATCCTTCCTTGTGGCTTCATTCAATCTTCTATAGTCAATGCAAAACCTCCACCCAATTACTGTCCTTGTAGGGATGAGATCATCCTTTTCATTTGAAGATGACAGGAATACCTCTGACGTCGGGATTTTTGCCAGTAAAGAAAGTCATAAAAACAGTCGCGTTGTAGATATAGTCTCTAAATCGACAAAAATCCCTTCGTACAAATGTTTTGGGTGTCACAAGTAACAAACCCCTTTAGAAATTGTTAACTGAGTATTCAAACCTCGGGTCGTCTTCTCAAGAAACTGCGAGGAAGTATGTTCTTATTATTGGTTATAAAGGTTGTAATCGGGGTTTAGAAGGTGAGAAGCAAGTAATTTAAATAATGAGTGAATTAAATGGCAATTAAAAATAAATAATAACTGTAAAACAACTTTTGGCAAGATAAGGGAATTTAGAGGTCTAACTTAGTTATCTCTCTCAACTATAATAAAAGTTGAATCTAAACTCCACTTGGTCAACCTTTACCAGGGCAAAGGAAAGTCAAGGGACTAATTAAATTGACCTTTGAATCCTAATTATTTTCTAAGAAAAAGTTGGGATTATTTAGGTTCAGCTTAATTAGCAAGATAACGATTATTAATTACGTTGAGTTTAATAACTGTTGAGTTACTAAATTCTTAATCAGAACCAAAAGGGGAAAAAGTAAATTGCTAGAATAAAATATCTTCAAATCGTAAACAATGATAATCATAAATTAACAAGAGCAATAATAAACTGAAAATACCTCAATATCATTAATTCAAATAATAATCTGTAACATGGAATAATTCATAAATTAAATTATAAAAGTAAATGATCAATTCAAATGCTGGAATAAATAATTATAGAACTAAAATAAAAGAACATTTAAACCTGGATCCAGAGTTACTCCCAAAATAAGAAGAGGTCCTAAATCCTAATTTCTAAAAACACTACCTAAATCCTAAAGAGAGAGAGAGAGAACCTCTCTCCGAACTAGATCTAAATCATGGAAAAGTGAATTCTGAGAGCCTCTTTTTGAATGGATGCATTCCCCCACTTTACAACCTCTGGTCTATGCTTTCTGGACTTGGATTTGGGCCAAAAAGGGGTTAAGAACTCGCTGGGGCGTGTTCTGTAATTTTCTGGTGCGTGGCCTCTGTCACGCGTCCGCGTGGGTCACGCGGTCGCGTCATTCGGAGCTTTTCCTTTCCACGCGGTCGCGTCAGTCATGCGATCGCGTCATGTGCGTTCTGCTTAAGGCACGCAGTCGCGTCAGTCATGCGGCCGCGTCGCTGCTGATTTGTGCTTGGCACGCGATCGCGTCGTCCATGCGATCGCGTGAATACCAGTTTCCTTAAAGCTCCGTTTTGCTTTCTCCTTTCCTTTTAGTATGTTTCCTTTTTCATCCTTTGAGTCATTCTGCCTTAGAAAATCTGAAACTACTCAACACACTAATCACGGCATCGAATGGAAATAAAGGTAATTAAAATAATTAATTTTCAAAGCTTAGGAAACATGTTTTTCACAATATGACATAATAAGGAAGGGAAAGTAAAACCATGCAATTAATGTGAATAAGTAGGTGAAGGATTATATAAATCACTCAAATTAAGCACAAAAGAACTTATGAAATATGGGTTTATCAACCTCCCCACACTTAAACACTAGCATGTCCTCATGCTAAATCCAAGGTAAATAATTAAGGTTATAGTGATGGAATGTCATGCAATGCAACCTAATTTAAATGCAACTAAATGCAAAATGTTTCTACCTACTTGGTTAAAAATAAATAAGTTCTTCAAGACAAATATGAACTGGATTTCACTAATTCAAATCACAAAATACAATACAAATAACTTGCAAGAAGAAGATAGCTCATGAAAGCAGGGAACATAGAATTGAGCACTAAACCCTTGGTAGTGTATATCATTCTAACTTTCAAGTGTCTAGGGTCAATTCTCTCAATTCTCTACTAATCTTGCTTTCTATAGCTTGCTCTTCATCTAACAATCAACAAAAATTTAATGCACCAATACATAAATCAAGAGGTCTTTTAAGGGTTGTAATGGGGCTAGGGTCAAGGTAGGATTGTATTTGGCCAAGTGGACTAAAATTTGAATCCTTAATTAATTGAAACTTTCCCACCTAACTTAAACAATCCATGTAATCATAATACAACATCTAACCATCCATTAACCATGTTTTCCACATATTCATGCATTCTAATTTTAAGTACAGTACATATGCATTGCCTTCACTACTTACTTTGGGGCATTTTGTCCCCTTTTTCTTATTTGCTCTTTTCTCTTTTTTTTTATATATATATTTTTTAATGCATATGATTAATTTATTGAATGCATGAACATGTCCTAAACATTTTTCTTTCACATTTTCAGAAAATTCTAACATACTCAATTCTCAAACCAGATGTTTCCAAACCCACTCTTCCCCACACTTAATTCATAAGGATTCTCACTAGTCTAAGCTACCCAACGATTCAAATTAAGGACATTATTATTTTTCGGTTAGAGTTAATGATGTGCTAAAATAAAGAACAGAGGGGTAAAATAGGCTCAAAATTGGTTTGCAATAGATAATGAAAAGGTTAAGGCCATATGGGTATGTAAGCTCAGTGAAACAAGGCCTCAATCATATAAGTGTATGCATACATTAAACACTGGAAATATAGAATCAAGCAAGACAAAGATCACAATTTTAGAGAGAAAAACACACACCAAAAATAAAATATTGGTTGATAAAATGCAACCAATCAAATAGGCTCAAAATCTCACTGATTTTGTGTGTTCAAGCTTTAAACCATGTTCCGAAATAATATTTCTTCAGGCAAGTGTAACATTAAATTTTATTCAAATTAGTGAAATGCTCTAAAAGGTTTCTTGAAAAAGAAAATATTACTTTAACCAAGTGGTAAAATATGCAAAGATCAAACAAATATGCAAATGCAACAACTAATCTACAAAGAAAATTTAAACATTGGTGTTTGAGACAAGAAAGTACTAACCCATGGAGATCGGTATCGACCTCCCCACACTTAAAGATTGCACCGTCCTCGGTGCATGCTGAGATGTGCAGGTGGACGGGTTGTTTCAACTGATGCTATTCTTCAAGATTTTGCAGATGGACTTGTTTATCACCCCATGTAAACTTCTTTCCGTTCCCTTCCTGGTGGCCATCCTGAAAGAAAAAAAAGGAAAGAAAAGTAACCCAAAAATAAAGATAGAAAATAAATTAAATATGGGTTGGGTAATGCCAAACGATAATGGTCTCATTTACATGGAAACTTCAGCATGTACGTGAGAAAACAATAGAAGCCATGGCATATCAGTGGTATAAAATTTGTAACATAGGGGAGGAGTGTGGGTAGTGGAAGTATCAATACAAGCTCATGTCAATGCAAATGGAGTGCAAGTATCATAAAAGATTGGCATTGGCATACAATTAATATCATCCCACAGTGTAAAACAAGTTACCAAAATAAATTAAAGAAAAGAAGCAACAGTTGAATAAGAAAAAATTTTAACACCAATGGAAAAATAAAAATGTGCGCAAAATTAAAATGCAATGAATGAAATATGCAAATAAATTAAAATAAAATAAAAAGAAAAATAAGAAGAATGAGAAAGGAAAGAAGGGAAGAGGAAGTAAATAGGAAAGGAAAAGAAAAATTAGGATTTGGAAGAGAGAAAGATAAGATATGTGGCAATTTTAGGGTGAGCTGTGCGGCGTATGCGACGCGGCCGCGTAAGGAACGCGTTCGCGTGGATGCGCGTTAAGTATGGGCACGCGATCGCGTCAGTCACGCGGTCGCGTGACCCGTGTTGCGCTGCTGGCGCGAGTGCAGCCTCGCTCCAGCACAACTCTCTGTTCGATTCATTTTAATTGCCAAAATTGGGTGACGCGATCGCGTGAGTATGCGTCAGAAAATAATTGACGCGGCCGCGTCGGCAACGCGGTCGCGTGACAAGGATTGTGCTTCCAGCACCAATCCAGCACCACTCTCGCACAATATGGCATTGTGCACCCTTTTACGTCGAAAATGCAGGGCACGCGGTCGCGTGGGAGGCCATACTTCCCATTCGACGCAGACGCGTCAGCGACGCGGTCGCGTGGGTCGATATGTGCCATTAGCACGCCTCCAGCCATGCTCCAGCTTGACTCTCTGTTAATTTTTATTTTTCCTTTCTCTCCAAGCGACGCGGACGCGTCGCTGATGCGATTGCGTCGCGTAGCGAAATTTTTTTTTAATGCATGAACAATGCAGAATGCAGTGATTAATATGAGTGCTATGTATGATTCCAGATTTAATAAATTAAAATGAAAAAGGAAAAATGAAAGCAATTAACAGGAAATAAATTGAAAAAGAAGCGACCATACCATGGTAGGTTGTCTCCCACCTAGCACTTTTAGTTAAAGTCCTTAAGTTGGACATTGGAAGAGTATCCTGTTATGGTGGCTTATGTTTAAATTCGTCCAAAAATTTCCACCAGTGCTTGGAATGCCAATAGCCTCCGGGGTCCCAAACTAGGCATGTGAAGCTTCTGAACAGCTTCAAACAGATTTTTAGGTTCCCGGGGTGATAAATGTCAGAATAAACTCCAGGATTCCAAGCCTTGCTTTTAAATCCACCTCCGTCTTGATCTACCTATTTCCATCCGGGCGGTTTAAAGAATAGAATCTCACCATGGTAACCAAACGTTCTCCGTGATCCATGCAATTGAGCATGATACCAATCCGTGTAATTCGAGGTGAAGCGTGGAACTTTATTGAACCTTGTACACCAGCTCTGAGTACGAGCCATTTCCCTCTTACTCTTAAAGCCGCAGAGAGCTCTAAGCTGGCCATCTATTTCAAGTAAACCATATTCAAGTGAATAAGTAAAGTTATAAGTTAAGGATTGTACCCACTTGAAGCTTGTATTAGGTGGTAATGGCCTTGGGATAGGTGTTTTTGGTGGTTCTGCAAGTTCCGTTTTCTTGCGCTCTTCTATGAATTCTTCCACTTCTTTGCAAAGATCTTCAATTGTATCTGTATCCTGGTCAAAGTCTTCCGTGTCTTCCTCATCACTTGAGTCATAGATTGGAGGTTGAGAGAAATCCACCTCTGCATCATCTTTATATTCACTTGGGGAAGATTCTTCGATTTTAGAGAATTCACTTGCGGATGCAAGTTCATCACCAAGAGAGCTAGACTTGTGAATATCATCATCAAGGGAATTTTCTTCTTGGATTATTCCATCTGATTCCTCATTAACGACTTGCCTTGGAGATTGTACAGTATCTTCCTTAGCATCAACTGTACCATCCTGGACGGAGTTTTCCTCAATTCTGGATTCCCAAGGAAGTTCAGCATCGCCTAGATCTTCAACCAACTCTTCTTCTTGAACAATGACAGCTTCTTCCACTTATTCTAGTACGAATTCATTCTCTGCCTTGTCCACTGGAGTCTCTAGTATTTCTTTCATGCTACGCTCTTCATCGGGTTGTTCACATGGAGCTGTGGTTGATCCTTGTATATTTGAGCGCTTAGTGGCCCATTGGATTAGTGCTTGCTCCAGTTGTTGAATGGTTATTTGAAATTTAATTATTGTTTCTTTTAGGCGATCCTCTGCTTCGCGGTTTTCTGGACTTAGACATGATACATAGGGAAGTAGTGATGACTGGGAACGATTGGATTGGTATTGGGGTAAGGAAGGATCATATGATGGCGAATGGTGAAGAGAAGCTTGTGAGTGTGGTGGTTCGAGGTTATGTTGAAAGGATGGTTCATATGCACGGGGTGGAGCTTGTTGGTAGTTACAAGGTTGTCCACCATGTTTTTCAGCTGGGTATGAGCAGTAGAATGGTCTTTGTCCAGGATATCTCAGAGGGTGTTGCAGCCAAAAGGGTTGATTAGATCCTCTTGGTTATATCCATCCTTGATTGGTCTGACCTTGATGCACATTCCTGTTGTAACTTCTATCTCCTTTAACAATATTAGAACCAAACTCAAAGCGAGAGGGGTGAGAGTTCATAGTAGTAAATAAAGATAAAAAGGAAAAACGAAAATAAATAAACAAGCAAAAGAAAAATATTTACAATAACCAATAATAAGGCACACGTTAGCAGTTCCCCGGCAACGGCGCCATTTTGACGTCGGGATTTTTGCCAGTAAAGAATGTCATAAAAACAGTCGCGTTGTAGATATAGTCTCTAAACCGACAAAAATCCCTTCGTACAAACGTTTTGGGTGTCACAAGTAACAAACCCCTTTAGAAATTGTTAACCGAGTATTCAAACCTCGGGTCGTCTTCTCAGGGAACTGCGAGGAAGTATGTTCTTATTATTGGTTATAAAGGTTGTAATCGGGGTTTAGAAGGTGAGAAGCAAGTAATTTAAATAATGAGTGAATTAAATGGCAACTAAAAATAAATAATAACTGTATTAAATTATAATAATCAATTTAGATGTTGGAATAAATAAATAAAAGTAAAACTTAAAATAAAAGAACATTAAACCTGCATCCAGAGTTACTCTTGAAAGCTAAGAGAAGTCCTAAATCCTAATTTCTAAAAACACTACCTAAATCCTAAAGAGAGAGAGAGAACCTCTCTCCAAACTATATCTAAATCATGGAAAAGTGAATTCTGAGAGCATCATTTTGAATGGATGCATTCTCCCACTTTATAACCTCTGGTCTATGCTTTCTGGACTTGGATTTGGGCCAAAAAGGGGTTTAGAACTCGCTGGGGCGTGTTCTGTAATTTTCTGGTGCGTGGCCTCTGTCACGCGTCCGCGTGGGTCACGCGGTCGCGTCATTCGGAGCTTTTCCTTTCCACGCGGTCGCGTCAGTCATGTGACCGCGTCATGTGCGTTCTGGTTAAGGCACACGGTCGCGTCAGTCATGCGGCCGCGTCGCTGCTGATTTGTGCTTTCCGCGTCGTCCATGCGATCGCGTGGATACCAGTTTCCTTAAAGCTCCGTTTTGCTTTCTCCTTTCCTTTTAGTATGTTTCCTTTTTCATCCTTTGAGTCATTTTGCCTTAGAAAATCTGAAACTACTCAACATACTAATCATGGCATCAAATGGAAATAAAGGTAATTAAAATAATTAATTTTCAAAGCTTAGGAAACATGTTTTTCACAATATGACATAATAAGGAAGGGAAAGTAAAACCATGCAATTAATGTGAATAGGTAGGTGAAGGATTATATAAATCACTCAAATTAAGCACAAAAGAACTCATGAAATATGGGTTTATCAACCTCCCTTCTTTGGTACCACCTGAACTGGACTCACTCAGGAGCTGTCAGAAATGAGGTATATGATTCCAGCATTCCATAAATTCATTGCCTTCTTTTGAACCACCTCTTTCATGGTTGGATTGAGCCTCCTTTGAAGTTGCACCACTGGTCGTGAATCATGTTCTAGCAGGATTTTATGCATGCAAATTGCAGGGCTTATGCCCTTGATGTTATCAATTGTCCACCCTAGAGCACTTTTGTGAGTTGATGATTACTGGGAAAGTTTCCTCCCTACCAAGGAATGCATATTTGAGATGAGGAGGTATAGGCTTCAGTTCTTGCTTTGGCACCTCCTCTTTCTTTCCTTCAAGTGTGCTTTCAACCACTTGCTTCCATTTTGCCTCTTCAACTTGAATCTCTTGAGTTTTCTCTTCTTGTTCTTCAAGATGGCTTGTCTCAAGCACTTCTTCCACCAAAGTTTCTATCATCTCCACTATCATATGGTTCTCTTTCTTAGGGGGTATTGCATTGCCTTGAAGACATTAATGACTATCTGCTCATTATGTACTTTGAGGACCATTTCACCTTTCTCTACATCAATGATGGCTCTTGCTGTGGTTATAAAAGGTCTTCCCAGGATAATTGAGTTATTTTCCTCCTCTTCCATATCTGGGATCACAAAGTCAGCAGGGAAAATGAACTCTCCAACTTTTACCAATAGATTTTCTACCACTCCATTGGGTGTCTTAAGGGATCTATCAGCAAGCTGTAGTGACATCCTTGTGAGCTTCACATCCTCTATGAGCAACTTTTTCATCATGGATAGGGGCATAAGATTTATTCTGGCACCCAGGTCACAAAGAGCTCTCTCTATTGTCATACTCCCAATGGTACATGATATGAGGAAACTCCTGGATCCTTGAGTTTGGGTGGCAACCCTTTTTCGATTACAGCACTACATTCCTGGGTGAGGATCACAGTTTTTTTCTCCTTCCAGCTCCTCTTTTTGGTGATGAGTTCTTTGAGAAACTTTGCATAAATTGGCATTTGTTCTAAGGCTTCAACTAGTGGAATATTGATCTCCAATTTTTGAAAAATCTCCAAGAACTTAGGGAACTGTTGATCCTTCATCTCCTTGTGCAATCTCTGAGGGTAAGGTAGTTGAGAAACATAAGGTTTCACTTCCTCTTTCTTTTCTTGAGTTTGTGGCTCTGAGACTTGCTTGCCTTTCCTTAGAGCTTGTGGTTCATTGTCCTTCTTGTGATCTACCTTATCATTTTCCTCAATCTCTGTCTCTTCCTTGCTGGCATCCTTGTTGTCCTTTCCCAATGTTTTACCATTCCTAAGCTGTATGGCCTTACACTCCTCCTTTGGATTTGGGATGGTGTCACTCAGGAAGGCATTAATTGGCCTCTCAGCAGGTTGCTTGGACAGTTGCCCTATTTATCTTTCAAGGTTTCTCATTGATTCTTCATAGTTCTTGCTTGTCATTTCTTGGTTCTTCATGAGCTTTTCCATCATCATATCTAGATTTGAGATTCTTTGAGACTCTTGATGTGGTTGGGGTTGTTGTGTATGAGATGTTGATTATTTATGGAAGTTGGTTGGGTTATTTGAAGAGTTATTTTGTGCGCAGAATGTGTATGTGGAGAATTTATTTTGTGGTTTTCTATATGGATTGTTGTTAGAGGGGTGATGGTTTTGGTTGTTTGTGCTATGAAAGTTATTTGGATTAGAATTTTTCTGCTACTGGTTCTGATTGTCTCCCCACCTCAAGTTGGGATGGTTCCTCCATGAGAAATTGTATGTGTCCCCACAAAAATCATTATGGGAACAGCTTGTGTTGTGCATATATTAGACTTGCTCAGGCTGCTGCTCATTGTTGTATGGCTCAAAGCTTTCTTCATTTTGACCCCATGAATTTGAAGCTTGGCTTGTTGTGCTGATTGCAGCTAATTGAAGTCTATCCATCCTTTTTGCCATCCTTTCCATATGCTACTAGATTTGTTGGTGCATTAGCTTGTTCTGGGCTAGGATAGCATCCACACCCTTAAACTCATATACACCTCTCTTTGGAGTTGCTTGTCTCTCTGAGGAGTAGAAATACTGGTTATTTGCCACCATGTTAATGAGATCATGTGCCTCCTCTGGGGTTTTCATCATTTGAAGTGACCCTCTTGAGGAATAATCCAGTGCCTTTCTTGCTTTCCTAGAGAGACCTTCATAGAAGTTTTGGAGCTTCACCCATTCACTGAACATGTGATGCCTAGGCATTTTAGGATAGTTTCACAAGCCTTTTCATTAGTTTTCATTTGGTTTCATGCACTTTCAAAGTAAAGAAGTAAGCATTTGGATGTGAATTTCATGCACATCTTGATTCAATCAAACATGGTTAATTATGTGCATTTTCATGAGATTTATGCAAAATTTACTTTATGCTATGAATGAGGCAAAATCTTGTGATTATGGCAAGACTTTGATGCATTTGTTTGGTTGATGATAGGTGAAAAGAAAAAAAGGAAGTACAAGGAAGAAGTAGAGAAAGCAACGTTGATGGCCAAAGTTGGCTCACCAACGTTGCTAGGCAACGTTCCAAGTCTAAAGTGCAACATTGGTGGCCAAAGTTGGCTCACCAACGTTGCTGGCAATGTTATGTAAAACTGGATGCCTAACGTTGGTGAACCAACGTTACCATCAACGTCCTTGATAAAAGCTCACTTTGGAGATTGGAAATTTTTGATATGATGCATACGCGTCGATGACGGGTACGCGTGAAAGTGGAAAAATAGCAAGTCTCGCGTATGCATGGGCGACGCGCACGCGCAAAATGGAAAAAATCCAGCTTTGACGTGTACGCGTGGGCGACGCGTACGTGTGACCACGAAAGCGTTGGTGAGAAAACGTTGCCACAAATGTTGCTACCAACGTCTTCGTTAAAATCCTTGGAAAAATTTGATATGATGCGTGATGAGCGGATAATTTATACGCTTTTTGGCATTGTTTTTAGGTAGTTTTTAGTAAGTTCAAGCTACTTTTAGGGATGTTTTCCTTAGTTTTTATGATAAATTCACATTTCTGGACTTTACTATGAGTTTGTGTGTTTTTCTGTGATTTCAGGTAAATTCTGACTGAAATTGAGGGATTTGAGCAAAACTCTGAAAAAGGCTGACAAAAGGACTGCTGATGCTGTTGGATCCTGACCTCCCTGCACTCGAAATGGATTTTCTTGAGCTACAGAACTCCAATTGGCGCGCTCTCAACGGCGTTGGAAAGTAGACATCCAGGGCTTTCCAGAAATATATAATAGTCCATACTTTATTCGGAAATTGACGACGTAACTTGGCGTTGAACGCCAAGTACATGCTGCTGTCTGGAGTTAAACGCCAGAAAAACGTCATGATCCGGAGTTGAACGCCCAAAACACGTCATAACTTGGAGTTCAACTCCAAGAGAAGCCTCAGCTCGTGGATTGATCAAGCTCAGCCCAAACATACACCAAGTGGGCCCCGGAAGTGGATTTATGCATCAATTACTTACTCATGTAAACCCTAGGAGCTAGTTTATTATAAATAGAACATTTAACTAATGTATTTGACATCTTTTGAACGCATAGTTCCTAGACCATGGGGGCTGGCCATTCGGCCATGCCTGAACCTTTTGCTTATGTATTTTTAACGGTGGAGTTTCTGCACACCATAGATTAAGGGTGTGGAGCTCTGCTGTACCTCAAGTATTAATGCAGTTCTATTTTCTTTTATTCAATTCTCTCTCATTCTTATTCCAAGATATTCATTCGCACCCAAGAACATGATGAATGTGATGATTAGATAACCCTCATTATCATTCTCACTTATGAGCGCACGTGATTGACAACCACTTCCGTTCTACATGCAACCGAGCTTGAATGTGTATCTCTTAGATTCCCTAACAGAATCTTCGTGGTATAAGCTAGATAGATGGCGGCATTTATGAGGATCCGGAAAGTCTCACCTTGTCTGTGGTATTCCGAGTAGGATCCTGGGAATCCGGAAAGTCTCACCTTGTCTGTGGTATTCCGAGTAGGATTCCGGTAATGAATGACTGTGACGTGCTTCAGACTTGCAAGTGCTGGGCGTGATGACAAACGCAAAAGAATCAAGGGATTCTATTCCAGTAGGCGCGGGAACCAACCAGTGATTAGTCGTGCTGTGACAGAGTGCGTGAGCGTAGTTTTCACTGCGAGGATGGGATGTAGCCATCAACCATGGGTGATGCCTCCAGACGATTAGCCATGCGAGTGACAGCCGCAGAGGACCATTTTCCCGAGAGGATTGAAAGTAGCCACCGCTGATGGTGAACCCCTATACACAGCTTGCCATGGAAAGGAGTAAGAAGGATTGCGTTGAAGCAATAGGAGAGCAGGCATCCTTGGGCCATACAGCATCTCCATGCGCTTATCTGAAATTCCCACCAATGAGGCTGCATAAGTATCCCTTTTATTATTTCTTTTCTTTTTATTATTTGATTTTCTAAATTCCATAATTTTATCTGCCTGACTGAGATTTACAAGGTGACCATAGCTTGCTTCATACCAACAATCTCTGTGGGATCGACCCTTACTCACGTAAGGTTTATTACTTGGACGACCCAGTACACTTGCTGGTTAGTTGAACGGAGTTGTGAATTCAACCAGTGCCATAATGAAGCTTTCATCTCAAAATAGTTAGAACATGGATCACAATTTCGTCCACCAAGTTTTTGGCGCCGTTGCCGGGGATTGTTCGAGTATGGACAATTGACGGTTCATCTTGTTGCTCAGATTAGGTAATTTTCTTTTCAAAAATCTTTTTCAAAATTTTTCTTTTATTTTTCGTTTTTCTAAACTTTATTTTCGAAAAAAAAATAATAATAAAAATACAAAAAAATCATAAAATCATAAAAACCAAAAATATTTTGTGTTTCTTGTTTGAGTCTTGAGTCAATTTTTAAGTTTGGTGTCAATTGCATGCTTTTAAAAGTTTTCTTGCATTTTTCGAAAATCCCATGCATTCATAGTGTTCTTCATGATCTTCAAGTTGTTCTTGATAAGTCCTCTTGTTTGATCTTGATGATTTTTTGTTTTGTGTTGTTTGTTGTTTTTCATATGCATTTTTTGTTTGTTAGAGTCCATGCATTAAAGATTTTTAAGTTTGGTGTCTTGCATGTTTTCTTTGCAAAAAAAAAAAAATTTTCAAAAATATGTTCTTGATGTTCATCATGATCTTCAAAGTGTTCTTGGTGTTCATCTTGACATTCATAGCATTCTTGCATGCATTCATTGTTTTGATCTAAAAATTTCATGCATTGAGTATTTTTGTTGTTTTTTTCTCTCATAATTAAAAATTCAAAAATCAAAAATATATCTTTTCCTTATTTCCCCCCAAATTTTCGAAATTTTGGGTTGACTTGGTCAAAAATTTTCAAAATTAGTTGTTTCTTACAAGTCAAGTCAAAATTTCAATTTTAAAAATCTTATCTTTTCAAAATCTTTTTCAAAATCATATCTTTTCCAATTTTTTTTTATTTTCGAAAATTTCAAAAAAATATTTTTCAAATTATTTTCAAAATCTTTTTCTTATTTTTACATCTAATTTTCGAATCACTAATAATTAATGTGATTGGTTCAAAAATTTGAAGTTTGTTACTTTCTTGTTAAGAAAGGTTCAATCTTTAAATTCTAGAATCTTATCTTGTAGTTTCTTGTTAGTGAAGTAAACAATTTCAAAATTTTTGAACTAAATCTTTTTATCTTTTATTTGATCTTTTTCAAAAATTTCATCTTTTTCAAAAATTTGATTTCAAAATATCTTATCTAAATTTTTATCTTCCTATCTTTTTCAATTTTGATTTCAAATCTTTTTCAATCAACTAACTAACTTTTTGTTGTTTCTTATCTTTTTCAAAACCACCTAACTAATTCTCCCTCTTCTATTTTCGAAAATATCTCTCTCTTTTTCAAAAATTATTTTTAATTAACTAATTGTTTCATGTTTTAATTTTAATTACAATTTATCTTTAATTTTCGAAAATCACTAACCCCTTTTCAAAATCATTTTCGAAATTCTCTTTCTCTTTTCTTCTTCTATTTATTTAATTATTTACTAACACTTCTCTTCACCTCTCTTCATCAAAAAAAAAAAAAAATCCGAATCTCCTTCTTCATTCTTCTACCCCTTTCTTCTTCTACTAACATAAAGGAATCTCTATACTGTGACATAGAGGATTCCTCTTTCTTTTCTTGTTTTCTTCTCTTTCATATGAGCAGGAACAGGGATAAAGGCACTCTTGTTGAAATTGATCCAGAACCTGAAAGGACTCTGAAGAGAAAATTAAGAGAAGCTAAACTACAACAATCCAGAAGCAACCTTTTAGAAATTTTCGAACAAGAGAAGGAGATGGCAGCCGAAAATAATAATAATAATGCAAGGAGAATGCTTGGTGACTTCACAAAGCCAACGTCCAAGTTTGATGGAAGAAGCATCTCCATTCCTGCCATTGGAGCCAACAACTTTGAGCTTAAGCCTCAACTAGTTGCATTAATGCAACAAAACTGCAAGTTTTATGGACTTCCATCTGAAGATCCCTATCAGTTCTTAACTGAGTTCTTGCAGATCTATGAGACTGTAAAGACGAATGGAGTTGATCTTGAAGTCTACAGACTCATGCTTTTCCCTTTTGCTGTAAGAGACAGAGCTAGAATATGGTTGGATTCATAACCTAAGGATAGCCTGGACTCATGGGATAAGCTGGTCACTGCCTTCTTGGATAAATTCTTTCCTCCTCAAAAGCTAAGCAAGCTGAGAGTGGATGTTCAAACCTTCAAACAAAAAGATGGTGAATCCCTCTATGAAGCTTGGGAAAGATATAAGCAGCTGACCAAAAGATGTCCATCTGACATGTTTTCAGAATGGACCATATTAGATATATTCTATTATGGTCTCTCTGAATTTTCGAAAATGTCATTGGACCATTCTGCAGGTGGATCTATTCACCTGAAGAAAACGCCTGAAGAGGCTCAAGAACTCATTGACATGGTTGCAAACAACCAATTCATGTACACTTCTGAGAGGAATTCCGTGAACAATGGGATATCTCAGAAGAAAGGAGTTCTTGAAATTGATACTCTGAATGCTATATTGGCTCAGAACAAAGTGTTGACTCAACAGGTCAACATGATCTCTCAAAATCTGAATGGATTGCAACATGCATCCAACAGTACTAGAGAGGCAGCTTCTGAAGAAGTTTATGATCCTGAGAACCCTGCCATGGCAGAGGTTAATTACATGGGTGAACCTTATGGAAACACCTATAACTCATCATGGAGAAATCATCCAAATTTCTCATAGAAGGATCAACAAAAACCTCAACAAGGTTTTAACAATGGTGGACATAATAGGATGGGCAATAGCAAGCCATATCCATCATCTTCTCAGCAACAGACAGAGAATTCTGAACAAAATACTTCTAATTTAGCCAATATAGTCTCTGATCTGTCAAAGGCCACTTTCAGTTTCATGAGTGAAACAAGATCCTCCATTAGAAATCTGGAGGCACAAGTGGGCCAGCTGAGTAAGAAAGTCATTGAAACTCCTCCCAGTATTCTCCCAAGCAATACAGAAGAGAATCCAAAAGGAGAGTGCAAAGCCATTGACATAGTCAAAGTGGCCGAATGCACAAGGGAGGAGGAGGACGAAAATCCTAGTGAGGAAGACCTCTTGGGACGTCCCTCAAGCAAGAAGGAGTTTCCTATTAAGGATCCAAAGGAATCTGAGGCTCATACAGAGACCATAGAGATTCCATTAAATCTCCTTCTGCCATTCATGAGCTCTGAAGACTATTCATCCTCTGAAGAGGATGAAGATGTAACTGGAGAGCGAGTTGCTCAATATTTAGGAGCTATCATGAAGCTGAATGCCAAGTTGTTTGGTAATGAGACTTGGGAAAGTGAACCTCCCTTGCTCATTAATGAACTGGATACTTGGATTCAGAAAATTCTACCTCAAAAGAAACAAGATCCTGGCAAGTTCTCAATACCTTGTACCATAGGCACCATGATCTTTGAAAAAGCTCTGTGTGACCTGGGGTCAGGGATAAATCTAATGCCACTCTCTGTAATGGAGAAGCTGGGGATCATTGAGGTACAACCTGCCTTGTTCTCATTACAACTGGCAGACAAGTCATTGAGACAAGCTTATGGAATAGTAGAGGACGTGTTAGTAAAGGTTGAAGGCCTTTACATCCCTGCTAATTTCATAATCTTAGACACTAGGAAGGAAGAGGATGATTGCATCATCCTTGGAAGACCTTTCCTAGCCACAGCAGGAGCTGTGATAGATGTCAACAGAGGTGAACTAGTCCTTCAATTGAATGGGGACTACCTTGTGTTTAAGGCACATGGCCATCCCTCTGTGACAAAAGAGAGTAAGCATGAAGAGCTTCTCTCAGTTCAGAGTCAAGAAGAGCCCCCACAGTCAAACTCTAAGTTTGGTGTTGTGAGGCCACAACCAAACTCTAAGTTTGGTGTTAAGATCCCATATCCAAACTCTGAGTTTGGTGTTGGGACCACACTAAAATTGACCTGATCACCTTGTGGCTCCATGAGAGCCACTGTCAAGCTATTGACATTAAAGAAGCGCTTGTTGGGAGGCAACCCAATTTTATTTATCTAATTTTTATTTTATTATATTTTATTGCTATTTTGTGTTTTATTAGGTACATGATCATGAGGAGTCACAAAAAAAAAATCATCATAAAAATTAAAAACAGAATCAAAAACAGCAGAAGAAAAAATTCGCACCCTGGAGGACGCACAGGCTGGCGTTCAACGCCAGTAAGGTGCATCTGGCCGGCGTTCAACGCCAGAACAGAGCACCATTCTGGCGCTGAACGCCAGAAACAAGCAACATCCTGGCGCTGAACGCCAGGAATGTGCCCAGAGAGGAAAAACTGGCGCTGAACGCCAGTAACAAGCATGAAACTGGCGTTCAACGCCAGAAACATGTTACATTTGGGCGTTGAACGCCCAGATCATGCACCAATGGGCGTTTAAACGCCAGAATGGTGCACGAAGGCATTTTACATGCCTATTTGGTGCAGGGATGGAATTCCTTGACACCTCAGGATCTGTGGACCTCACAGGATCCCCACCTACCTCGCCCTCTCTCTCTCCATTCATGGTCATCCCTTATAGTTTTCATTCACCACCCACTCTTCCCACCCAATCCCACCCATATAGCCGAATCCATCTCCCCTCACTCTCCTCCATTTTCTTCTTCTTCTTCTCTTCTTTCTTCTCTTGCTCGAGGGCGAGCAATGTTCTAAGTTTGGTGTGGTAAAAGCATGGTTTTTTGCTTTTCCATTACCATTAATGGAACCTAAGGCCAGAGAAACCTCAAAGGGAAGACAAAAGCTTCCACCTCTGAGTCATGGGAGATGGAAAGAATATAAGCCGTCATAGCTCAGTGGTAGAACATGTGGCTGCAAATCAAGAGATCCCTGAGATACCTCAGGGCCTCCACACAAATATTGGAAGCAACTAAGGGTAGAAACACCAAAATTACTAGGAATCATTCAACAAAAGCAAGGAAGAGACATAGAGGATCTCAAAAAGCACCATTGGACCTTCAAGAAGGCGCCACCTTCACTCAGGTGGACTCATTCCTTGTTCTTATTTCTTTCTGCTTTTCGGTTTTTAATATTGTGTTTATCTATGTTTTGTGTCTCCACTTCATGATCATTAGTATGTAGTAACTATGTCTTAAAGCTATGAATAAATTCCATTAATCCTTCACTTCTCTTAAATAAAAAAATGTTTTAATTCAAAAGAACAAGAAGTACATGAATTTCGAATTTATCCTTGAATTTAATTTAATTATATTGATGTGGTGACAATACTTTTGTTTTCTGAATGAATGCTTGAACAGTGCATATGTCTTTTGATCTTGTTGTTTATGAATGTTAAAATTGTTGGCACTTGAAAGAATGATGAACAAAGAGAAATGTTATTGAGGATCTGAAAAATCATGAAATTGATTCTTGAAGCAAGAAAAAGCAGTGAAAAAGAAGAAGCATTCGAAAAAAAAAGAGTATATAGAAAAAGAAGGAGCAGTAGAAAAAGCCAATAGCCCTTAAAACCAAAAGGCAAGGGTAAAAAGGATCCAAGGCTTTGAGCATCAATGGATAGGAGGGCCCAAGGAAATAAAATCCAGGCCTAAGCAGCTAAATCAAGCTGTCCCTAACCATGTGCTTGTGTCATGAAGGTCCAAGCAAAAAGCTTGAGACTAAGTGGTTAAAGTCGTGATCCAAAGCAAAAGAGTGTGCTTAAGAGCTCTGGACACCACTAATTGGGGACTCTAGCAAAGCTGAGTCACAATCTGAAAAGGTTCACCCAGTTATGTGTCTGTGGCATTTGTGTATCCGGTGGTAATACTGGAAAACAAAGTGCTTAGGGCCACGGCCAAGACTCATAAGTAGCTGTGTTCAAGAATCAACATGCTTAACTAGGAAAGTCAATAACACTATCCGAAATTCTAAGTTCCTAGAGAAGCCAATCATTCTAAACTTCAAAGGAAAAAGTGAGATGCCAAAACTGTTCAGAAGCAAAAAGCTACAAGTCCCGCTCATCTAATTATAATTAATATTCATTGATATTTTGAAATTTATAGTATATTCTCTTCTTTTTATCCTAATTGATTTTCAGTTGCTTGGGGACAAGCAACAATTTAAGTTTGGTGTTGTGATGAGCGGATAATTTATACGCTTTTTGGCATTGTTTTTAGGTAGTTTTTAGTAAGTTCAAGCTACTTTTAGGGATGTTTTCCTTAGTTTTTATGATAAATTCACATTTCTGGACTTTACTATGAGTTTGTGTGTTTTTCTGTGATTTCAGGTAAATTCTGACTGAAATTGAGGGATTTGAGCAAAACTCTGAAAAAGGCTGACAAAAGGACTGCTGATGCTGTTGGATCCTGACCTCCCTGCACTCGAAATGGATTTTCTGGAGCTACAGAACTCCAATTGGCCCGCTCTCAATGGCGTTGGAAAGTAGACATCCAGGGCTTTCCAGCAATATATAATAGTTCATACTTTATTCGGAAATTGACGACGTAACTTGGCGTTGAACGCCAAGTACATGCTGCTGTCTGGAGTTAAACGCCAGAAAAACGTCATGATCCGGAGTTGAACGCCCAAAACACGTCATAACTTGGAGTTCAACTCCAAGAGAAGCCTCAGCTCGTGGATTGATCAAGCTCAGCCCAAAAATACACCAAGTGGGCCCCGGAAGTGGATTTATGCATCAATTACTTACTCATGTAAACCCTAGGAGCTAGTTTATTATAAATAGAACATTTAACTAATGTATTTGACATCTTTTGAACGCATAGTTCTTAGACCATGGGGGCTGGCCATTCGGCCATGCCTGAACCTTTTGCTTATGTATTTTTAACGGTGGAGTTTCTGCACACCATAGATTAAGGGTGTGGAGCTCTGCTGTACCTCAAGTATTAATGCAGTTCTATTTTCTTTTATTCAATTCTCTCTCATTCTTATTCCAAGATATTCATTCGCACCCAAGAACATGATGAATGTGATGATTAGATAACCCTCATT
Source organism: Arachis stenosperma (assembly GCF_014773155.1). Lineage (NCBI taxonomy): Eukaryota > Viridiplantae > Streptophyta > Magnoliopsida > Fabales > Fabaceae > Arachis > Arachis stenosperma. The sequence continues at coordinate 82,160,318 of NC_080379.1, forward strand.
ATCATTCTCACTTATGAGCGCACGTGATTGACAACCACTTCCGTTCTACATGCAACCGAGCTTGAATGTGTATCTCTTAGATTCCCCAACAGAATCTTCGTGGTATAAGCTAGATAGATGGCGGCATTTATGAGGATCCGGAAAGTCTCACCTTGTCTGTGGTATTCCGAGTAGGATCCTGGGAATCCGGAAAGTCTCACCTTGTCTGTGGTATTCCGAGTAGAATTCCGGTAATGAATGACTGTGACGTGCTTCAGACTTGCAAGTGCTGGGCGTGATGACAAACGCAAAAGAATCAAGGGATTCTATTCCAGTAGGCGTGGGAACCAACCAGTGATTAGCCGTGCTGTGACAGAGTGCGTGAGCGTAGTTTTCACTGCGAGGATGGGATGTAGCCATCAACCATGGGTGATGCCTCCAGACGATTAGCCATGCGAGTGACAGCCGCAGAGGACCATTTTCCCGAGAGGATTGAAAGTAGCCACCGCTGATGGTGAACCCCTATACACAGCTTGCCATGGAAAGGAGTAAGAAGGATTGCGTTGAAGCAATAGGAGAGCAGGCGTCCTTGGGCCATACAGCATCTCCATGCGCTTATCTGAAATTCCCACCAATGAGGCTGCATAAGTATCCCTTTTATTATTTCTTTTCTTTTTATTATTTGATTTTCTAAATTCCATAATTTTATCTGCCTGACTGAGATTTACAAGGTGACCATAGCTTGCTTCATACCAACAATCTCTGTGGGATCGACCCTTACTCACGTAAGGTTTATTACTTGGACGACCCAATACACTTGCTGGTTAGTTGAACGGAGTTGTGAATTCAACCAGTGCCATAATGAAGCTTTCATCTCAAAATAGTTAGAACATGGATCACAATTTCGTCCACCAATGCGTAATCGTGGATGATGCGTACGCATGAAATTGGAAAAATAGCAAGTCATGCGTATGCGTGGGCGACGCGTACGAGTGACCACGAAAGTGTTGGTGTGTAAACGTTGCCACAAACATTGCCACCAAGATCTTTGATAGCTTTGAGGAGAATTACATGGAAAACTGGTCATCGACGCGCACGCGTGAGCGACGCGTACGCATGACCAGTCCAACGTTGGCTGTAATGTTGGTGCACAAACGTTGCCTCAAACGTTCTTCACTGGTTTGTAGAGAACGTTGGCCAACATTAGTGACCACCAATGTTAGTGACTAACATCCATGCTGAGCTCATTTCCAGTGGCACCCATGCAAGCTCATGAACGTTGGTTAGTTCAAGCCCACGTCAACATCACTAAGAGCCACTCTCAATTAGCTTCAACAAAGACCAAAGCCCACATCTAAAGACTTCAAGACTAAATGAAGAAAGTGTATAAATAGCATCGAATTTAAGTTAGAAAGGAGGTTGGAAAGCAGGGACCGTAATTGGAAAACCCTGAAAGCATTTTCTTTTGTATTTTATTTACTTTTCTTGTACTTTTCAGCTTTCTATCTTGATTTATCATTGATGAACTAATCCCCCACTTCATTAGGGAGAGGAGCTCTATTGTAATAATAATGAATCAATGAAATTCTTCTTCTTCTCAATCCGCTTGTGTAGCTATAGGATGTCTTCTGTTTTGATTGTGAATTAGACACTCCAGAAGGGGGTTTGATTTAATTAAATGCTTGTGTGAGCCTCGGAAGGGGAATCACTTGCATTAGAATTAGAGCTCTATCCTTCACAATTCTCTTGACCAACAATATTCGGGAGGAATTAAGGACTTGAGAGTTTGTGTGGCTTATGGATAAGAGAATGTGTTTAACCTCTTCTCATGACAATTAGATCAAGACATTGGCAAGATTGGTTGTGATTAGAGAGATTGGATTGCCAAGGAATTGGGATCTAATCATTTACAATCCACCATAGATCTACTCACATGATTGAGAAAGAAGTTGAGACCCATTTGATTCATGATGGATTACGATATCTACAATCCCTGATGAATCTTTCTCATTGATTTTCTTCAAGTTAGGTCCCTCTGAATTTCTTTTAATTGCAATTGTTCCCTACTTTCTTGATTCCCAGCACCCAATTCCCTTTTTTAATTCATGCAATTTAAGTTTCATCGTCGTTTAGATTCTGCACTTTTACTTTCTTGCAATCTAAGATTCAAGTCATTTGCATTTCTCTCAATTTAAGATTCAGCCAATTTACATTTTCTTACTCTTTAAGCTTCAGCACTTTATAATTCCCACCATTTAAGTTTTTGTCATTTACTCTTCAACATTTATTTCTTTAGTACTTTATGTTTTATGCCATTTAAGTCTTGTCCTTTAATTTCTAGCATTTATTTCCTTGCAATTTATATTCTTTTAAATCAATTTCACCAAACTCTTTTCAATATTAGCTTGACTAGACTCATCACCCAACTAAAATTCCTTGATCCATCAATCCATGTGGCATCGACTTCACTCTGGTGAGTTTTACTACTTGATGCGACTCGGTATACTTGCCGGTAGTTTATGCGGATGCAATTTTTCCATCATCAAGTTTTTGGTGCCGTTGCCGGGGATTGATTTAGATTGCCAATGATTAAGTAGGTGATAATCTAGATTAAGCATTTTTCTTTATTTTCTTTAAAGCCTACTAACTATTTGAGATTTTGTGTCGACTGACTTTAACACTACTCTAGCAATAGAGTATTCTATCTTATTTTTGGTTTGTTCGTATTTGGGTATGCCAGAAGGAAGAAGAGGTGCATCTACTTCCTTTGATTCTGAACCAGAGAGAACATACTTAAGACTAAGAAGAGAAGCATGAGGGAAGGGAGTGATAGGAGAAGAAGAGTCAGAAGAGGGAGATCAAGAGATGGAGGATAACCTCCCTAATCCACTTGAGGAGGTTGCCAACAATAATATCCAGCCTCCAAGAAGAGTGCTAGCCTCCTATACCATCCCTAATCCAAGAAATTGTGGGAGCAGCATCCTAACTCCTAATGTTAATGCTAATAATTTTGAGCTCAAGCCACAACTCATCACTCTAGTTCAGAACAACTATCAATATGGACAAACTGCAGCTGAAGATCTGAACCAACATCTCTCTGTTTTCTTGAGAATTTGTGACACTGTCAAAACCAATAGAGTCTATCCTGACATCTACAAGCTATTGTTGTTCCCATTCTCTCTCAAGGACAAAGCTTCTCATTGGCTAGAAACCTTCCCAAAAGAAAGCATCACCAACTAGGAGGATTTAGTTTGCAAGTTCCTAGCCAAGTTCTACCCCCTTCAAAGAATCATCATGTTGAAAATTGATATGCAAACTTTCAGTTAACTAGGGAGAGAAACATAAAATGAAGCCTGGGAAAGGTACAAAGCACTGATTAGAAGATGCCCAGAGGGAATGTTTAGTGAGTGGGTTGAGCTCCAAAATTTCTATGAAGGTCTATCCATGAAGGCAAGAAAGACCTTGGACTACTCGTCACGAGGCTCATTGCAAATGATAAAGACTGCACAAGAAGCACACGACCTCAAAGACATGGTTGCCAACAACCAATACTTCTATCCCTCTGAAAGACAAATAGCTCCCAAAAGAGGCGTTTATGAGCTTGAAGATGTCGATGCAATCTTGGCTCAGAGCAAAATCATGCACCAATAACTTAAAAAATAAATAGAGAATGTCCAAGAGGATGGATAGATTGTAACTTACTGCAGTGAGCACAACCAACCAACCTCCAATTGTGTGGGGGCAAAATGAGGAGAGCAATGAAGCACACAATGGTGAGCAGCAGCATGAACAAGTTCAATACATGCACAATCAAGGTTCTGGACAAAATGAATTCCATGGGGACACTTACAACTCTTCATGGAGGAACCACCGCAATCTGAAGTGGGGAGAAAACCAGAATTCATGGCAGAAAAATTCCAACCCAAGTAACTCCCGCAACACAAACCACCAAAACCATCAACCCACTAACCAAAATCCATACAAAAAACCCCAAAACAATCATTCTCCATCCACATTCTATCCATCAAATAATCCCTCAACTAAGTAAAATAACTTCCATCAACCATCAACATCCCACATTCAACCACAACCACAGCAAGAATCCCAAAGAATCTCCAACTTGGAGATAATGATGGAGAAGTTAATGAAGCATCAAGAATTGGCGAGCAAGAATCATGATGCTTCAATGAGGAATCTGGAAAGGCAAATTGGGTAATTGTCCAAGAAGCCAACTGAGTGACCAAACAATGCCTTCCCAAGTGATACTATCCCTAATCCCAAGGAAGAATGTAAGGTAGTTCAACTCAGAAGTGGCAAGACACTGGAAGTTAAGACCAAGGGTGCTAGTAAGGGATAAGCAGAGGAGGACAAGAATGACAAAGAGAATTCTAAGAAGGAGGAAGAAACACGAGCTTCAAAGAAAGGAAAGCAAGTCCTAGAGGAACAACCACAAGAGCAAAGAAAGGAGGTGAAGCCTTATATCCTTCCTCTACCATACCCTAAAAGGCTGCAAAAAAAGATCAAAGACCAGTAATTTCCCAAATTCTTAGAAATTTTCAAGAAGCTAGAGATCAATCTCCCACTTGCTGAGGCATTGGAACAAATGCCATTATATCCAAAATTCGTCAAAGATCTCATCAACAAAAAGAGAAGCTGGAATGAAAAGGAGACCATGATACTAACCCAAGAGTGTAGTACTGTGATTCAAAGAGGCATTCCACCAAAACTCAAAGACCCAGGGAGCTTTCTCATGTCGTGCACCATAGGCAACATAACATTGGAAAGAGCTCTCTGTGATTTGGGTGCCAGCATCAACTTGATGCCTCTCTCCTTGATGAAAAAGCTTACAATAGAGGAAGTAAAACCTACCAGAATGTCACTTCAAATGGCTGTTAGATCACTTAAGATACCTAATGGAGTTTTAGAGAACTTATTAGTGAAGGTTGGAGAATTCAACTTCCCTATTGATTTTGTAATCCTAGACATGGAAGAAGAAGGACATAACTCAATCATCTTGGGACGACCTTTCTTAGCCATAGCAAGAGCTATCATTGATGTAGAGAAAGGTGAAATGATTCTCAGGGTGAACAATGAGCAAATGATCATCAATGTCTTTAAAGCAATGCAATATCCCCCTGAGAAAGAAAATCATATGAGAGTAGAAATGATAGAAGACTTGGTGGAGGAAGTGCTTGAAACAAGCAGTCATGAGGAACAAGAAGAAGAAATGGAAGAGGATCAAGATGAAGATGTCAAAGAGGAGCAAGTGACTGGAATCTTACTTGAAGAAAAGAATGAGGAAGCACCCAAGTTAGAGCTAAAACTGCTGCTACCTCATCTTAAATATGCATTTCTTGGTGGAGAGGAAACCCTTCCAGTAATCATCAATTCATCCTTAAGCACGCAAGATGAAGCAAAGCTGATTGAAGTGCTGAAAACTCACAAAACAGCTTTAGGATGGACAATTGATGACATCAAGTGTATAAGCCTTGCTATTTGCATGCATAAGATCTGCTAGAAGAGGACTCAAGACCAGTGGCGCAACCTTAAAGAAGGCTCAACCCAACCATGAAGGAAGTGATTCAAAAAGAGGTGATAAATTTGTGGAATGCTGGAATCGTATACCCAATTTTCTGACAGCTCTTGGGTGAGTCCAGTCCAAATGGTGCCAAAGAAAGGAGGCATGACTGTCATCTTCAATGAGAAGAATGAACTCATCCCTGCAAGGATAGTGATGGGGTGGAGAATGTGCATTGATTATAGAAGATTGAATGAGGCCACAAGGAAGGACCACTTTTCTCTCCCCTTCATTGATCATATGTTAGAAAGATTGGATGGCCATGCCTACTACTGTTTCTTAGATGGATACTCTGGATACAATCAGATAGTGGTGGATCCCAAGTACCAAGAAAAAACCTCCTGCACCTGTCTATTCGGAGTCTTTGCCTACAGGAGGATGCCCTTTGGGCTGTGCAATACTCCAGCAACCTTTCAAAAGTGTATGTGATGACAAGTCATCATATACCCATTTTTCAAGCTTATTTCACTTGTTTTGTTAGCATTTATGCACTTTCTTGTATCCTAAGTAAGTGATTTGGAGTGAAAATGCATAACTTCTTTAAATCAAGCAACCACCATGAAATTAATGATAATCCATGAGGTTTAAGCTAATTTTAATTGAATTTTAATTGATTTATAAACCTCTTGAATTTAGTGATACTTGGAGTGGTTGTTTTGGTTTATTGTAGGTGAAGAAAAGAAAAGAAAAGGAAAAGCGTGGCCTAAGAAGTGTAGCCTAAGGATAGGAAAGCGTGGCCAAAGCAATGTGAAGCGTGCCGCATGCAAAGGGGGAGGCAACATTGCCCTCCACAAGGGCACACTGCCCTCTAGGAGGGCAACATAAAGGAACCAACCAAGGAAGGCAAATCTGCCCTGCCCACTACAAGGGCAGAGCACAAAATGTGCCTTGAGACCAAGAGGAAGAGAACCTTGCCCTGCCCTTGTGGAGGGCAGAATCGGGCTCTCCAAGGAAGAAATTCAAGAGAAAAATGTCACCCATGCATGCTACAAGGTTCGAACAAGGAACCATGAGGAAGCTAGGACTTAAGGATGAGTGCCGTGCCAAGAAGCCAAGGAAATTAATTGAATTTGTGCCTCAGCCGTGTTTCGAACACGGGACGTGGAAGAGGGAACTCTGCCCTGCCCTTGGCGCGGGCAGGGCAGCATTTGGATTGGCGCACGATCCTGGCGCACCACACACAAATCTGGCGCACCAAATCCTTCCCTGGCAGCATCTGGCGCGCGCAACACTCGTCCCTGGCAGCACCAACTTTTCCTGCCCTGCCCTTGGCGCGGGCAGGGCAGCATCCCATGCACTAAGGAAAATTCCTGGCGCACCAATTTCTGAGTCTGGCGCACCAACTTTGGATTCTGGCAGCACCATGGCACCACGCCGCACCATCCAGCGCGCACCAACTTTTCCTGCCCTGCCCTTGGCGCGGGCAGGGCAGCGTCTCACGCATCAGGGCGCACCAGTCGCACCAAGGCCGCACCAATCTCATGCACCAAGCACAAATTTTCTGCCCTGCCCTCCACAAGGGCAGGGCAGCCTCCTGGGAGTGACTTTTAATGGGCCAAAAATTCAAATTAAAAATCCATTTGAATTCATTTCTTCACCAAATCAAAAGCCCATCCAAATCCCAAAATCCAAGAATAGAAAGTGTATAAATAGGAGTTAGTTTGATGTAATTAAGGACCGAATCTTTTTGAGCACTTAGACTTTTACCTTGGCTTTGGAATTTTACTTTTACCTTGGCACTTTCTTTAAGCTTTCTTGAGAGAATTGACCGAGCACTAAGAGGATCAAGGGAGAATTGAATGATCTCCTTCCTCATTCTTACTTGGGCAATTCTACTCTTCTTTTTCTGAGTTTTGGGTGTGTGAAATTGAGGAAATTCTGTCTCAATTCCCATTCAAACTCTTTTCAATTTGTTTTCTGCATAATTCAATTTTAATTCTGTTCTTCTATTGCTTCTTCTTTAATTTTCTGACAATTGCTTAGATAATTCAGATCTGGGAAGGAAATTGGGTTTTAGGCTCTGCTACCTAAGCCCTTGGGTCCTGAGATCACAATTCACTTTTGGTTCTTCTGTGAACCTTTGCTGCATTTTATTTTCTTTCTGTTTGAATGTTTATTGCTTCTGATTCAATTCTTGTTCTCTTAATTGTTGCCATGTACTTTCTCTTGGTTTAGATTCTGCAATCCCAGTCCTCAAACCCCTTTTATTTTCAAGTCATTTATCTTTCTTGCCATTTAAGTTACTGCAGTTTATGTTTCTTGCACTTTAAGTTTCAGTCATTTACTTTCTTGCTCTTTAAGTTTCTGCAAATTTACTTTTCTGTTCTCTAATTTACTGCACCTCTCCCTTCCCCCTTTACATTTACTGTCATTTACTTCCTGTTAAACACAAATCACTCGACCAAAACTTGATTCGCTTGACTAAATCACCCACTAAACTAAAATTGCTCAATCCTTCAATCCCTGTGGGATCGACCTCACTCATGTGAGTTATTATTACTTGATGCGACCCGGTACACTTGCCGGTGAGTTTTGTGTTGGATCGTTTTCCACACATCAGTATGCTCTCCATATTCTCTGAAAAGGTAGAAAAATTCTTAGAGGTTTTTATAGATGATTTTTCTGTCTTTGGTAACTCTTTTGACACTTGTCTGCATTATCTAACCTTTGTCTTGAAAAGATTCCAAGAAACAAACTTAGTTTTGAATTGAGAAAAATGTCATTTCATGGTACCAGAAGGTATTGTTCTTGGGCATAAGGTTTCAAGCAAGGGTATAGAAGTTGACAAACCTAAGATAGAGATCATAGAAAAGCTTCCTGTACCAGTCAATGTGAAGGTAGTGAGATGTTTTCTTGGACATGCTGGGTTTTATAGGAGAATCATCAAAGATTTCTCGAAGATAGCTAAACCACTAAGAAATTTTCTAGTGGTTGATAATCCCTTTGTCTTTGATGATAAATGCAAGCATGCTTTTGAAACCCTGAAAACCAAACTCACTACAGCACTAATGATCACACTCTTAGAATAGAGACTTCCTTTTGAACTCATGTGTGATGCAAGTGATATTCCAATTGGTGTTGTACTGGGACAAAAGAATGATAAGTTGCACCATGTTATATACTATGCAAGCAAAGTGTTAAATGAGGCACAGAAAAATTGCACTACCACAGAAAAAGAAGTATTGGCAATTGTATATGCATTTGACAAATTTAGACAATACTTGATTGGTTCAAAAGTTGTAGTATATACTGACCATTCTACTCTCAAGTATCTCATGTTTAAACAGGATGCCAAGCCAAGGCTTATCAGGTGGGTGCTGTTGCTACAATAATTTGACATTAAAGTGAGGAATAGGAAAGGAAGTGAGAACCAAGTTGCAGACAATTTGTCAAGATTACCACAAAAGATCAACCAAGATGCACCACAACCAGTGAATGAGAAGTTCCCAGATGAACATCTTCTTCAAGTCTAACAAGCACCTTGGTTTGCTGATATTGCAAATTACAAGGTGGGAAGAAGGATTCCCGAAGAGTTCACCAAGCAACAAGTGAAGATGTTGCTTAATGAGGCTAAGAAATTCTTGTGGGTGGAGCCCTTTTTGTTCAAGAGATGTCCAGATGGAATGATCAAAAGGTGTATCCCTGAAAGTGAAATGAGAAACATACTGTGGTATTGCCATAGTTCAGATTATGGTGGACATTTTGGGCTAGAAAGAACAGCTGCTAAAGTGCTTCAAAGTGGCTTTTATTGGCCATCCATATTCAAGGATGCCAGAGAATTTATGTACCAATAAAATGAATTCCAAAGAGTAGGAGGCCTAAAAAAGAGAAATGAAATACCTCAAAACTTCATTTTGGAAGTGGAACTATTTGACCTTTGGGGCATAGACTTCATAGGACCTTTTTCCCCCATCATATTCCTTCAAATACATATTGGTAGCAGTGGAATATGTTTCCAAATGGGTGGATGCCATAGCAACAACTACATGTGATGCACCAATTTTCTCCAATTTCTTAAGAAATACATCTTTACCAGATATGGGGTGCCTAAAAGCCTTATTAGTAATGGTGGCAGCCACTTTTGCAACAAACAAATGGAAAAGCTACTCCACAAATATGGGGTAACTCACAAAGTGGCCACACTATACCACCCTCAAACTAATGGCCAGGATGAATTGGCAAACAGGGAGCTAAAGAGAATCTTAGAAAAAACGGTTGGGGTCACAATAAAAGACTGGGCAAGGAAGTTAGATGATGCCCTATGGGCATATAGAACCGCATTCAAAACGCCAATTGGGAGGTCATCATTTCAGCTAATGTATGGCAAATCATGCCATCTCCCTATTGAGCTCGAGCACAAGGCTTTCTGGGCCACTAAGCTCCTCAATCTTGACTCTCAAGCATCAGGGGAGAAAAGGCTATTGCAATTCAATGAGCCGGATGAATTTAGATTGGAAGCTTATGAGAATGCTAAGATATACAAAGAAAGAGCTAAAAGATGGCGTGACATGAAAATTTCAAGAAGAGAATTTGAGCCAGGAGAACAGGTGCTATTATATAACTTCAGGATTAAGATTTTTCCTGGTAAACTCAAGTCCAAATGGACTAGCCCGTATCTGGTGACTAAGGTTTTCCCACATGGAAGCCTTGAACTTTTGAATGAAGCTACAAAGGACGCATTCACAGTAAATGGTCACAAAGTGAAGCATTACCTGGGAGGGCCTTGGAACAAGGAGGAGAGCATTCATGAATTGAGTTTGACAAAAATGAAGAACGTCAATCTAATGACGATAAAGAAGTGCTTGTTGGGAGGTAACCCAACCAGAGGTAACTTTCTTTTCCTAGTTGTTTTAATAAGAAGTTAAGCTTTCCATGTATTGCAAGGAGTTAAGTTTGGTGTCGCACACCAAAATGAGTATAAAAAGGGTAAATGTGTGATTTTAAGTTTGGTGTTCCACCTTAGATTTCATGGGAACACACTATAGCCCTCCAAAGAGCATCATGATTCATAAACTCCAAAACAATCAGGAAAATTACTTGACAGTTGCTAAACTTCTAGTTCATAGCTAGCTTACTGAATAAAAGCACAAGGATTCATATGTGTAATCAATTTGCTGCATAATAGACACTGGTAAGGAAGTAAGTTTGGTGTTCACACACAAAAATAAGTTTAAAAGCCTACAAACATTCATGCATGCTAACCATCTTTTAAGTGCTTGGGGGACAAGCAACTCCCACTATCATTGCAGAAAGTCATTCAATTTATTGGAAGGACTATGCATCATCACCAAGAAAAATACAAAAGATAAGGAGGATGATGAAGGACAAAGCAAGAAGATACCTAGAGGTTGTATTATTTTCGAATTATTTCTGATTTGAAGTGCTCTAATTAGAAATCTAAACGTACCCCTGCTGATTAGTTTAAGTTGTTCACATTCTATTTGTTTACTGTCTTTTAGTTATCATCTAAGTGTGCTAGTCTAAGTGCTTATTTCTTGCTTGAATATATGCTTTGTTCCCCTTTGCATGAATAAAAGAAAAATATTGTGAAACATAGAAAGAGTAATAATCCAATTTGGTAAGAAATAGAATAAGGTTATGTGGTGGTGCATGCTTGATTATTTAGCAAGTTCACTAATAAAGATGAAGGGTAGAATGTCTTTTAAAGTATGAACTTTGTTGCTGTATGTGAAACCTTTGAGAAATAAAAATCCTTGTAAGAAAGAAAGATCAAGAAAAAAGGGAAGAAAAGCCAAGTTGGTGGCAAAGTTGGGCCACCAACGGCCAGCACCAACGTTGGCAACCAAAAAGAAAGAAACAAGTAGATAAGCTAGGCACCAATAGCTTTGACTCTTAAGATACATGCCTGTGGTGTTTTTGTATTAGAATTGCTCGGTGATAAACCCCAATTTTGTGGTTTATCTTGTGCTTAATTTGGGGGATTTTATCACCTTTTCCCACATTTATTCAATGAAATCGCATGGTTTTGTAAAATTCCTTGAATTTGTGCTTAAAAGTGAAAACATACTTTTTAGGCCCTTAAATTGGTAATTTTTATTCACCTTTGATACCACTAAATATTTTGATGTGTTTGTTAGTGAATTTAGGTTGAAAAGGCTATGAACGGATCAAAGGAGTGAAGAGAAAAGCATGCAAAGTGGAGAACTCATGGAAAAACAAGAATTTGGAGTGCATACATCGGCGTACACACGTGACAGACGCGCACTGATACGTAAAAATTAATTTCATGTAATTATACGGCAAGTATATTGGGTCGCATTGAGTAATAAAACTCACTTAGAGTGAGGTCGATCCCACGGAGATTGGTGGATTAAGCAATTTTAGTTAAATGATGTTCAAGTTAGGCAAACAAATTGTGATTTCTTGATAAATTTAACTTGAAAATAAAGTGTAGAATTATAAATGACAAGAAACTATAATGACTGGAAGTAAAGTGAATGAAATAAATGACTGGAAATGTATTAGCAGAAACTTAAAGTGCAAGAAAATAAGAACTGAGTTGTAAATAGAAGAAGAGTAAATTGCAAGTAATTAAAAGCTGAATGTAAATTGCAGAAATGTTAAATTGCAGGAATGTAAACAAGGGAATTGGGTATTGGATGATGAAAAATTCAAAAGAACAGAGGTAAAGATTGATGATGGGTGAGATCACTAGGGATCAGAGATGCTAATTTCTCAAGAATTAATGGTTTTCAATTCCTTCTCAATCATGTAAGATAGATCCATGGCAGATTGTAAGTAATTGCGTCCCAATCTCTTGGTGACTCAATTTCTCTCATCACAATCAATTGCCACTCTCGTGATCTAATTGGTCATGAGAAGAGATGAAGTTCAATAAATAATCCTCAATGCCACACAACTCTCAGGATCTCAATTCAGGGTGGTTACATCTCACATACCAACCCAGAATATATCAATCAAGAGAATTACGAGAGGATAAACTCTAAACTGACTTCTGTTACTCCTTTCTCAAGTTTATCACATAATTTAAATATATTCAATCCCTCTCTCGATAGTAATTGAATCTGTGAAGAACAAGAGTTCCTTCTTAGATAACTCCACTTGAATTGAGAGGAAAAGAAGAATTATTAATTCATTGAAACCAACAGAGCTCCTCCCCCTAGTGAAAATGGGATTTAGTGACTCATAGCTCCAAATACAAATTGAAATTCAAAACTGGAAATTAAACTAAGCATAGAAATGAGAAAGAAAAGAAAGTTTCTAATAAAAGTAAAACGGAGAAAGTGATCTATAATCTGAGTGCAGAAAGTAAAATTCAAAAGGTGTAAAAAGTACAAAAGATATCTAAAAGAATATCCAGCTAAAGCCCTTTGTGATTCAATATTCCCCCCTTTTATACTGGTTTAGTGGCTTCTTCAATTGTACTTGAAAGTTGCTTTAATTGGGCCTTTTTGTTTGTACTTGGACGAACCCAGCTTTAGGCGAACGTAGCGCACTTGATGAGAGTGGAGCATTCGCATACCCACGTATACGCGTCTCCTACGCGTGCACGTCAATGGCATCTCAGTACTTATAACGCGTACGCATCCTATACGCCTCTGCGTCCTTGCAGCACTCTCCAAGAGAGGATAGCGCTCGCGCCAAGAACGCTCTCCCATGCGTACGCGTCATACACACGTACGCGTGGATTGCACAATGTCACTTCCACGCTGCTGCTCCATCCACGTGTTTGCATAACCCTTCACAAATGCCACAACCACACGTACGCGCCATTCACTCGTACGCGTCGATGGCCAAATTTCAAATCACAACTTCGAATGTTGTCGCAGGTGCTCTGTAATGAAGAACGCAGCGCTCTTGAGTGAAGAGCGTAGATCCTTTCCACGTGTACGCGTCGTCCACGCGTACTTGTGCCCTTTCGAAGATGCGACTTCCACGCGTACGTGTCACCCATGCGTACGCGTCACAAGTCAAAATATCTTGGGTGAAGAACGTAGCGCTCTTTGAAAGAGGGAGCGTAGCGCCAAGATTGTGCTTCAAGAGAACGTAGCGTTCCTCAAACGAGCATAGCGCTCTTCTCCCCTGTCATGATCATAAAACAACATCCAATCAAAGCTCTGCATCTCTCGATTTTTATAATTCAAGTTTTCAACACTTTCTTATGTTCTTTTCATGGAATCTCAACAAAATCACTTAGTTCTTGATATATTAGTGTATAATGAGAAACTTCATTCAAGTACTTGTTTATTTCAAAGAAAAGGCACAAAATTAAGCTAAAACTACTTAAACTAACTAGCTAATCTAACAATAATGTGAATGCATCACAACACTAAACTTAAAACCTTGCTTGTCCTCAAGCAAGAAAAGAAATATGCACAAAGGTTTCTTTTAATTGGAATGGGTTGAAGAAATTCTTATAATGCCTTTGTGAGTGAAGTGATTAAGTGATAGTGGGGTGAACTCTGAATGATATGCTCATGCAAGGATTCCAGTGCTTATTAGTCCCTACATTTTGGAAGTCTTAGATCTTAGGACCTTCATTTAAATGATATTGTGGAAATCTCTCTATAGATAATCACCTTGAAGCAGTTTTTTTCTTTTCTTTATCTGTATCTTGGCCTTGACTATTGGTGTCATATCTCAAAACGGCTTTTTAAGATAAGCTTTCAATCAATACTCCCAAACCAATTGGTCTAAGGTATTAGGTGTTAAAGCACCCCTTAGGTTTTACTTGCTCAAGCCTCTCTCTTTGACAAAATTCTACCACAAGCATTTAACTAGGATAGTAACTCTTTGAGTTCTTATTTCTTTCTTTTTTCTTCCTAGTAATTGATGCTCAGAGCCTTGTGACTTGTTCTTTGTTTTTCTGTTTCTTTTGTTTTTTTTTATTGCTGCTTTTTGGATCAATAGATGTTTGAGAATTTCCATAATACTTTTCTAAACTTTATTTCCTACCTATGAGCTCCCATGCAAGTTTTCACAAACATGCAACCTCAGTACACAATCATACAATCAGAACCACCACTTCTCTTAATTTTTTGCTTGCCTCAACATTTTTAGGATTCCTCAATCCTTCTTTTCAAAGAAATGTTCTCTGTTTACATTTTTAGAGATATTAAGTGCAAGCAATTTTTCAAGAGTATGGTGCTGTGAGATATCAAGCATCATGGTCATTAAGCCACAAAGAAACTATGCTAAACAAACATTTTAAGTCGATGAGTACCACACAAGCAGCACAACCAATCATAAAAAAAATGCAGAACATAAAAGCTTAATCTAACATGCTTAATCTAACATAGAAGTGCAGAACATGAAAACTTGGAAGGCATATCATTTTTCATATATGCATCTTCTTTATTTATTAAGACTATGAAAGGACCTTCACCACCTCTAATTTTTGTGGACCTTCCCTTTGCTTGACTCTCCTTTCTTCTCTTTGTTCCTTGACTCCTGCTTTTTCTTCCTCTTTGCTTCTTCTTGTTTTTCAATTTGTTCTACTTCATCCCATACCCCAGCATCCATCATGTGTTGTTTCATTTTCTCCTGATTTCTTTTTGCTCTGGCTGTTTGTAACTTTCCTAATTTAGGACATTGTGAGAATGGTCTAATCTCCCGATTCAACACTGGCATGCTGATAGTCAGGTAGTTAAGCTTGACTTGTGTATCTATGTCATATTGCACTCTATCCGAGTGCATGGCCTCTCCAGCAGTATGATATATGTTTTTCCAGCGTAGAAAATTTTGGAGATATCCTTCAAGCTGATCTTGTCATTAAGATATTTTGTTGAAAGACTCTTGGAATTGATTTGATTGCTCCCTATGCTGATCC
This sequence comes from Arachis stenosperma, assembly GCF_014773155.1. NCBI lineage: Eukaryota > Viridiplantae > Streptophyta > Magnoliopsida > Fabales > Fabaceae > Arachis > Arachis stenosperma. Next base: position 82,175,686 of record NC_080379.1, read on the forward strand.
TATAGTCTTGCTTGAAAGTCTCTTTGTTGATCCCTTATTCTGTGCTGGAAATTCTATTCCTGCTTGATAAACCACTATTTTAAGGTTTATCTTGTGTTTAATTGAGTGGTTTTATCAAATCTTTACCCACTTATTCATATGAACTGCATGATTTTACAATCCCTTCCTAAGTTTGTTCTATGGTTGAAAACTTGCTTCCTAGAGATCTTTAATTTGTGTATTTCAATTCTCCTTTATACCATTCGATGCCGTGATCCATGTGTTAAGTGTTTTAGGCTTCACAGGGCAGGAATGACTTAGAGAATGGAGAGGAAGCTTGCAAAAATGGAAGGAACAGAAGAAACTAAGGAGATGACCAGTGAGCATCGGCGCGCGCGCGTGGCTCACGCGAGCGTGCCGAATGGAGAAAATCACAGTGACGCGTGCGCGTGCCTGACGCGTACGCGCAGATTGGAGTCTGCACGAACGACGCGCATGCGTGGACGACGCGTACACGTGACAAGGAAAATCGATGAATAACGCGCACGCTTGACCGACGCGTACGCGTGACTTGTGCGATCTGCAAAAATAATAGAAAATGCTGGGGGCAATTTCGAGCCGAGCTTTGACCCAGTTTTCGGCCTAGAAACACAGAATAAAGCCAGGGAACGTACAGAGACTCAACACACATCAACACACATTCTCATTAGAATAGTTTTAGGATTTTAAATCTGAATTTAGAGAGGAACTACTCTTCCTCTAGGTTCTCTTTACATTCATAGTTTATTAGTTCTATGCTTTTTGCCTCGGATATTGAAGAGTCATCACCTCCATTGAAGATACTATTCTAGTTTGTTTCCTTACTTGCTCTTTTATTTATTCCATATTCTTAATTCTTCTTTAAAGTGGTAATTGGATTATTTTCATGGATTGTTGATACAGAGGATTATTTTTATTTTTAATTAATTTTTCAGTCTCTGTTTTATTTAATTTATTATGTCTTCTTCTTATATTTTTCTGAGTATTATATTCATGTCAATGGAGTAGATCCCCTACTTGACATGGGGTTGATTAAAAGGAGACACTTGAGTTAGAAGGCTTAAGTGCAGATTAAACTGGAAGTTGTTGGCTAGTTCTGTATTTACTAACTCTAGACCTTCCCAAGGGAGAGGACTAGGATTTCCGAATAAGAGTTAGCTCAATCACTTGACTTTCCTTTATCTAGTAAGGGTTAATTAAGTGAAAACAACAACCTTTTTGATACTACACCTAAGAGATCCCAACAAGGATAGAACTTCCAATTGATTATTTCCCCAGTCAAGGCCTTTTTAGAATATTAATAATCATTCTTAGTTTTTATTTCTTTAGTTTACAACTATTTAATTTCTCATTATCTAACTCAACTCTCTTGAAAACCCCTAATTAATAAATTAGCATTCTCTCTGCAACTCGTTGGGAGATGACCTGGGACTCATACTCCCAATATTTTATTTCTAAAATTTTGTGACAACTCTTTTAAATTGATACGTGGAATCTTCATTGATTAAGAGCTATACTTGCAACGCCTTTTCTTGATAAACTCTTGATCAGTGATTTTTTGCCACGTCATTGCTCCATCATTTTCATGTATTGCTCTTGTTGCTGCTCCTGAGTCCTCATTTGTTGTTCATGAGACCTCATATATTGCTCTTGTTGCTGCTCCTGAGCCCTCATATATTTCTAGTGAGGAGTATTGATCTTCTCACTATTTCATACCAAACCTTGACCTCAGGTGAGAGATCAATCCTCTTCAAGTGGCTTGGATTCCCATTTAAATCTCAAACACAGTCTTTGCCTTCCATACATATATCATTCACCAACTCATCAGGGTCATTCTCGCCCTTTATTCTTTCTTTAAAAATGGGCTCTCTGAAAGGTATTGCTCTTATTTGTAGAACCCACATGATTGTTGCTGGGATGAAGTCCACTTTAACTCTCCTAACATAACTTTTGTAAGGGAGGCTAGTTTTGCTTTGCCTTACTGCATTTGCACAGAACTCCTGTATCATAGTTGCACTTATGTCTGTCAAAGGTTCACTCAGGAGTTCCCATATTCTCTTTTCAATTACTTTCCTTATTATGGGGTAATCACCTTCCTTCAATTTGAATCTGATCTCTAGAATGACTTCTTTCTCCTCTATCTACCCATGATATTATAACTCATGAAATTGAGATTTGAATCTCTTTTTCTCATAAGTGGTTGGTTCATCTTTAACCAGTTGCTCCCCTTTTCTTCTTTTAAAACTTGGTAAGGCCATTGAATGGAGAAGGAGGAGGCCAAATCCACAACACCAAACTTAGAGTGGTGCTTGTCCTCAAGCACAAGAAGAGTTATGAGCAAAAGTGAGAAGAAAAGGGCTAGGAAATAAGGTGTATGAACACTGTTGGCAGTGATGAAGTGGGATTAAGAAGAAAATCTTGGATAAAGTAAAGCTTAGGAAGAAAAGAGGTGGAATGGGCACGGTGTCATTCTCTTGGTTTGGAAAAAAAAAGATTTGGATTGCATGAGGAGATCTTATGAATAAGGCAAAGGTATGTGAGCAAAGGAAATGTTACTTGTCAATTTAAAGCAAGGGAAAAAGTTATTGGAGCAGGACAAAGGGGGTAATGGTTCAGCTATATTGAAATGGAGGGTGAGGATTAAGTGAGTATGATGAAGATGGATGTCTCATATGAGGCGGGGGAATGAAGATAAGGATTGAGGTTGGTTGTGGTGGCAATTGTAGCCCAGTCATGGCATTGGGAGTGCGAGTGTCCTAGCTAGCTACTGCATGTCAAGGTGCTCTTCCCAAGGCACAAAGCTCCAAGCCATGTGATTCATTATGCTGTCCGATTTCTTTCCTTGTCCATGTGAATCCTTCCTTGCTATCCGCTTGTCTCCTAGCTTCCATCACATATTCCTTCTTTTCTTTCCTACAAGATAAAACAAAATATCAACTCCATCTCTGAGATAAAGATAAAAATAGTTGGTGGTGGTGAAAAAACAATTGAAAACAAAAAGAATGAAATTATTAACTTGATGTTCTACGAGAAAGAGAATTAACGTGTGTGTGTTTTTTTTTTAAATGTTACTTTCTTATGATTAAGGGAGAATAAATCAAATTGTCTTTAAATGCACTATCTAAGTAGCTTGTGGAACACCAAACTTAGATTGTGACTATAAGCTGCAATATTAATGAACTAACTCACTCAGATAGACTCAATTAATGTTAATGTCTCAGGATGCTATCTTAAAGAGTTTTTGTTCACACCAAACTTGGTGTCCATCATAAGCTACATGTAAAATCAGTGACCTTCTTTCACAGTTGATTTTGTTCCCTTAAATGCATATGAAGAAACATTTTATTTCTAACTACTAAAGTATAAAATTAAAAGGATACTTTGCATGGGTTGCCTCCCATGAAGCACTATTTTATCATCATTAGCTTGACGTTGCAACTTCTGTGTTCATGTCAATGACGTACGGAAAAATCACCGATCAAGAGTTTATAGAGAAAACAACGTTGCAAGTATCCCAGGTCGTCTCTCAACGAGTTGCAGAAAGAGTACTATTTTATTAATCAAATATTTTTCAGGAAATTTTTTATTTTGAGAAACAGAGAAATAAATGATTGAGAATTTATGTAATTTAAATAAAAGTCTTGACCGAGAGAAGATTAAATGGAAGTTCTATCCCTGTTAAATTCTCTCAAGTGTAATAATAAAAGGGTTGTTATCCTACTTAGTTATCCCTTATTATATAAGGGAAAGTCAAGTACTCTCAAACTAATCCTATTGCTTGCGTCCTAATCCTTTCCTAAGAAAGGATTAAAGTCGAAGACAGGAGAATTAGCCAACAACTTCCAATTAATATTAACACTTGAGTATTCTAACTCAAGGTTCTCCTTTTAATCAACTCCCAATCAAGTTAGGGAACTACTCCATTATCATGAATATAACTTTCACAGAATTAAGAGAGGAATAAAAGAAAGATATGATAATTAATAACTAAAATTCAATTAAAAGTAAAAATGGTTCTTTGCATTAATAAATCCCAAAATCATGAACATACTTATATAAATAGAGTCAATGGGAAATAAAAGAGTAAAGGAATAGAGAAACAAACTAGAATGAGGAAGCTCCAACGGAGGTAATGAATCTTCTCAATATCCAAAGCAAGGCACTAAAACTCTAAAACTATGAATGTGAAGAAAACTGGTGCACGAAATTGTGATCATCAATGGCGCCATCAACATGGTATGCTCATTGCAATCTCAACTCTCTATCACAACTCCGCACAACTAACCAGCAAGTGCACTGGGTCGTCCAAGTAATAAACCTTACGCGAGTAAGGGTCGATCCCACGGAGATTGTTGGTATGAAGCAAGCTATGGTCACCTTGTAAATCTTAGTCAGGCAGACTCAAATGGGTATAGATGATATATGAATAAAACATAAAGATAAAGATAGAGATACTTATGCAATTCATTGGTAAGAGCTTCAGATAAGCAAATGGAGATGCTTGGTCCCTTCCGTCTCTCTGCTTTCCTACTGTCTTCATCCAATCCTTCTTACTCCTTTCCATGGCAAGCTTATGCAAGGGTTTCACCGTTGTCAGTGGCTACCTCCCATCCTCTCAGTGGAAATGTTCAACGCACCCTGTCACGGCACGGCTATCCATCTGTCGGTTCTCGATCAGGCCGGAATAGAATCCAGTGATTCTTTTGCGTCTGTCACTAACGCCCCGGCTTCAAGAGTTTGAAGCACGTCACAGTCATTCAATCATTGAATCCTACTCAGAATACCACAGACAAGGTTAGACCTTCCGGATTCTCTTGAATGCCGCCATCAGTTCTTGCCTATACCACAAAGACTCTGATCTCACGGAATGGCTGGCTCGGTTGTCAGGCGAGCACTCGGTTGTCAGGCGATAAACCATGCATCGTGTATCAGGAATCCAAGATATATTCACCCAATCGAAGGTAGAACGGAGGTGGTTGTCAGTCACACGTTCATAGGTGAGAATGATGATGAGTGTCACGGATCATCACATTCATCAAGTTGAAGAACAAGTGATATCTTAGAACAAGAACAAGCGGAATTGAATAGAAGAACAATAGTAATTGCATTAATACTCGAGGTACAGCAGAGCTCCACACCTTAATCTATGGTGTGTAGAAACTCCACCGTTGAAAATACATAAGAACAAGGTCTAGGCATGGCCATGAGGCCAGCCTCCCAAAGAGGGTTCAATCATCAAAACATGATCAAAAGCTGAAAAATACAATAGTAAAAGGTCCTATTTATAGGGAACTAGTAGCTTAAGAATTACAAAGATGAGTAAATGACATAAAAATCCACTTCCGGGCCCACATGGTGAAACATTTTCGTGTAGAGACTTCTCTTGGAGTTAAACGCCAGCTTTTGTGCCAGTTTGGGCGTTTAACTCCCATTTTGGTGCCAGTTCCGGCGTTTAACACTGGGAATTCTGAAGGTGACTTTGAACGCCGGTTTGGGCCATCAAATCTTGGGCAAAGTATGGACTATCATATATTGCTGGAAAGCCCAGGATGTCTACTTTCCAACGCCGTTGAGAGCGCGCCAATTGGGCTTCTGTAACTCCAGAAAATCCACTTCGAGTGCAGGGAGGTCAGAATCCAACAGCATCTACAGTCCTTTTCAGTCTCTGGATCAGATTTTTGCTCAGGTCCCTCAATTTCAGCCAGAAAATACCTGAAATCACAGAAAAACACACAAACTCATAGTAAAGTCCAGAAAAGTGAATTTTAACTAAAAACTAATAAAAATATACTAAAAACTAACTAGATCATACTAAAAACATACTAAAAACAATGCCAAAAAGCGTACAAATTATCCGCTCATCACAACACCAAACTTAAATTGTTGCTTGTCCTCAAGCAACTGAAAATCAAATAGGATAAAAAAAGAAGAGAATATACAATGAATTCCAAAAACATCTATGAAGATCAGTATTAATTAGATGAGCGGGGCTTTTAGCTTTTTGCCTCTGAATAGTTTTGGCATCTCACTCTATCCTTTGAAATTCAGAATGATTGGCTTCTTTAGGAACTCAGAATCCAGATAGTGTCATTGATTCTCCTAGTTAGGTATGATGATTCTTGAACATAGCTACTTATTGAGTCTTGGCTGTGGCCCAAAGCACTCTGTCTTCCAGTATTACCACCGGATACATACATGCCACAGACACATAATTGGGTGAACCTTTTCAGATTGTGACTCAGCTTTGCTAGAGTCCCCAACTAGAGGTGTCCAGGGTTCTTAAGCACACTCTTTTTGCCTTGGATCACAACTTTATTTCTCTTTTTTTTTCGTTTTCTCTTTCTCTTTTTTTTTTCGTTTTTTTTTTGTATTCACTGCTTTTTCTTGCTTCAAGAATCATTTTTAATGATTTTTCAGATCCTCAGTAACATGTCTCTTTTTTCATCATTCCTTCAAGAGCCAACCAATCATGAACCACAAATTCAAAAGACATATGCACTGTTTAAGCATACATTCAGAAAACAAAAGTATTGCCACCACATCAAAATAATCAAACTGTTATAAAATTCAAAATTCATGCAATTCTTTCTTTTTTCAATTAAGAACATTTTTTATTCAAGAGAGGTGATGGATTCATAGGACATTCATAACTTTTATGCATAGACACTAATGATCACAAGACACAAACATAGATAAACATAAGCACTAAAATTCGAAAAACAGTAAAATAAAGAACAAGGAGATTAAAGAACGGGTCCACCTTAGTGATGGCGGCTTGTTCTTCCTCTTGAAGGTCTTATGGAGTGCTTGAGCTCCTCAATGTCTCTTCCTTGTCTTTGTTGCTCCTCTCTCATGATTCTCTGATCTTCTCTAATTTCATGGAGGAGGATGGAATGTTCTTGGTGCTCCACCCTTAGTTGTCCCATGTTGGAACTCAATTCTCCTAGGGAGGTGTTCAGTTGCTCCCAATAGTCTTGTGGAGGAAAGTGCATCCCTTGAGGCATCTCAGGGATCTCATGATGAGAGGGGTCTCTTGTTTGCTCCATCCTTTTCTTAGTGATGGGCTTGAGGTCATGCCTTCTCAGTTGAACCGGCTTCCCTCTTGAATCTCTCTTTCATTGAACGCCCTCTTCATAAATGTCTATGAGGACTTGGTCCAACCTTTGATCAAAGTTGACCCTTTTTCATGGCCACAACTTCATAGAAGTGGTCTTGATGCACCCTTGAGATGAATCTCTCCATCTCCCATGACTCGGAGGAGGAGGCTTTTGCCTTCCCTTTCCTTTTTCTAGAGGTTTCTCCGGCCTTGGATGCCATAAATGGTTATGGAAAAACAAAAAGCAATGCTTTTACCACACCAAACTTAAAAGGTTTGCTCGTCCTCGAGCAAAAGAAGAAAGAATAGAGGAGAAGAAGAAGAAATAAGGAAGAAGGGAATGGCTTTGTGTTCGGTCAAAGAGGGGGAGAAGTGGTGTTTAGGTTGTGTGAAAATAAAGGGGTGAAGAAGAGTTTATATAGGAGAGGGGGGCTCATGGTTCGGTCATGTATGGGTGGGTTTGGGAGGGAAAGTGGTTTGAATTCGAAGGGTGAGGTAGGTGGGGTTTTATGAAGGATGGATGTGAGTGGTGAAGAGAAGATGGGATTTGATAGGTGAAGGGTTTTGGGGGAAGAGGTATTGAGGTGATTGGTGAATGGGTGAAGAAGAGAGAGAGTGGTGGGGTTGGTGGGGATCCTGTGGGGTCCACAGATCCTGAGGTGTCAAGGAAAAGTCATCCCTGCACCAAATGGCATGCAAAAACGTATTTTGAGCCACTTCTGGCGTTAAACGTCGGGCTGGTGCCCATTTCTGGCATTTAACGCCAAGTTCTTGCCCTTTCCTGGCGTTTAACGCCAGTCTGGTGCCCCTTTCTGGCGTTAAACGCCCAGAATGGTGCCAGACTGGGCGTTAAACGCCCATCTGCTAGCCTTACTGGCGTTTAAACGCCAGTAGGTTCTTCCTCCAGGGTGTGCTATTTTTCTTCCTGTTTTTCATTCTGTTTTTGCTTTTTCAATTGATTTTGTGACTTCTCATGATCATCAACCTACAGAAAACATAAAATAACAAAGAAAAATAGATAAAATATAATATTGGGTTGCCTCCCAACAAGCGCTTCTTTAATGTCAGTAGCTTGACAGTGGGCTCTCATGGAGCCTCACAGATACTCAGAGCAATGTTGGAACCTCCCAACACCAAACTTAGAGTTTGAATGTGGGGGTTCAACACCAAACTTAGAGTTTGGTTGTGGCCTCCCAATACCAAACTTAGAGTTTGACTGTGGTGGCTCTGTTTGACTCTGATTTGAGGGAAGCTCTTCATGCTTCCTCTCCATGGTGACAGAGGGATATCCTTGAGCCTTAAACACAAAGGATTCTTCATTCACTTGAATGATCAGTTCACCTCTATCAACATCAATCACAGCCTTTGCTGTGGCTAGGAAGGGTCTGCCAAGGATGATAGATTCATCCATGCACTTCCCAGTCTCTAGGACTATGAAATTAGCAGGGATGTAATGGTCTTCAATCTTCACCAAAACATCCTCTACAAGTCCATAAGCTTGTTTTCTTGAATTATCTGCCATCTCTAGTGAGATTCTTGCAGCTTGCACCTCAAAGATCCCTAGCTTCTCCATTACAGAGAGAGGCATGAGGTTTATACTTGACCCTAAGTCACACAGAGCCTTCTTGAAGGTTATGGTGCCTATGGTACAAGGTATGGAGAACTTCCCAGGGTCCTGTCTCTTTTGAGGTAATTTCTGCCTAGACAAGTCATCCAATTCTTTGGTGAGCAAATGAGGTTCATCCTCCCAAGTCTCATTTCCAAATAACTTGTCATTTAGCTTCATGATTGCTCCAAGGTATTTAGCAACTTGCTCTTCAGTGACATACTCATCCTCTTCAGAGGAAGAATACTCATCAGAGCTCATGAAAGGCAGAAGTAAGTCCAATGGAATCTCTATGGTCTCATTTTGAGCCTCAGATTCCCATGGTTCCTCATTGGGGAACTCAGTGGAGGTCAGTGGACGCCCATTGAGGTCTTCCTCAGTGGCGTTCACTTCCTTTTCTTCCTCTCCACATTCGGCTATGTTGATGGCCTTGCACTCTCCTTTTGGATTTTCTTCTGTATTGCTTGGGAGAGTACTAGGAGGGAGTTCAGTAACTTTCTTGCTCAGCTGTCCCACTTGTGCCTCCAAATTCCTAATGGAGGACCTTGTTTCAGTCATGAAACTTTGAGTGGTTTTGATTAGATCAGAGACCATAGTTGCTAAGTCAGAGGGGTTCTGCTTAGAATTCTCTGTCTGTTGCTGAGAAGATGATGGAAAAGGCTTGCCATTGCTAAACCTATTTCTTCCACCATTATTGTTGTTGAAACCTTGTTGAGGTCTCTGTTGATCCTTCCACGAGAAATTTGGATGATTTCTCCATGAAGAATTATAGGTGTTTCCATAGGGTTCTCCTAGGTAATTTACCTCTTCCATTGAAAGGTTCTCAGGATCATAGGCTTCTTCTTCAGATGAAGTATCCTTAGTACTGCTTGGTGCATTTTGCATTCCAGACAGACTTTGAGAAATCATATTGACTTGCTGAGTCAATATTTTGTTCTGAGCCAATATGGCATTCAGAGTATCAATCTCAAGAACTCCTTTCTTCTGATTTGTCCCATTGTTCACAGGATTCCTTTCAGAAGTGTACATGAATTGGTTATTTGCAACCATTTTAATTAGTTCTTGAGCTTCTGTAGGCGTCTTCTTCAGATGAAGAGATCCTCCAGCAGAGCTATCCAAAGACATCTTGGACAGTTCAGAGAGATCATCATAGAAAATACCTATGATGCTCCATTCAGAAAGCATGTCAGAAGGACATTTTCTGATCAATTGTTTGTATCTTTCCCAAGCTTCATAGAGGGATTCTCCATCCTTCTGTCTGAAGGTTTGGACTTCCACTCTAAGCTTACTCAATTTTTGAGGTGGAAAGAACTTTGCCAAGAAGGCATTGACTAGCTTTTCCCATGAGTCCAGACTTTCTTTAGGTTGTGAGTCCAACCATGTCCTAGCTCTGTCTCTTACAGCAAAAGGGAATAGCATAAGTCTGTAGACCTCAGAGTCAACCCCATTATTCTTGACAGTGTCACAGATTTGCAAGAATTCAGCTAAGAACTGATGAGGATCTTCCAATGGAAGTCCATGGAACTTGCAATTCTGTTGCATTAGAGAAACTAATTGAGGCTTAAGCTCAAAGTTGTTTGCTCCAATGGTAGGGATAGAGATGCTTCTCCCATAGAAGTCGGGAGTAGGTGCAGTAAAGTCACCCAGCACCTTCCTTGCATTGTTTGCATTGTTGTTGTTTTCGACTGCCATGGGTTCTTCTTCTTTGAAGATTTCTGTTAGGTCCTCTACAGAGAGTTGTGCCTTAGCTTCTCTTAGCTTTCGCTTCAAGGTCCTTTCAGGTTCAGGGTCAGCTTCAACAAGAATGCCTTTGTCTTTGTTCCTGCTCATATGAAAGAGAAGAGAACAAGAAAATGCGGAATCCTCTATGTCACAGTATAGAGATTTCTAGAGGTGTCAGAGAAGAAGAAAATTTAGAAGGAAGAGGTAGAAGAATTCGAACTTAATCAGATAGAGTTCGAATTGTGCATTGAGAAGAAGTGGTACTCCATAAATAGAAGGATGTGAGAAGAGAGGAAGTAATTTTCGAAAATTAAGTGAGAGATTTTGAAAACATGTTGAAAAATTGGTGGATAATTTTCGAAAACTAAAAGTGGGGAAGAAATCAAGTGATTTTTGAAAAAGATTTTGAAATTAGAAATAAAAAAGATATGATTGAAAACTATTTTGAAAAAGATGTGATTAAAAAGATATGATTGAAAAGTCATGGTTTTAAAAAGATATGATTGAAAAGATATGATTTGAAAAACAATTTAAAAAAAATTTGATTTTAAAAATTAATAACTTGCCTAACAAGAAAAGATATGATTCAAACATTAAACCTTTCTCAACAGAAAAGGCAACATACTTGAAATGTTGAACCAAATCATTAATTGTTAGCAAGTATCTTTGAAAAAGGAAAGAAATTGATTTTGAAAAAGATTTGATTTTGAAAAACTTTGAAAACTTGAAAAAAAATTGATTTGAAAACAAAATCTTCCCTCTTGTGCCATTCTGGCGTTAAACGCCCAGAATGGTGCACATTCTGGCGTTTAACGCCCAATGCACTACCTTTTTGGGCGTTAAACGCCCAACCAGGCACCCTGGCTGGCGTTTAAACGCCAGTCTGTCCTTCTTCACTGGGCGTTTTGAACACCCATCTTTTCTGTGTAATTCCTCTACTGCATGTTCTGAATCTTCAGTTCCCTGTACTATTGACTTGAAAATAGAACCAAGATCAAATAAACAATGCATGCAAGACACCAAACTTAAAATTAGACACTAGACTCAAACAAGAAACATAAAATATTTTTGGTTTTTATGGTTTTGAAATTTTTTTTGGATTTTTCGAAAATTATATGGAAATAAAAAATAAAGGTTTCAGAATTCTTAATTTGGATTCCAGGAATCATTGCAATGCTAGTCTAAGACTCCGGTCCAGGAATTAGACATGGCTTCACAGCCAGCCAAGCTTTCAAAGAAAGCTTCGGTCCAAAACACTAGACATGGCCAATGGCCAGCCAAGCCTTAGTAGATCATTGCTCCAATAGCCAGATTGATAGAGATCAACAAGCTCTTGTGATGATCAGTTGAAACCTCGGTCCAATAAGATTAGACATGGCTTCTCAGCCAGCCAGATTTCAACAGATCATCATGAAACTCTAGAATTCATTCTTAAGAATTCTTAAAAATACCTAATCTAAGCAACAAGATGAAGCGTCAGTTGTCCATACACGAAACAATCCCCGGCAACGGCGCCAAAAACTTGGTGCACGAAATTGTGATCATCAATGGCGCCATCAACATGGTACGCTCATTGCAATCTCAACTCTCTATCACAACTTCGCACAACTAACCAGCAAGTGCACTGGGTCGTCCAAGTAATAAACCTTACGCGAGTAAGGGTCGATCCCACGGAGATTGTTGGTATGAAGCAAGCTATGGTCACATTGTAAATCTTAGTCAGGCAGACTCAAATGGGTATAGATGATATATGAATAAAACATAAAGATAAAGATAGAGATACTTATGCAATTCATTGGTAAGAGCTTCAGATAAGCGAATGGAGATGCTTGGTCCCTTCCGTCTCTCTGCTTTCCTACTGTCTTCATCCAATCCTTCTTACTCCTTTCCATGGCAAGCTTATGCAAGGGTTTCACCGTTGTCAGTGGCTACCTCCCATCCTCTCAGTGGAAATGTTCAACGCACCCTGTCACGGCACGGCTATCCATCTGTCGGTTCTCGATCAGGCCGAAATAGAATCCAGTGATTCTTTTGCGTCTGTCACTAACGCCCCGGCTTCAGGAGTTTGAAGCACGTCACAGTCATTCAATCATTGAATCCTACTCAGAATACCACAGACAAGGTTAGACCTTCCGGATTCTCTTGAATGCCGCCATCAGTTCTTGCCTATACCACGAAGACTCTGATCTCACAGAATGGCTGGCTCGGTTGTCAGGCGAGCACTCGGTTGTCAGGCGATCAACCATGCATCGTGTATCAGGAATCCAAGAGATATTCACCCAATCGAAGGTAGAACGGAGGTGGTTGTCAGTCACACGTTCATAGGTGAGAATGATGATGAGTGTCACGGATCATCACATTCATCAAGTTGAAGAACAAGTGATATCTTAGAACAAGAACAAGCGGAATTGAATAGAAGAACAATAGTAATTGCATTAATACTCGAGGTACAGCAGAGCTCCACACCTTAATCTATGGTGTGTAGAAACTCCACCGTTGAAAATACATAAGAACAAGGTCTAGGCATGGCCATGAGGCCAGCCTCCCAAAGAGGGTTCAATCATCAAAACATGATCAAAAGCTGAAAAATACAATAGTAAAAGGTCCTATTTATAGGGAACTAGTAGCTTAAGAATTACAAAGATGAGTAAATGACATAAAAATCCACTTCCGGGCCCACTTGGTGTGTGCTTGGGCTGAGCATTGAAGCATTTTCGTGTAGAGACTTCTCTTGGAGTTAAACGCCAGCTTTTGTGCCAGTTTGGGCGTTTAACTCCCATTTTGGTGCCAGTTCCGGCGTTTAACGCTGGGAATTCTGAAGGTGACTTTGAACGCCGGTTTAGGCCATCAAATCTTGGGAAAAGTATGGACTATCATATATTGCTGGAAAGCCCAGGATGTCTACTTTCCAACGCCGTTGAGAGCGCGCCAATTGGGCTTCTGTAGCTCCAGAAAATCCACTTCGAGTGCAGGGAGGTCAGAATCCAACAGCATCTACAGTCCTTTTCAGTCTCTGGATCAGATTTTTGCTCAGGTCCCTCAATTTCAGCCAGAAAATACCTGAAATCACAGAAAAACACACAAACTCATAGTAAAGTCCAGAAAAGTGAATTTTAACTAAAAACTAATAAAAATATACTAAAAACTAACTAGATCATACTAAAAACATACTAAAAACAATGCCAAAAAGCGTACAAATTATCCGCTCATCAAAAACCTAGAGAAAGAAGTAGAATTCTCTCTAGATTCCAAAACTAAACTAAAACTATGCAGAATGAGAATGTGTCTTGAGTCTCTGCTATTCCCTGGCTCTAGTCTGTGTTTCTGGGCCGAAAACTGGGTCTAAAACTGGCCCGAAATCGCCTCCAGCGATTTCTGCAATTTTTGCAGGTCGCACATGTCACGCGTGCGCGCCAGGTGCGCTCGATTGTGCTTTTTGCTTGTTGCGCGTCGTGCCAGGTGCGCATGCACATCAATATGTGAATGCGTTAATGTGCGCATGCATGCTAGGTGCGCACACGCGTGCCGCTCCTCGCTGGTCAGCTTCTTTGTTTCCTTGCGTTCCTTCTATTTTTGCAAGCTTCCTTTCCATCCTCTAAGCCATTCCTGCCCTATAAAGCCTGAAAACAATTGTCGCACAGATCACGGCATCAAATGGTATAAAGGGGAATCAAAAAAAAAATATAATTTAAATGTCTAGGAAGCAAGTTTTCAACCATAGAATAAAATCGGGAAGGAATTGTAAAATTATGCAAATCATATGAATAAGTGGGTAAAGAGTTGATAAAAACCACTCAAATTAGCACAAGATAAACCATGAAATAGTGGTTTATCAAACTCCCCACACTTAAACAATAGCATGTCCTCACGCTAAGCTCAAGGAGACAAAAAGAGTGAATAGGAAAAGTAAGACTCATGCAACGCAACCTATGTACATGAATGCAATTATATTATGAAATGTACATGCCTACTTAGTTAAGAAAATAAACAAGTCTTCCCAGACAAACAGAAATCAAATTCCAGTAATCCAAATCACACAATAAAAGTCAAGTAAACTTGGAAGGAGACAGCTCGTGAAAGCTAGGAACATAGAGTTAAGCTTGAACCCTCACTAAGAGTGTATATGCACTCTAGTCACTCAGGTGTATAGGGTAATCCACTTTAGTCTCCTCCATTCACGCCTTCTAAAACCTTGTTCTGCATCTAACCAATCAACAAATATCTAATGCACACATGCAAACATCATGAGGTATTTCTTAAGGTTGTAATGGGGCTTAGGTAAGGGTGAGGGTACATGTATGGCCATGTGAGCTGAAAATTGAATCCTTGATTATCCTAAGTTCTCACCTAACACACACACACATTTCCTATGCTTCTGAAATCATGCCTAACAACCCATAGTCTCACTTTGTATGTTGCATCTACTCATGCACTTAATTGTTCTTTTTATTTCACCTCATATGCATTGATTCTTTTTATTAAACTTATCATTTGGGGTGCTTTCATTCCCCTAGACTTAAACTGAAATAATCATCTTTCTTTCTTTTTTTTGAAAGCATTGTAGCACCAATGCATATGGTTTTCATAATTTCACATGAGTAGCATTCAGACCTTAGATATTTATCAATTAACATACATTCTTATTAACCTGAGTTCCCATAGTTTCCCCACACTTAGCTTGCAGACAATCTCTGTCTTAAGCTAACCAAAGATTCAATTAAGGAAAGTACTTATTTTTCCACTTAAGGCTAGTGATGTGATAATATAGAGAATAACAGGGGATATAGAGGTTCAAAGTGGCAAACAATGGATAATTAGAATGGTAGGCAATTTAGGATAGTGAGCTGATAACAAATGATAGCCTCAATCATACATATGCATGAATACATCAAATAATGGACATATAGAATGGAACAAACCATAGATTGCAATCATAGAGGAGAGAAAACACACAAGAATAAAATAATGGTTAAATGATGTAACCATACAATTAGGCTCAAAATCTCACTGGTTTGTGTGTTCTAGCTCTAAACCATGTTCCGATTTACAATCTTCAAACAAGTTTAACATAGGATTTTGGTTTGAATTAGTGAAATTTTCAAAAAATAGGGTCTTTGAAAAGGACTCATTATTTTTCAACCAAGCAGAGTACACATGCAACTAATTATTATTATGCAATCTATTCTATCTAAACAAAAAGAAAATTTATCTACTGGTCGTAAGAGAAAGAAAAGTTACCTCCGGAAGTCAGGTACTGACCGACCTCCCCACACTTAAAGCTTGGCGCCGTCCTCGGTGCCATCAGTTAAGAGCAAGGGAATGCTGGAAGTGTTGCCTCCAGTGTCTGGTTTGCCTTTGCTACCTGTGCTACTGGATGAAGGGGAGTCTGACGTGTCCTGTGGTCCTGGAGGTGGGTGTGTACCAACAATCAACTCTTTGAGGTATGTAAATCGGTGCTTGTTACGGCGCTCCCTGCGTTTTGCCTACCGGTCTAGCCGGTCCAACTTCTGAAGTATCTGAAAGAGTAGCTGATTTGTTGAAGGTGCTTGTGATGTGGAAGGAGAAGGGATATCTCTGGCCGGGTCTTCAGTATGGCTGGTGGTGACTACTGGAGGTCTGATGTATTTCCCACTCAGAACATATTGATCATCCCGAGGAAGCATGACTTTGGTGTCTCCAGCTCTATAGGAGACTCCAGCTGCCGAGACCAAATCTGAAACCAAGGCGGGAAAAGGTAAGTTGCCCACAATCTGTATGTGTCCCATGGCTTACCGGATGTGTCTTGGAAAGTTGAGGGGTTGGTTTGTGAGTATACACCAGATGAGAACAACCATGTCTGCAGCGAAGGAGGACTCGTGAGTTCTTGGAAAGACGTAGTAGGACATAATCTGTGCCCACATGCGAGCCTCCAAGGTAAATGCGGAAGCCAAGATGCCCTTAGGCCTGGATCGATGATAACCATAGATCCACTGGCTGCCAGGTAGTGCTATAATTCTGAGAACGTCGTCCCAGTAAAATTGGTATCGCTGGCGCTTGAGAGAGGCTTCTTGAAATGCGTCCAATCCTTCTGGAGTAGGGGGGAGATCTAAAACTTGTTGAATGGCCCTTTCGGAGGTGCAAACTTGCTTCTGACGGACATAGACAGACTGTAGGTTTGGCATGTGAAAATTGGAGTAGAATTCAACTACCCATGAAAGGTTGACCTGCCTTGGCTTCCTCCGTAAGAATCCCCAATGTCTTTTGTCAATGCGGGGCTCCACCAAATCCACAATATTGGAGGGGAGGATAAGAAGGTGCTCATTGTTGTAGTTCCTTGCTGCCAGAATGGGGAACATCTGCTCACAGAAGTGGTTAATGAACCGCGCAGTGTCCCTTGTTGGGAAGGCTTTCTGGGTCAACTCAACCTTAATGATCCTCTTGACCCGCTTTGTTGAAGGTTTGACTGATGTTGAGGGCGATTCTTCTGCCAATGCCCTTTTTGTTCCCCTCCTTGCCGGTGGTTTGGTAGCTGATTTCTCTTTTCCCTTCTTGGTGGCCATCCTGAAAGAAAAGGAAAGAGGTACATGTAAGTCCAAAGGTTGGAGCAAGGAAGAGGACAGTACAAGTGATAATCTTACCAAGGTAAAGAAGGATGTCGTTAACACATGGTCGCGACTTCATGTAAATAGGACATCAATGAAAATATAGCAAGAAAGATGAAGGCAATTAAATGCAAGATGTTTATTGGCATGCCGGCAAAGGCATGAGTAGCATAGATCAAGCATCAATTACGAAAAATGTATTATCACTCATAACAAACTAACAATCACATTTGTATTGACAATTATAATTAATTAATAAAATAAAATGAGGAATTTATGAAAAACAGGCATTAGAGTAGAAGAATAGAATAATTAGGAATGCATAATGCCATACGGGCTTTTTTACAAACACTTAGTATGCATGTTTAATCATGATAGGGAAAGAATTAAAATTGAACATGCAAGCATCCCAAAAATAATTAATATTAATTGTCAAATAACTCCATAATAACAATCACAAGCAATTAGAAGAAAGTAGTTACCCAAATAGAGTTATAGCACCAAGTAAAATAATACAAAGAGAAATAAAGAGAAGAAGAAGAAAAATAAAATAGAAAGAGAGAACCTTGAAAAGAGGATGAAAAGAGAGATAATGGATGATGTGAGTGAGAAAGACGTGAGAGGAGAGGAAGAAGAAGAAGATAGAGAAGATAGGTAGAGAAGATAGATAGAGAAAAAGAAGAAACGCGGAAGAAAGAAATTAGGATTGGGAAAGATAGAATTAGAACTAGGGAGGGAAAAAGAATGAAAACTGGGCGGCGAAAGAGTGAGTAATAAGGTGCAACCAATGCGGACGCGCATTGCGTGCTCTCGCATGCACTACGTGCGCTCGCGCACATTGCGTAGTGGGAAGGGACGCATATGCGCCAGGTGCGCGTACGCACGGGTTAGTTTGTGCTTCTAGCACAGTACCTGCCCCAGGCCAGCACAACTTTCTAGCGAAACAAGCTTTACGTCAATTTTGACATCGACGCGGATGCGCACTGCGTGCGCTCGCGCGGAACGCCAAGAGAGGCAAAGGCGCGCACGTGTACAGGACGCGTGCGGGTGGGATGGAAGCTGCCCAAGGCACGTTTCCAGCCCAGCTCCCGCGCAACTCTCTGTTCAAATTCACCCAATTCACGTTCATAAGGGACGCGGACGTGCACTAGGCACTGACGCGTCGATCTCCTCGTTTTTTTATGAAAATATGCAGATGTAAATGCAGACTATATGCAGAATAATAAGAAGAGTCATTAAATAAATCTAAAAAGAGAGAAGGGAACGATCATACCATGGTGGGTTGACTCCCACCCAGCACTTTTCTTTAACGGCCTTAAGTTGGATGGTCCACTAGCTCAATCTTCTGCTATGGGTGGATCCTCCAAGAGGAAGATCTCCGGCTCCTTACTTTTCTTCATCTGCTCACTGTGATATAGCTTAAGGCGATGTGCATTCACCTTGATGAATTTAGAGCAAGAAGGATGACTTAGATGAAATACTCTGTATGGCTCTGCCTTTTCTACTCTATAGGGACCTTCCCATCTTGATCTCAGCTTGCCTGGCATGAGCCTTAGTCTGGAGTTGTAGAGGAGAACTAATTTCCCAAGTCTGAACTCTCTCCTTTTAATGTGCTTGTCATGCACAACCTTCATCTTCTCTTTGTATAGCCTGGAGTTATCATACGCTTCTAGGCGAAGGTTCACTAATTCTTGTAGTTGCATATTCCTTTCAGCTCCAGCCCTCTCAAATCCCATGTTGATTTCTCTTACCGCCACGAATGCCTTATGCTCTATCTCGACTAGGAGGTGACAGTCTTTCTATAAACTAAGCGGAAGGGGCTTATCCCTATAGGTGTCTTGTACGCTGTCTGGTATGCCCAAAGTGCATTTTGTAGCCTGGTGCTCCAGTCCTTCCTATGAGGCTTGACTATCTTTTCCAAGATACGCTTTATCTCTCTGTTAGACACCTCTGCTTGTCCGTTAGTCTGTGGGTGGTAAGCAGTTGCTACCTTGTGAATAATGCCATGCTTCTTCAGTAGAGTAGTTAGTATCCTGTTACAGAAATGGGTGCCTTAATCACTCACGATTGCTCGTGGTGATCCAAAGCGACAGATAATATGGTTTCTAACAAAGGAGACAACAGTGTTATCATCATTAGTATGGGTGGAAATTGCTTCAACCAATTTGGAAATATAATCTACAGCTAAGAATATATATAAGAAGCCGCTAGAGTTGGGAAATGGACCCATGAATTCAATACCCCAAACATAAAAAATCTCACAGGATAGCATAAGTTGTTGGGGCATCTCCTCCCTCTTGGATATATTACCAAACCTCTGGCATGGAGAACAAGATTTACAGAAGGCAGCAATATCTTTAAAAAGAGTAGGCCACTAGAATCCACAGTCTAAAATTTTTCTAGGGCCAAAATGTCCACCACTCTCAGAGGAGTGGCAGGCCTTTAAAATGGACTGAAATTCTAATTGAGGCACACATCTTCTAATTATCTGGTCAACATCATACCTCCATAAATATGGATCATCCCAAATATAATATTTTGACTCACTTTTCAGCTTGTCCTTCTGATGCTTAGTAAAATTGGGAGGGAAGGTATGACTAACTAGATAATCAGCTACATGTGCATACCAAGGAACTACTTCAGATACTGCATGCAAGCTATCAAATAGAAAATCATCATTGATAGGAGTGGAGTCATGCTTGATGTGCTCAAGGCGACTCAAGTGGTCCGCCACTAAATTCTGACTACCACTCCTATCTTTAATTTCTAAATCAAATTCTTGCAGCAGCAGTATCCAACGTATTAGCCTTGGTTTGGACTCTTTTTCAGCTAACAAATATTTGAGAGCTGCATGGTCTGAGTACACTACTACTTTAGTGCCAAGTAAATAGGCTCGAATTTATCCAGAGCAAAAACAATAGCTAAAAGCTCTTTTTCAGTGGTAGTGTAATTAGACTGAGCAACATCTAAGGTCTTGGAAGCATGTGCAATTACAAAAGGATCCTTACTTGCGTGCTGAGCCAGCGCCGCTCCTACAGCATGGTTAGAGGCGTCACACATAATCTCAAAAGGCTGGCTCCAGTCTGGTCCTCTCACTATTGGAGCTTGAGTCAAGGTGATCTTCAACTTATCAAACGCTTCGATACAGTCCTCACTCAGCTCAAATTCAACATCCTTCTGCAGCAGTCTAAATAGAGGTAAAGCTACCTTACTGAAGTCCTTTATAAATCGCCGGTAAAAACCTGCATGACCAAGGAACGAACGAACTTCACTCACAGAAGAGGGGTAAGGTAGACTAGAAATGACATTTACCTTTGCTGGATCTACAGAAATACCAGTATTAGAGACAACATGTCCTAGAACAATACCTTGTTTGACCATAAAATAACACTTTTCAAAATTCAAAACAAGGTTTGATCTAACACACCTGTCTAATACTCTAGATAAACTATCCATAAAGGAATCACTGTATACGCTAAAATCATCCATAAAAACTTCCATACAATTCTCAATAAGATCAAGGAAAAGACTCACCATGCACCTTTGGAAAGTAGCTGGTGCATTGTATAAACCAAAAGGCATTCTCTTTTAAGCATAATTTCCAAAGGGAAATGTAAAATTAGTCTTTTCCTGATCCTCAGAAGCTATATGAATCTGAAAATAGCCTGTGTAACCATCTAAAAAGCAGTAATGCGATTTACATGACAGGCGATCCAGCATTTGATCAATGAATGGCAGGGGATAGTGATCCTTACGAGTGGCCTGGTTGAGGCGCCTGTAGTCAATGCACACCCTCCAGGAATTCTGCATTCTAGTTGCTATGAGCTCTCGTTGCTCGTTCTTTACTGTTGTGACTCCGACTTCTTGGGCACCACTTGCACTGGGCTGACCCATTCGCTATCCGAGATAGGGTAGATGATATCTGCTTCCAGTAGTTTGGTCACTTCCTTCTTGACAACCTCCAAGATGGTGGGATTCAGTTTTCTTTGGGCTTGACGAACAGGCCTTGTTTCCTCTTCTAAAAATATTCTGTGCTCACAAACTTGAGGGCTGATACCTACTATATCTGCCAAGCTTCACCCAATTGCTTTCTTGTGTCTTCTTAGCACACTAAGCAACTGCTCCTCTTGTTGGGAAGTGAGATCCCGTGGAATGATAATTGGAAGCTTCTGATTATCCTCAAGGTAAGCATACTTGAGGTGGGGTGGAAGGGGCTTTAACTCCAATTTCTGCTCCTAATCGGGAACTGGATCGTCTGGAGCCAGTGATGATGGCATAATGTCCTCATTGTGTTCAGAGGGGTTCCCCACACTTGGACCTTGCTCCATGTGCATATCTTCTACTGCTTCTTAGTGAACTGCAGCCATTGTCTCATTAATGATGTCGCACTAGAAAATAGAATGGTTTTCCGGAGGATGCTTCATAGCCTCATTCAGATTGAAGCTTACTGCTCGGCCGTCTATCTCAAAAGAATAGGTTCTTGAGAATGCATCTAACTTAAACTTGGAGGTCTTCAGGAATGGTCTTTTGAGCAAGATGGATGACGGTTTCCCTGAGTCATTTTGGGGCATCTCCAAGATATAGAAATCAATGGAAAATGTGAGCCCCTTAATGCTCACCAGCACATCCTCAGCAATTCCAACCACTATAATAATGCTTTTCTCTACTAACACAAAATGAGTTACTGACCTTTTTAAGGGAGGGAGCTTCAAGGCATTATATATAGACAAGGGCATAATACTCATCCATGCTCCTAGATGACACATGCAGTCAGAAAATATTACATCCCCAATGGTACAGTTAACCATTCATGGACCTGGATCACTACACTTTTCAGGTATATCCCCCATCAATGCAGATATAGAACTACCTAAAGGAATAGTTTCTAATTCATTAATCCTATCCTTATGTATGCACAAATCTTTTAGAAACTTCGCATATTTAGGTACTTGCTGAATAACATAAAAAGGGGAAATGTTACCACGACCTTTTTGAAGATTTCTACCATTTTTGGGTCAAGTTCCATCTGCTTTCTGGGCTTTCTTGTAAGGTGTGGAAATGGGATAGGGGTAACGTCTTTGGTGGCTTTAGCTCCTTCTGGTGCGCCATTCTCTGGTTGAGTTACTTCTTCTTCAACCGTGTCTTGTACTCCATCTTCCTTTCCAACATCCTCTGATTCAAGCATGTCCTCAGCTGGGGCGTGTTCTATTTGGCTTGTCTCCTCAGGATTCCTCTCTTGTAGTATGGTTCTGGACCTCAAGGTGATGGCATTAAAGCCACCCTTGGGGTTAGGTAAGGGTTGAGAAGGAATTTCACTGGAGCTTAAAGGCTGGTTGTTGGAGTTATTCAGTGATCCAATCTGTGAGACAAGAGCTTGCAAGGTAGAGTTCAGACCATTTAAGGTGGAGGTAAGGTTGTTATCCATGGTCTTCTATCTCTGATCAATAGAGTGTAGCAACTCATCATTGGAAGATGAAGAGGGGTAAGTGATCTGAGGGGTCTACTGAGACGCTTGGGACTGTCTTAGGTGAGGTGCTTTGTAAGCCTGGTTCTGGTTCTGCTGTTGATAGGGGGATTTTGCTGATACCGGTTCTGTTGGTTATTATTATTATTCCACCTCTGATTTCCTTGGCTGTCTCTGCCTCTTCTATTATAGTTGTCCTTCTAATCTTGGTTAATGTTCCCACCTTGGCTATAGTTGCCACCTTGTTGATAGTATCCTTGATTTGGATGGTCAAAGAAATTGTGAGTAGCTGCCACGGTGTTGTCCTCATGTTGGAGCTGTGGACACTCATCAGTGTAATGACTATAATCAGTGCATATCCTACATATTCTCTGAGGAACCAGTTGTTGACTATGTTGTGGTGAGGGAGGCTGAGATTATTGTTGGCCCAGATGTATCTGGTTCAGTAGGTTGGTCATCTCACATATTGATTGTATGAGAGCATTATTCTCAATGCTAGAGGAAACCTCTGCCACAGCCTTGGGGTGGTTGTTCCTATTGTGCTTGTGATTCCGAGCAGATTCAGCTAAGTCAGCGATCAGTTGCCATGCTTCTTCTGTGGTCTTGTACTTTTTTAGAGAACCATTACTCGCACCATCCAATGTAGTCTTGTCCTTAGGCTTCATACCATGTGTGAAGTAGCTGATCAACACCAACTTATCAATCATATGGTGGGGGCATGCATCTAGGAGATTATTGAAGCGCTCCCAATATTCGTAAAGAGTCTCAGATTCACCTTGAATAATCATTGAAATTTCCTTCTTCAGTCTATCAGTAACTTGATGAGCGGATAATTTGTACGCTTTTTGGCATTGTTTTTAGTATGTTTTTAGTATCTTTTAGTTAGTTTTTAGTATATTTTTATTAGTTTTTAATTAAAATTTACTTTTCTGGACTTTACTATGAGTTTGTGTGTTTTTCTGTGATTTCAGGTATTTTCTGACTGAAATTGAGGGTTCTGAGCAAAAATCTGATCCAGAGACCAAAATGGACTGCAGATGCTGTTGGATTCTGACCTCCCTGCACTCGAAGTGGATTTTCTGGAGCTACAGAAGCCCAATTGGCGCGCTCTCAACGGCATTGGAAAGTAGACATCCTGGGCTTTCCAGCAATATATAATAGTCCATACTTTGCCCAAGATTTGATGGCCCAAACCGGCGCTCAAAGTCACCTACAGAAATTCCAGCGTTAAACGCCGGAACTGGCATAAAATTTGGAGTTAAACGCCCAAACTGGCATGAAAGCTGGCGTTTAACTCCAGAAAAGGTCTCTACACGAAATTCCTTCATTGCTCAGCCCAAGCACACACCAAGTGGGCCCGGAAGTGGATTTTTTATGTCATTTACTCATTTCTGTAAACCTTAGGACACTAGTTTACTATTTATAGGATCTTTTGACATTGTATCCGTACCTTATGACCTCATAACATTTTTACACGTTTTTTTTCCACAGTATGAGCCTCTAAACCCCATGGTTGGGGGTGAGGAGCTCTGCTGTGTCTTGATGGATTAATGCAATTACTACTGTTTCTCATTCAATCATGCTTGCTTCAATTCTAAGATAATACTTGTCCTTAATCCGGATGAATGTGATGATCCGTGACAATCATCATCATTCTCAACTATGAACATGTGTCTGACAACCACCTCTGTTCTATCTTAGATTGAGTAGTTATCTCTTGGATTCTTTAATCGGGATCTTCGTGGTATAAGCTAGAACTGATGGCGGCATTCAAGAGAATCCGGAAGGTCTAAACCTTGTCTGTGGTATTCTGAGTAGGATTCAATGACTGAATGACTGTGACGTGCTTCAAACTCCTGAGGGTGGGGCGTTAGTGACAGACGCAAAAGAATCACTGGATTCTATTCCGGCCTGATTGAGAACCGACAGATGGATAGCCGATGCTGTGACAGAGCATCAGGAACGTATTTCCAATGAGAGGATGGGAGGTAGCCACTGACAATGGTGAAACCCTACATACAGCTTGCCATGGAAGGAGCCTTGCGTGTTTGATGAAGAAGACAGTAGGAAAGCAGAGATTCAGAAGATGGAGCATCTCCAAACCCCAACCCATTCTCCATTACTGCAATACAAGTAACCATTTCATGTTCTTTTGCTTTTTACAATCAATCCTGATAATTTCTGATATCCTGACTAAGATTTACAAGATAACCATAGCTTGCTTCAAGCCGACAATCTCCGTGGGATCGACCCTTGCTCACGCAAGGTATTACTTGGACGACCCAGTGCACTTGCTGGTTAGTTGTGCGGGATTGCAAAAGTGTTATTGCAATTTCGTGCACCAAGTTTTTGGCGCCGTTGCCGGGGATTGTTCGAGTTTGGACAACTGACGGCTTATCTTGTTGCTTAGATTAGGACTGTTTTATTTTTGTTGGTTTAGAGTCTTTTAGTTGAGTCTAGTTTATATTCTAAGTTTGGTGTCAATTGCATGCTTTTGTTTTTCTTTTAGTTTTTCGAATTTGCATGTTCTTAGTCCCTTTTTGATTTATAAAAATTCTAAGTTTGGTGTCCTCTTTGTGTTTTTCCTTTAAAATTTTCGAAAAAATTAGTGTTTGATTTTCTAAAATTTTAAGTCTGGTGTCTTTTTGCTATTTTTCTCTTTCCTCTTTTTAAAAAAATCAAATCTTTTTCATAAAAATTTTTCAATCATATCTTTTTAATTGCTCTTTTCAAAATCTTTTTAATTACTTAATTGATTCAGTTCTCAATTTGCTTTGATCTCATTTTCCTTTTGATTTTCGAATTTTTTTTATTTTATTTTCCTTTTGTTTTATTTTATTTTATTTTATTTTAGTTTTTTTTTTCGGTTATTTCAAAAAAAAAATAAAAATAAACAAAATTTATCTCTTTGCAATCATCATCATTTCCCTTTTGTCCATTATGGACTTAAGTGGAATTAATCAGTCCAAGAGGACTCTGGGGTCATATGCTAACCCCATTACAGCTGCATATGGGAGTAGCATCTGCACACCTCCCATCAGAGCAAGCAGCTTTGAGCTAAATCCTCAACTCATTATCATAGTGCAGCAAAATTGCCAGTATTCCGGTCTTCCACAGGAAGAACCTACTGAGTTTCTGGCACAGTTTTTACAAATTGCTGACACAGTACATGATAAAGAGGTGGATCAGGATGTCTACAGACTGTTACTATTTCCATTTGCTGTAAAAGATCAAGCTAAAAGGTGGTTAAATAATCAACCTACAGCAAGCATAAAGACATGGAAACAGTTGTCAGAAAAATTCCTGAATCATTTTTACCCTCCAAAGAGGATGACACAGCTAAGGCTGGACATCCAAGGCTTTAAACAAGAGGATAATGAATCCCTTTATAATGCCTGGGAGAGGTATAGAGGTATGCTAAGGAAATGTCCCTCTGAAATGTTTTCAGAGTGGGTTCAGTTAGACATTTTCTACTATGGGCTTACAGAAAAAGCTCAGATGTCTTTAGACCACTCAGCTGGTGGATCTATACACATGAGGAAGACAATTGAAGAAGCTCAAGAGCTTATAGACACTGTTGCTAGAAACCAATACTTATATTCTAGCAATGAGTTCGTTCCAAAGGAGGAAGTCATGGCATTAGTCACTGATCCTAATCCTCAGGAACAGATGAATGAGCTTAATCAACAATTGCTCCTGATGACAGCACAGTTAGCAGAATTTAAAGAAATGCTCCATGATACTAAGGTTGCTAACAAGAGCATAGAACTACAGTTGAATCAAGCAAAACAGCAAATATCTAAACAAATAACAGAGGAGTGTCAAGCAGTTCAATTGAGGAGTGGGAAGACCTTGAATAACACTGCTCAAAAGAGCAAAAAGCCAAACAAGGAACAAATGACAGAGGACAACCAAACCTCTATAAAAAATCCCTCTGAGGACAATAAGAGCCCAGAGAGGAATGTTGGCGTTCAAACGCCAGAAAGGGAAGGAAAATTGGCGTTAAACGCCCATTCCTTGCCCAGTTCTGGCGTTCAAACGCCAGAAAAGGGGGAAAAGTTGGCGTTAAACGCCCATTTTCCACCCAATTCTGGCGTCCAAACGCCAAGGGAGGATCAGACACCTGAGAGTGCTGACAGTAATCCCTCTAAAAAGGCTTCTTCAACCACTTCTGTAAGGAATAAACCTGCAGCATCTAAGGTTGAAGAATATCAAGCCAAGATGCCTTATCCTCAGAAACTCCGCAAGGCGGAACAGGATAAGCAATTTGCCCGCTTTGCAGACTATTTAAGGACTCTTGAAATAAAGATTCCTTTTGCAGAGGCACTTGAGCAAATTCCTTCTTATGCTAAGTTCATGAAGGAAATCTTAAGTCATAAGAAGGATTGGAGAGAAACTGAAAAAGTGTTTCTCACTGAAGAATGCAGTGCAGTCATTCTAAAAAGCTTACCAGAAAAGCTTCAAGATCCTGGAAGCTTTCTGATACCATGCACATTGGAAGGCACTTGCACCAAGACAGCTTTATGTGATCTTGGAGCAAGCATCAATCTAATACCTGCATCCACTATCAGAAAGCTTGGGTTGATTGGAGAAGTCAAACCAACCAGGATATGCCTCTAACTTGCTGATGGCTCCATTAAACACCCATCAGGCATAATAGAGGACATGATTGTTTAGGTTGGGCCATTTGCCTTTCCAACTGACTTTGTGGTGCTGGAAATGGAGGAGCACAAGAGTGCAACTCTCATTCTAGGAAGACCTTTCCTAGCAACTGGACGAACTCTCATTGATGTACAAAAGGGGGAAGTGACCCTGAGAGTCAATGAGGATGAGTTCAAGTTGAATGCTGTGAAAGCTATGCAGCATCCAGACACACCAGATGATTGCATGGACGTTGACATTATTGATTCTCTGGTAGAAGAGATCAATATGGCTGAAAGCCTGGAATCAGAGCTTGAGGACATCTTCAAAGATGCTCAACCTGATCAAGAAGAACTAGAGGAAGTAAAGGAATTTTCGAAAATTCCTCAGGAGGAGGATAAACCTCCCAAACCTGAACTCAAACCTCTACCCCCATCCCTGAAGTACGCATTTCTGGGAGAGGGTGACACTTTTCCAGTGATCATAAGCTCTGCTTTAAACTCACAGGAAGAGGAAGCACTGATTAAAGTGCTAAGGACACACAAGACAGCTCTTGGGTGGTCCATAAGTGATCTCAATGGCATTAGTCCAGCTAGATGCATGCACAAAATCCTGTTGGAGGATAATGCCAAACCAGTGGTTCAACCACAGAGGAGGCTAAATCCTGCCATGAAGGAGGTGGTGCAGAAAGAGGTCACTAAACTACTGGAGGCTGGGATTATTTATCCTATTTCTGATAGCCCCTGGGTGAGCCCTGTCCAAGTTGTCCCCAAAAAGGGAGGCATGACAGTGGTTCATAATGAAAAAAATGAACTGGTTCCTACAAGAACAGTCACAGGGTGGCGCATGTGTATTGACTACAGAAGGCTCAATATAGCCACCAGAAAGGATCATTTTCCTTTACCATTCATAGACCAAATGCTAGAAAGACTAGCTGGTCATGATTATTACTGCTTTTTGGATGGCTATTCAGGCTACAACCAAATTGCAGTAGATCCTCAGGACCAAGAGAAGACAGCATTTACTTGCCCTTCTGGCGTGTTTGCCTACAGAAGGATGCCTTTTGGTCTGTGCAATGCACCTGCAACCTTTTAGAGGTGCATGCTCTCTATCTTCTCAGATATGGTAGAGAAATTTCTGGAAGTCTTCATGGATGACTTTTCAGTATATGGAGACTCATTTAGCTCCTGTCTTAACCACCTATCACTTGTCCTGAAAAGATGCCAAGAGACTAACCTGGTTTTAAACTGGGAGAAATGTCACTTTATGGTGACTGAAGGAATTGTCCTTGGGCACAAAATTTCAAGCAGGGGAATAGAGGTGGATAAGGCAAAGGTAGAGGTAATTGAAAAATTACCACCACCTACCAATGTTAAGGCAATCAGAAGCTTTCTGGGGCATGCAGGATTCTATAGAAGGTTTATCAAGGATTTTTCGAAAATTGCAAAACCTTTAAGTAACCTGCTAGCTGCTGACACGCCATTTGTGTTTGACACACAGTGTTTGCAGGCATTTGAGACCCTGAAAGCTAAACTGGTCACAGCACCAGTCATCTCTGCACCAGATTGGGCATTACCATTTGAATTAATGTGTGATGCCAGTGATCATGCCATTGGTGCAGTGTTGGGACAGAGGCATAACAAACTTCTGCATGTCATTTATTATGCTAGCCGTGTTCTAAATGATGCACAGAAGAATTACACAACCACAGAAAAAGAATTACTTGCAGTGGTCTATGCCATTGACAAGTTTAGATCCTACTTAGTGGGATCAAAGGTGATTGTGTACACTGACCATGCTGCTCTTAAATACTTACTCACAAAGCAGGATTCAAAACCCAGGCTTATAAGATGGGTGTTGCTTCTGCAAGAGTTTGATATAGAAATAAGAGACAGAAAAGGGACAGAGAACCAAGTGGCTGATCATCTGTCCCGGATAGAACCAGTAGCTGGGACGTCCCTCCCTTCTACTGAGATCTCTGAGACTTTCCCAGATGAGCAACTCTTTGCCATCCAGGAAGCTCCATGGTTTGCAGACATTGCAAATTATAAAGCTGTAAGGTTCATACCCAAGGAATACAGTAGTGTGCAAAGAAAGAAATTAATTTCAGATGCCAAGTACTACCTTTGGGATGAACCATATCTCTTTAAGAGATGTGCTGACGGAGTGATCCGCAGGTGTGTACCCAGAGAAGAAGCACAAAGGATCCTATGGCACTGCCACGGATCACAGTATGGGGGACATTTTGGAAGTGAGCGAACAGCCACTAAAGTCCTCCAGTGCGGCTTCTACTGGCCTACTCTCTATAAAGACTCCCGAGAGTTTGTGCGTAACTGTGACAGTTGCCAAAGAGCTGGTAACCTACCTCACAGATATGCCATGCCTCAACAAGGGATACTAGAGATAGAATTGTTTGATGTATGGGGAATTGACTTCATGGGGCCATTCCCACCATCATACTCAAACACTTACATTCTGGTGGCAGTGGACTATGTATCTAAGTGGGTAGAAGCAATTGCTACACCCACTAACGATAACAAGACCGTGCTGAAATTCCTCCAGAAAAACATTTTCATCAGGTTTGGCGTTCCCAGAGTGCTAATCAGTGATGGGGGCACTCATTTCTGCAATAAACAGCTATACTCTGCTATGGTTAGATATGGAATTAGCCATAAAGTGGCAACTCCGTATCATCCACAGACAAATGGGCAAGCTGAAGTCTCTAACAGAGAACTAAAGAGAATCCTAGAACGGACTGTAATAGCCCGAAGAAAGGATTAGGCAAAGAGCTTGGATGATGCTCTGTGGGCATACAGAACAGCATTCAAGACTCCTATAGGCACCTCTCCATACCAACTGGTGTATGGGAAGGCCTGTCATTTGCCTGTGGAACTGGAACACAAAGCCTACTGGGCAACCAGATTCCTAAACATGGATGCACAGTTAGCTGGTGAGAAAAGACTGCTCCAGCTAAATGAGCTAGAAGAGTTCAGACTCAATGCCTTTGAAAATGCAAAAATTTATAAGGAAAAGGCAAAGAAGTGGCATGACAAGAGATTGTCAACCAGAGTCTTTGAGCCAGGACAAAAAGTTCTGCTCTTCAACTCCAGGCTCAAATTGTTTCCAGGAAAACTCAAATCCCGGTGGAGGGGTCCGTATGTGATTACAGGAGTATCACCATATGGATATGTTGAGCTTCAGGATATTGATTCTGACAAGAAGTTCATTGTTAATGGACAGAGAATCAAGCACTATCTTGAAGGAAATTTTGAGCAGGAATGCTCAAAACTGAGGCTTGAGTGATTCTCAGTGAAAGTCCAGCTAAAGACAGTAAAGAAGCGCTTGCTGGGAGGCAACCCAGTCATTAGAAAGTTGTATGAATTGCTCTTACAGAGGCAAATATCAAAAATGAAGGAATTCACAGAGTTACAGAAGGATTCAGCTCAAAAAGCAGAGAAAATGAGCTTACTGGCGAAAAAGCGCCAGTAAGGGGCATTTTGGGCGTTAAACGCCAGAATGGGTACCATTCTGGGCGTTTAATGACAGGAATGGTGCCATTTTGGGCGTTAAACGCCAGAATGGGCACCATTCTGGGCGTTTAACGCCAGGTGTGCAGCATCCTGGGCGTTTTGTAAAAATGCCCAGTGACAAAGGATTTCTGGCGTTTAACGCCAGCCAGGGCACCTGGCTGGGCGTTAAACGCCCAAAAGGGGTAGCAAATGGGCGTTAAACGCCAGAATGGATGCCATTCTGGGCGTTTAACGCCAGAATGGTGGGGGGACCACATTTTTGTTTTCAACTCAATTTTTTTCAAACTTTCCTCTTTTTAACCATACTCTTCTACATAAATGCACTTCAACCTTTCATCATTCACTTTCAAATCTTCACAAATCAAAACCATTCTTCAAATCTATTTCAAATTAATCCCAAATCTTCTTCAAAAACTCACCCTTTTCTCAAATTCTTTTCATATCTTCTCAAATCTCCTTTCAAATTTTTATTTTTTTTCGAAATCTCTTCCCCCCTCCCTTATAAATTCACGTTTGGAACCCCCTTTACCCACACCATTCGAATTTCCTCTTTCTCTCTCTCTCTTCTTTCTTTTCTTTTGCTTGAGGACAAGCAAACCTCTAAGTTTGGTGTGCTTTTTCGTGATCACTAAGCCAAGATTCATCAATATCATGGCTCCTAAAGGAAAACAAACCAATTTAAGAGGCAAGAAAGAGAATAATCCAAAGAATCTTTGGAATCAAGAGAAGTTCTTAACCAAAGAACATGAAGACCATTATCACAAAATAATGGGTCTGAGGTCAGTGATCCCGGAAGTTAAATTTGATCTGAAAGAAGATGAATATCCGGGGATCCAAGAGCAAATTCGAAACAGAGGATGGGAAATTCTAACCAATCCTGAGACAAAGGTTGGGAGGAACATGGTTCAGGAATTCTACTCAAATCTGTGGCTCACAGATAAACAGAGAATGACTGGAACTGCTTACCATACCTACAAAACCATGGTCAGAGGGAAAGTTATGTACTTCCATCTGGACAAAATAAGAGAAATCTTCAAGTTGCCCCAACTACAAGATGATCCTGACTCCTTCAATAGGAGGATGGTGAGAGTAGATAAAGGGTTGGATCAAGTTCTAGAGGACATATGCCTCCCTGGGACTAAGTGGATGACCAATTCAAAGGGTGTCCCAAACCAACTCAAGAGGGGAGACCTCAAGCCAATTGCAAGAGGTTGGCTAGACTTCATTGGGCGTTCCATATTGCCCACTAGCAACCGTTCTGAGGTCACCATCAAGAGAGCAGTGATGATTCATTGCATTATGCTTGGAAAAGAGGTGGAGGTCCATCATGTGATTGCTTGTGAGATCTACACAATTGCAAATAAGAATTCCACTGAAGCCAAATTGGCTTATCCAAGTTTGATTTCCTTGCTCTGTAAAGAGGCTGGGGTGAAGATGGGAGTAGATGAGTTCATACCCATTGAACACCCAATCACCAAGAAGTCAATGGAAGGACAAGTGCAAGACAACTCCATCAAGAAAAGGGCGCAGGAATTCCTCCCTGAATTCCCAAGAATTGACTACTGGTCCAACCTAGAAGCATCCATTAACAAGTTGCAAGAGACTATGGAGCAACTGAAGGAAGAACAGCAGAATCAAAACTGCATGCTCTGCAAATTGCTGAAGGAACAAGAGAAGCAGGGGCGTGAACTCCAAGAGTTGAAACGCCAAAAGCTCTCCTCTCAAGCTGAGGGAGCATCCACTTCTCAAAATCAAGGTTGTTGAGTCCTAACTCTGTGAAAACCTCTATCATTAAGAGCCTATTTTTTTTCGTTTTTTTTTCTTGTTTTGTTTTCTAATTTTAATTTTTTTTTTGTTTCATCTTATATCTATATTTAAGTCTTGTTCTTAGTTCATAATTAATAAAATTTATGCCTTAAAGTTATGAATGTCCTATGAATCCATCACCTCTCTTAAAAGAAAAATGCTTTAATCACAAAAGAACAAGAAGTACAGGATTTCGAAATTTATCTCTGAAACTAGTTGAATTAGTTTGATGTGGTGACAATGCTTTTTGTTTTCTGAATGAATGCTTGAACAGTGCATATGTCTTTTGAATTTGTTGTTTTAAGAATGTTAAAATTGTTGGCTCTTGAAAGAATGAGGAGAAAGGAGAACTGTTATTGAGGATCTGAAAAATCATCAAAATTGATTCTTGAAGCAAGAAAAAGCAGTGAATACAAAAAAAAAATTTCGAAAAAAAAAGAAAAGAAAAAGAAAAAGAAAAAGAAAAAAAGGAAGAAATAAAGTTGTGAACCAAAGCAAAAAGAGTGTGCTTAAGAACCCTGGACACCTCTAATTGGGGACTTTAGCAAAGCTGAGTCACAATCTAAAAAGGTTCACCCAATTATGTGTCTGTGGCATGTATGTATCCGGTGGTAATACTGGAAGACAGAGTGCTTTGGGCCACAGCCAAGACTCATACACTGGCTATGTTCAAGAATCAATATACTTAACTAGGAGAATCAATAACACTATCTGAGTTCTGAGTTCTTATAGATGCCAATCATTCTGAACTTCAAAGGATAGAGTGAGATGCCAAAACTGTTCGGAGGCAAAAAGCTACTAGTCCCGCTCATCTAATTGGAGCTATGTTTCTTTGATATTTTGGAGTCTATAGTATGTTCTCTTCTTTTATCCTATTTTGATTTTCAGTTGCTTGGGGACAAGCAACAATTTAAGTTTGGTGTTGTGATGAGCGGATAATTTGTACGCTTTTTGGCATTGTTTTTAGTATGTTTTTAGTATCTTTTAGTTAGTTTTTAGTATATTTTTATTAGTTTTTAATTAAAATTCACTTTTCTGGACTTTACTATGAGTTTGTGTGTTTTTCTGTGATTTCAGGTATTTTCTGACTGAAATTGAGGGTTCTGAGCAAAAATCTTATCCAGAGACCAAAATGGACTGCAGATGCTGTTGGATTCTGACCTCCCTGCACTCGAAGTAGATTTTCTGGAGCTACAGAAGCCCAATTGGCGCGCTCTCAATGGCATTGGAAAGTAGACATCCTGGGCTTTCCAGCAATATATAATAGTCCATACTTTGCCCATGATTTGATGGCCCAAACCGGCGCTCAAAGTCACCTACAGAAATTCCAGCGTTAAACGCCGGAACTGGCATAAAATTTGGAGTTAAACGCCCAAACTGGCATGAAAGCTGGCGTTTAACTCCAGAAAAGGTCTCTACACGAAATTCCTTCATTGCTCAGCTCAAGCACACACCAAGTGGGCCCGGAAGTGGATTTTTTATGTCATTTACTCATTTCTGTAAACCTTAGGACACTAGTTTACTATTTATAGGATCTTTTGACATTGTATCCGTACCTTATGACCTCATAACATTTTTACACGTTTTTTTTCCACAGTATGAGCCTCTAAACCCCATGGTTGGGGGTGAGGAGCTCTGCTATGTCTTGATGGATTAATGCAATTACTACTGTTTCTCATTCAATCATGCTTGCTTCCATTCTAAGATAATACTTGTCCTTAATCCGGATGAATGTGATGATCCGTGACAATCATCATCATTCTCAACTATGAACATGTGCCTGACAACCACCTCTGTTCTATCTTAGATTGAGTAGTTATCTCTTGGATTCTTTAATCGGGATCTTCGTGGTATAAGCTAGAACTGATGGCGGCATTCAAGAGAATCCGGAAGGTCTAAACCTTGTCTGTGGTATTCTGAGTAGGATTCAATGACTGAATGACTATGACGTGCTTCAAACTCCTGAGGGCGGGGCGTTAGTGACAGACGCAAAAGAATCACTGGATTCTATTCCGGCCTAATTGAGAACCGACAGATGGATAGCCGATGCTGTGACAGAGCATCAGGAACGTATTTCCAATGAGAGGATGGGAGGTAGCCACGGACAACGGTGAAACCCTACATACAGCTTGCCATGGAAGGAGCCTTGCGTGTTTGATGAAGAAGACAGTAGGAAAGCAGAGATTCAGAAGATGGAGCATCTCCAAACCCCAACCCATTCTCCATTACTGCAATACAAGTAACCATTTCATGTTCTTTTGCTTTTTACAATCAATCCTGATAATTTCTGATATCCTGACTAAGATTTACAAGATAACCATAGCTTGCTTCAAGCCGACAATCTCCGTGGGATCGACCCTTACTCACGCAAGGTATTACTTGGACGACCCAGTGCACTTGCTGGTTAGTTGTGCGGGATTGCAAAAGTGTTATTGCAATTTCGTGCACCATAACTTCAGCTGGAAAGTATTTTTCTAGGAATTCTCTTCGAAGCATGTCCCAGTTAGTAACAACTACTTCAGGTTGAGTGTAGTACCACTCCCTCGCCTTTCCCTCAAGAGAAAACAGGAAGGCGGCCAACAGAATAGAAGTCTCAGTTGCACCATTACGCCTGACAGTAGAACATGCCGTCTGAAAATCCCTGAGGTGCTTGAGAGGCTCTTGAGCAGGTAAGCCATGAAACTTTGGCAGTAGATTGATTAATGCAGTCTTGAGTTTAATATCTGCACCCAGATTTGGATGACGCGCTTGGAAAGGTGGTAGTGTAAAGTCCGGAGCTCCTGCTTCCTGGAGAGTAATCCTCATGGGAGCTGCCATGTTCTCTGCGCGTAAATCAACCAAATCAGTAGAAAGGGAGCTTGTTTCTTTCTTAAATGATGTTTCAGATTCGTCCTTAGAAAGGACTAATCGATGTCGAGCCTGCATTATACGTGAGATAGTTATTTCAATTTCAGAATCAAATACGGGTAGGCTCGGATCAAGTAGTGAACGCGTCATTCAATGAAAGAAACATACAACTCATAGTAGCAAAATAAAATAAAATAAAATGCAAATAAATAAATTCCAACAAATAAATTAGCACACTATTGCAATTCTCCGGCAACGGCGCCAAAAGTTAACGTACGGAAAAATCACAGATCAAGAGTTTATAGAGAAAACAATGTTGCAAGTATAGCTCTTAACCAATGTTGATTCCGCGTATCAATTTAAAAAGGGTTGTCACAAAAGTTAGAAATAAAATACTAGGAGTATGAATCCCAGGACATCTCCCAACGAGTTACAGAAAGAGTGCTATTTTATTAATCAGAGATTTTCCAAGAAATTTTTGAGTTTGAGAAACAGAGAAATAAATGATTGAGAATTTATGTAATTTAAATAAAAATCTTGACCGGGAGAAGATTAAATGGAAGTTCTATCCCTGTTGAATTATCTCAAGTGTAATAATAATAGGGTTGTTATCCTACTTAGTTATCCCTTATTATATAAGGGAAAGTCAAGTACTCTCAAACTAATCCTATCGCTTGCGTCCTAATCCTTTCCTAAGAAAGGATTAGAGTCGAAGACTGGAGAATTAGCCAATAACTTCCAATTAATATTAACACTTGAGTATCCCAACTCAAGGTTCTCCTTTTAATCAACTCCTAATCAAGTTAGGGAACTACTCCATTATCATGAATATAACTTTCACAGAATTAAGAGAGGAATAAAAGAAAGATATGATAATTAATAACTAAAATTCAATTAAAAGTAAAAATGGTTCTTTGCATTAATAAATCCCAAAATCATGAACATACTTATCTAAACAAAGTCAATGGGCAATAAAAGAGTAAAGGAATATAGAAATAAACTAGAATGAGGAAGCTCCAACGGAGGTAATGAATCTTCTCAATATCCAAAGCAAGGCACTAAAACTCTAAAACTATAAATGTGAAGAAAACCTAGAGGAAGAAGTAGAATTCTCTCTAGATTCCAAAACTAAACTAAAACTATGCAGAATGAGAATGTGTCATGAGTCTCTGTTGTTCCCTGGCTCTAGTGTGTGTTTCTGGGCTGAAAACTGGGTCTAAAACTGGCCTGAAATTGCCCCCAGCGATTTCTGCGATTTCTGCAGGTCGCACATGTCACGCGTGCGCGCCAGGTGCGCGCGGGCGTCGATTGTGCTTTTTTCTTGTTGCGCGTCTGCGCCAGGTGCGCGTGTGCGTCAATATGTGAATGCGCTAATGTGCGCGTGCACGCCAGGTGCGCGTGCGCCACTCCTCACTGGTCAGCTTCTTTGTTTCCTTGCGTTCCTTTCATTTTGCGAGCTTCCTTTCCATCCTCTAAGCCATTCATGCCCTATAAAGCCTGAAAACACTTAACACATAGATCACAGCATCGAATGGTATAAAGGGGAATTAGAAAAATATAATTTAAATGTATAGGAAGCAAGTTTTCAACCATAGAATAAAATTGGGAAGGAATTGTAAAATCATGCAAATCATATGAATAAGTGGGTAAAGAGTTGATAAAAACCACTCAAATTAGCACAAGATAAACCATGAAATAGTGGTTTATCAAACTCCCCACATTTTGACGAACGGATTCTTGCATGGTCTAGAATTTCACAAATAAGTTCTCGTTGAACGTATAGCTTCTAAACCAACAAGAATCCTTTCGTACAAAAACTTGTTTGTCACTAAAGCAAACCCAATAAAACTAATAACTAAAGTATTTAAACCTTGGGTCGTCTCTCAAGGAATTGCAAGGAGGTGTGCTTATAATTGGTTATGGAAAAGTATATTTTTGAGGATTTTAAGATAAGAAGCAAGAATAGTACATGGTAAAAGGAATAAACTAATAACTAGAAAAGCTCTTGGCAAGGTATGAGAACTGGATGTCCTATCCTAGTTATCCTTATCAATTGTGATGAGAATTTTTCATTGCTCCCACTTGGCCAACCTATAACTATGAAGGTATGTCAAGTTGATAAATCAATTTGATTTCCCAGGTCCTATTCAGCTCCTATGGAAAGACTAGATTTAGTGGAATTCAAATCAACCAGTAAACATAACAATTATCCATCAACAAATGAGTTTGATAACTCAAGTGTCACCAATTACTCAACCAAGGCCAAAAGGATAAAAATCTACTCTAGAATCCAACCAAGCATTTTATCAAACACTTGGAAGGCGCAACACAAAAGCATAAAAAAGCAACAAGAGAGAATAAAATCCAAACAATCAATTGCATTAATCGGGAAATTGAGTCTAACATCAAAAGTTCACAAACTAAAGTAATAACAATGAGTAATCAATAAGAGTAGAAGAGAAATCCTAAATCTAAAATAGCTAAACCTAAGAATCCTAAAACATAGAGAGAGGAGAGAGGCACTACATCTAAAACCTAAAATTATGTGAATAAAAAGTTGTATGAATGAATGAATTGATTCCCTCACTCTGTAGCCTCTAATCTGTGTTTTCTGGGTTGAAAATTGGGTAAAAAACAGCCCAAAAATCGCCCCCAGCGATGTCGGTAGTGACAGTACGTCGCGCATGTTGCGCGTACGCACCAGGTGCGCATGCGCGCCGATGGACTTTTGGCCAATATGCACATTCGCGTGCTTTGTGCGTTCATGTCCTTAAACACCAGGTCAACTATGGCAATTATATTTTGTTGCGAAGCCCTGGACGTTAGCTTTTCAACGCAACTAAAACTGCCTCATTTGGACTTCTCTAGCTCAAGTTCTGATCGATTGAGTGCGAAGAGGTCTGGGCTGACAGCTTTGTAGTTCTTTCAGCTTTTTGTATTTCTTCCACTTTTACATGCTTCCTTTTCATCCTCTAAGCCATTCCTGCCCTATAAAACCTGAAAAAATTTAACAGAAATATCACGGCATCGAATTGTAATAGGAGAGGATTAAGATTAGTGAAATTAAGACCAAAGAAACATGTTTTCAATCGTAGCACAAAAAATCACGAAGGAAAATGTAAAACATGCGCATTCAATGAATAAGTGTCACATTAGTGGATAAAATTCCCTCAATTAAGCACAAGATGTACCAGGAAATAGTGGTGCATTAAATCTCCCCACACTTAAATATTAGCATGTCCTCATGCTAAGCTCAAGAGAAACTATTAGAGTGAAGAGGAATGGTGGAAAGTATGAAATGCAACCTATCTATATGAATGCAACTACATGCAAAATATTTCTACCTACTTGGTTAAGAATAGATAAACTTTTCAAGAATAAATATGAACTGGATTTCACTAATTCAAATCATAAAAATGAAGTACAAATAGACTTGCAGAAGAAAATAGCTCATGAAAGCCGGGAACAAAGAATCGAGCATCAAACCCTCACTGGAAGTGTATACACTCTAATTACTCAAGTGTTTAAGGTTCGATTCTCTCAATTCTCTACTAATCTTACCTTCTAAGGCTTGCTCTTCTTCTACGAATCAATAAAGAATTAATGCACAGTGACGGAGGCAAAAATTGACCGATTAAGAATTTAATGGATTAAATACGTTGCAAGTACAGTTCTTAACCAGTGAAAATTCGCTTATCAATTTAAAAATCGTTCACAGAATTAGAATAAAAATACTGGGAGTATGAATCCCAGGTCGTCTCCCAACGAGTTGACAAAAGAGTGCAGCTTATTGGTCAGAGGTTTTCCAAGAAATTTTGAGTTTGAGAAACAAGAAAATAAATAAGGAAATTTATGTAAAGTCAAGTAAGTTGGGAGTCAACTTTTATTCACAAGTTCTAATCCTTTCCCTTGGGAAGGATTAGCGTTAGTGACTAGAGAGTCAACCAACAATAAACCCAATTACAATTTGACTCTTGAGTATTCCAACTCAAGGTTCTCCTTTTAATCAACTTCCAATCAAGTTGGGGAACTACTCCATTGTCATGAATGTAGATTTTACAAAATTAAAAGGGGAAATAGAGAAAGACATGATAAACAATAATCAAAAAGATCAATTAAAAATAAAAATAGTTCTTGTATTAATAAACTCTAAAAAATAATCCAATTGTAACTTTGGACAAATTAAGGATATGAAAGAGTAAGTGAAAAGTAAGAAAACAAACTAGAATGACGAAGTCTTGGTGGAGGTAACACCTCTTCTCAATATCCAATTCCAAAAGCAAATAAAATTCTAAGAACTATGAATGTGTAGAGAGAAAACCTAGAGGAGGGGTAAAAATTCGATCTAAAAACTAAAAACTATCCTAATGAGAATCTCCTCCGAGTCTCTGCATGTTCCCCAGCTTTAGTCTGTGTTTCTGGGCCAAAAACTGGGTCAAAATGCGGCCCAAAATTGCCCCCAGCAGTTTCTGTAAATTCTGTAGATCGCGCATGTCACGCGTACGCGTCGTCCACGCGATCCCGTCATCGATCATTTTTCCTCGCCACACGTACACGTCGTCCACGTGTTCGTGTCATCCGTGCGGATTTCAATCCACGCGTTCGTGCAGTCGCGTGAGGCATGCGTCCGCGTCGGTGTTCGCTGGTAATCTCCTTGACTTCTTGTGTGTAAGCTTCCTCTCCATTCTCTAATCCATTCCTGCCCTATGAAACCTGAAACACTTAACACACGGATCACGGCATCGAATGGTGTAAAAGAGAATTAAAATATGCAATAAAAAGATCTCTAGGAAGTAGGTTTTCAACCATAGAACAACTTTGGAAAGGAATTGTAATATCATGCTAATCATATGAATAAGTGGGTAAAGACTTGACAAAACCATTCAGTTAAACACAATATAAATTATAAAATAATGGTTTATCAACCTCCCGACACTTAAACATTAGCATGTCCTCATGCTTAGTTCAAGGAGATAAAATAAATGAGTAGGGGAAAGGTAAGACCCATGCAATTTAATGCAACCTATATATATGAATGCAACTATATGATTTTGTCTACTTGGTTAAAAGCAAATAAGTTCTTTAAGACAAACATAAATCAAATTCCACTAATTCAAGTCATACAGTAAGAACAGGTAAATTTGTAAGAAGACAGCTCATAAAAGTAGGGAACATAGGACCAAGCATTGAACCCTCATTGATGGTGTATGTGCACTCTGATCTCTCTAGTGTATAGGGTAATCACTCTATCCTTCTCTAATCATGCTTTCTAAACTTTGTTCTTCTCCTAACGAATCAACAATATTTAATGTACCAATGCAAACATCATGAGGTCTTTTCAAGGTTATAATGGGGCTAAGGTAAGGGTAAGGGTATATATATAAGGCTAAGTGAGCTAAATTACGAATCCTTAATTAACCTAAGCTTTCACCTAATATACATATACTCTATATAACTCTAGAATCAAGCCTAGCTACCCATAATTTCTCACTTTGCATTACATACTCATGTATCAAATTTTCTTTTAATTTTTTTTATCACATATGCATTGATCTTTAACAAAACTTAGCATTGGGGTAATTTTGTCCCCTTATTTATTTATATATTTATTGAATATTTTTGAATTTTTTTAAATAAAAATAAACATAGCTTATCAATGCACATGGATTTTTAATTTTTCTAGTTTCACATGAGTAGGTACCCAAATTCCCATTATGTTATCATGACAAATTTCCTTATTAACCCTTGTTCCCACAATCTTCCCATATTCAATTAACACACAATTTCTATCTTAAGCTAACCAAAGATTCAATTGGGATATTTAATTGTTTTTTCGCTTAAGGCTAGTAATGTGGTAAAATATAGAACAGATGGGATTAAAAGGCCAGTTTGAGCCTTTTGCTTAGCTCACCTATCCCAAATAAGCCTAACCTTTTCATCAATTTGGGTTGGGAGGATGAGAAGGTGCTCATTGTTATAGTTCTTTTCCGCCAGAATGGGGAACATCTGCTCACAGTAGCGGTTAGTAAACCGCACAGTGTCCCTTGTTGGAAAGGCTTTTTCTTTTTCATCGACCTTGATGATCCTCTTAATTCATTTTGTTGAGGGTTTAACCGCTGTTGAAGATGTCTCTGCCACCAATGCTCGTTTTGTTCCTCTCCTTGCTGGTGGTTTGGAAGTAGCTTTCTCCTTACCTTTCTTGGTGGCCATCCTGAAAAGGGAAAAAGAAAGTAACTTGTAAAGCTAAGGGTTAGAGCAAGAGAGCGAACGATAAAGGTGGTAATCAATGCACGGTAAAGAAGAATGTCGTTAACACATGGTTATGACTACATGTGAAAAGTCCATCAATGGAAATATAGCAAGTGCATGTAATGGCATTTAAAGCAAGATGTTTATTGGCATGCTGGCAAAGGCATGAATAGCATAGATCAAGCATTAAATGTCCAAGTTAGATTACCAACTCTTTCAAACTAACAATATGTTTGTATTTGAAAATTATATTTAATCAATAAAATATAAAAGGGATTTTATGAAAAGCAAGCATTTATGGTAGTAGAATAAAAGAATTCTAAAAATAGTGCACAATGCCAGATGGGCTTTTTCACAAACACATAGAATGCATGGTAAATATGTTTTTGAAAGTAAGAAATTTGAACATGCAAGCAATCCCATGAAAAGTAATATAATTGTCAAACAAATCCTTAACAATCCACAAGTGAAATATATAGAATAAAAACCCAAATAGATTTCCAATACCAATAAAAAGGGTTTAAAAAGAAAAAGAAAAAGAAAACATAGATAATGAAAGTAAAAAGAAAAAGAAGAAGAAAATAAAAATAATAAATAGAAAAGTAAAGAGAGTAGAAGGAAAGAAAAGAACCTTGATGATGAGTGGGAAAAAGAAAGAGGTGGGGAAAGTAAGTAAGAAGTGGGAAAGAATAAAGAGGGAAGGAAGGAAGAAGAATGAAAGAAGAAGGGAAAAGAAAAATTAGGTTTTGGGGAAGAAAAGATATGATATTCGGTTGATCCGGATAAGCTGTGCGGCGCAGGTGACGCGGACGCGTAGTACACGCGGTCGCGCGGTTGGTGCGATTTCTAAGTGATGCGGACGCGTGGGTCACGCATTGGCATGATATGAATTGTGCTATTGGCGCGAGAGCAGCCTCGCGTTCGCGCGACTTTCTGTTTCAAACTCATTTAGCCAAATTTTAGAGTGACACGTTCGTATGGGTGACGCGATCGCATGAAAGGCCATTTGTTGAAAAACGACGCGGATGCATGGGGCACGCGTGCGCGTGATAGGTCTTGTCCTTCTAGCATGGTTCCAGCCCCATTCCAGCCTAACATTCTGCCATACACCCCCTTTTTACGTCGATTTTTTGGGGCACGCGTTCGTGTGGGTGACGGGGAAGCGTG
The DNA here is from genome assembly GCF_014773155.1 of Arachis stenosperma. Classification (NCBI taxonomy): domain Eukaryota; kingdom Viridiplantae; phylum Streptophyta; class Magnoliopsida; order Fabales; family Fabaceae; genus Arachis; species Arachis stenosperma. The sequence goes on from NC_080379.1 coordinate 82,218,413, forward strand.
GGAGGCCATTTTGCCACATGATGCGGACGCGTCAGCGACGCGGTCACGTGGGTGTATTTGTGCCAAAGGCACGCCTCCAGCCATGCTTTCGCGTGACTTTCTATAAAATTCTCGTCTCTTCCCAAGGCACAAATGACGTGGACGCGTCGGCGACGCTGTCGCGTCACGTGGCATTTTTTTTGTATGCAGTATGCAGATGAAGATGCAACTATATGTACTAATAATGAGAAGAGTTATTGAAAAAGAAAACTAAGGAGAGGAAAAAGAACGATCATACCATGGTGGGTTGTCTCCCACCCAGCACTTTGCTTTAACGTCCTTAAGTTGGACACTCCACTAGCTCAGTCTCCTGCTGTTGGTGGATCCTCCAAGAGGAAGATCTCTAGCTCTTTGTTCTTCTGCATCTTCTCACCATGATATAGCTTTAGGCGATGTCCATTGACCTTGATGAATTTAGAGCTTGAAGGATGACTCAAGTGAAAGACTCCGTATGGCTCAGCCTTCTTTACTCGATAGGGACCGTCCCATCTTGATCTCAACTTGCCTGGCATAAGCCTTAATCTAGAGTTGTAAAGGAGGACTAAGTCCCCAGGTTGGAACTCTCTCCTCTTGATGTTCTTATCATGCACAGCCTTCACCTTCTCTTTGTACAGCCTGGAGTTCTCATAAGCTTCTTCGAGAAGGTTTTCTAATTCTTGCAGTTGCAACTTCCTTTTAGCTCATGCTTTCTCAAATTCCATATTGCATTCTTTTACCGCCCAGAAGGCTTTGTGCTCTACCTCAACTGGGAGGTGACAGGCCTTTCCATAAACTAAGCAGAAGGGACTCATCCCGATTGGTGTCTTGTATGTTGTTCGATATGCCCAAAGCGCATCTTGGAGCCTGATGCTCCAGTCCTTTCTATAAGGCTTGACTATCTTATGTAATATACGCTTTATCTCTCTGTTAGACACCTCGGCTTGCCCATTAGTTTGGGGATGGTAGACTGTTGCTACTTTATGAATTATCCCATGTTTCTTCAGCAATCCTATTAGTCTCCTGTTACAAAAATGAGTGCCTTGATCACTCACGATTGCTCGTGGTGATCCAAAGCGACAAATAATATGGTTTCTCACAAAGGAAACAACAATGTTAGCATCATCAGTACGGGTAGGAATTGCTTCCACCCATTTAGAAACGTAATCTACAGCTAACAGAAAAGCATAATCTGTTGAGGCATCTCATCCCTCCTGGATATATTACCAAACGTTTGGCAAGGGGAACAAGATTTGCAAAATTCAGTAGCATCTTTAAAAAGAGTGGGCCACCAGAATCCACAGTCTAAAACTTTTTTAGCTGTTCTTTGAGGGCCAAAATGTCCTCCACTCTCAGATGAGTGGCAGGCCTCGAAAATGGACTGAAATTCTGATTGAGGCACACACTGTCTAATTACCTGGTCAGCACTACACCTCCATAAATATAGATCATCCCATATATAATATTTGGACTCATTTTTTAGCTTGTCTCGTGATGCTTAGTAAAAGTTGGAGGAAAAGTGTGGCTAAATAGATAATTAGCTACAGGTGCATACCAAGGGACTACTTCAGATACTACCTATAAGCTATCAAATGAGAAAGTATCATTGATAGGAGCGGAGTCATCCTTAAGGTGCTCAAGGCGACTCAAGTGGTCTGCCACTAAATTCTGGTTACCACTCCTATCCTTAATTTCTAAATCAAATTCTTGCAGCAGTAGTATCCAACGTATTAGCCTTGGTTTAGACTCTTTTTTAGCTAGTAAATATTTTAAAGCTGCATGGTCTGAGTACACTACTACCTTAGTACCAAGTAAATAGACTCAGAATTTATCCAGAGCAAAAACAATAGCTAGAAGGTCTTTTACAATAGAAGTATAATTAGACTGAGCAGCATCTAAAGTCTTAGATGCATAAGCAATTACAAAAGGATCCTTACCTTCGTGCTGAGCCAGCGCGCTCCTACCGCATGATTGGAGGCATCACACATGATTTCACATGGCTGGCTCCAGTATGGTCCTCTCACAATTGGAGCTTGAGTCAGGGTGATCTTAAGCTTATCAAACGCTTGTATGCAACTCAAACTCAATATCTTTCTGCAGTAGTATGGATAAAGGCAATGCTACCTTACTGAAGTCCTTAATAAATCTCCTGTAGAAACCTGCATGGCCAAGGAACGAACGGACTTCCCTTACGGAGGAGGGGTAAGGTAAACTAGAAATAACATCTACCTTTGTTGGATCTACAGAGATACCAATATTAGAAACAACGTGTCCCAGAACAATACCTTGTTTGACCATAAAGTGACATTTTTCAAAATTTAAAACAAGGTTTGAATGAACACACTTGTCTAATACTCTAGATAAACTATCTAAGTGAAGGCTAAATGAATCAACATATACACTAAAGTCATCCATAAAAATTTCCATACAGTTCTCTGTGAGATCAGAGAAAAAACTCATCATACATCTTTGAAAAGTAGCTGGTGCATTGCATAAGCCAAAAGGCATTCTCTTATAAGCATAAGTTCCAAAAGGACATGTAAAAGTAGTCTTTTCCTGATCTTCAGGAGCTATATGGATTTGAAAATAACCTGTATGACCATCTAAAAAGCAATAATGAGATTTACCTGACAGGCGATCAAGCATCTGATCAATAAATGGCAAGGGGTAGTGATCCTTGCGAGTGGCTTGGTTTAGATGCCTATAGTCAATGGAAGCTCTCCATGCTCATTCTTCACTGTTGTGACTCCAAACTTCTTAGGCACCACTTGTTCTGGACTGACACATTCGCTATCTGAAATGGGGTAAATGATATCTGCTTCATGTAGTCTGGTTACTTCTTTCTTGACAACTTCTAAGATGGTCGGATTCAATCTTCTTTGAGGCTGACGGATAGGCTTTGCTCCTTCTTCAAAGAATATTCTGTGTTCACAAACTTGAGGGCTGATGCCTACTATATCTGCCACGCTCCATCCAATTGCTTTCTTATGCTTTCTCAACACACTAAGCAGTTGTTCTTCCTGTTGTTCTTTTAGAAGTGTACATGAACTGGTTATTTGCAACCATCTCAATGAGTTCCTGGGCTTCTGCAGGGGTTTTCTTCAGATGAAGAGATCCACCAGCAGAGTGGTCCAATGACATCTTGGACAATTCAGACAGACCATCATAGAATATACATAAGATGCTCCATTCTGGAAGCATGTTAGAAGAACACCTTCTGATCATTTGCTTGTATTTTTACCAAGCTTCATAGAGGGATTCACCTTCCTTCTGTCTGAAGGTTTGGACTTCCACACTAAACTTGCTCATCTTTTGAGGTGGAAAGAATTTGGCCAAGAAAGTATTGACCAACTTTTCCCAAGAATTCAGGCTTTCCCTAGTGTTGTGCTTTAGCTTCTCTTAGCTTCCTCTTCAGAGTCCTTTCAGGTTCAGGATCAGCTTCAACAAGAATGTCTTTATCCTTGTTCCTGCTCATATGAAAAAGAAGAGAATAAAGAGAGAAGAGGAATCCTCTATGTCACAGTATAGAGATTCCTTTATGTGTCAGAGGAAAAGAAGAATAGAAGAATGAGGTAGAGAGAGAATAAGAAGAATTCGAACATAGAGAGAGGGAGAGGGTTTGAATTATTAGATGAGTAGAAGAGAAATGTTAGTAAATAAATAAAATAAATAGAAAGAGATGAGAGAGAGTATTCAAATTTTAAGAAGAGGGAAAAGAAAAATATTTTTATTTTTATTTAATTAATTAAGTTAGTTTCAAAAATTTGAAAAAAATAAAAGAAAATTAAAAACTAAAACAATTAGTTAATTAAAAAGATTTTTGAAAAAGTTGTTAGTGATTTTCAAAAATTAGAAGTGGAAAAGTAGTTAGGTGGTTTTGAAAAAGATAAGAAGTAGTAAATTTTTTTTTTAAAAATTAAAACAAACAAGTCAAGTAGTTAGTTGAAAAAGATTTGAAAATAAATTTTTAAAAGATAAGAAGTTTAGAAAAAGATTTTGAAATTAAAATTTTAAAAAGATATGATTGAAATTTATTTTGAAAAAGAATTGAAAAAGAAATTAAAAAAATTTCATTTTTAAAATTAAAGTTGATGACTTGACTAACAAGAAACTAAAAGATATGATTCTAGAATTCAAAGATTGAACCTTTCTTAACAAGAAAGTAACAAACTTGAAATTTTTGAATCAAAACATTAATTGTTAGCAAGGATTTTCGAAAATATGAATTAAAAGTAAGAAAAAGATTTTTGAAAAATTAGTTTTAAAATTTTCAAAAACATTAAAAGAAAAATGAAAAAGATTTTGAAAAATTTTAAGAATGTAACTCGAAAAATAAAATGAAAAAGAATTGATTTTGAAAAAGATTTGAAAAGATAAAGTTTTTAAATTGAAATTTTGACTTGTCTAACAAGAAACAACTAAATTTTAAAAATTTTTGACCAATTCAACTCAAAATTTCGAAAATTATGAGAAGAATAAGGAAAAGATATTTTTTTTACTTTTGAATTTTTAATGAGGAGAGAGAAAAACAACAAAACGAAACAAAACATAAAAATTTAAGATCAAATCAAATAATGCATGCAAGAACACTTTAAATGTCAAGATCAACACCAAGAACACTTTGAAGATCATGATGAACATCAAGAGTATATTTTTGAAAATTTTTAATAAAAGAAAGACATGCAAGACACCAAACTTAAGAAGTTTTGTACTAGGGGCACTAAAAATTTGAAAATGCACAAGAAAAAAAAGAAAATACACAAAACATGAAAAATTAAAGATCAAACAAGGAAAATCATCAAGAACAACTAGAAGATCAAAGAAGAACACAATGCATGAAATTTCAAAAATCTAAGAAAAATTAAAAACATGCAGTTGACACCAAACCTAAAATTTGACACTAGACTCAAACAAGAAACACAAAATTTTTTTGGTTTTATGATTTTATTAATTTTTTTTTAAAAAAAATTTTGAAAAGAAAATAAAGGTTGAAACAAGAAAGAAGGTTACTTAATCTAAGCAACAAGATGAACCGTCAGTTGTCCAAACTCGAACAATCCCCGGAAACGGCGCCAAAAACTTGGTGCACGGAATTGTGATCACACTTTTCACAATTCCGGTACAACTAACCAGCAAGTGCAGTGGGTCGTCCAAGTAATAAAACCTTACGCGAGTAAGGGTCGATCCCATGGAGATTGCCGGCTTGAAGCAAGCTATGGTCATCATGTAAATCTTAGTCTGGCAGATTCAATTTATTAGGAGTTTTGATAATTGAAAGATAAATAAAACGTAAATTATAATAAAGATACTTATGTAATCCATTTGTGGGAATTTTAGATAAGCGTTTGGAGATGCTTTGTTGCTTCTGAACCTCTGCTTTCCTATTCTCTTCATCCAATCATGCGTGCTCCCTTCCATGGCAAGCTGTATGTTGGTGGATCACCATTGTCAATGGCTACCATCCGTCCTCTCAGGGAAAATGGTCCAGGTACGGTTTCTGTACGGCTAATCAATTGTCGGATCTCTCGTCTTGGATGAAAAATAGTAGGCACAGCTACCGCATGACTAATCATCTATTGGTTCTCACTTGTGTCGGAATAGGATCTCTCTATCCTTTTGCACACTGTCACTGCACCCAACATTCGTGAGTCTGAAGCTCGTCACAGTCATCCCGTCCCTGATCCTACTCGGAATACCACAAAGAAGGTTTAGACTTTCCGAATCTCGGGAATACTGCCAATTGGTTCTAGCTTCTACCACGAAGGTTCTAATCTCATGGATTCGAATGCTTTGTTGTCAGGAGAGGCAAGTCAAATCCCTGGATCAAAGACCCAAGAGACTATACTCCGGCTGTCATCCAATGACTACGTTGAACATTATGTAGACCGCTTGTGGTTGTCAGGTACGCAGATCTTGGCTAAGCGAGTAACGAAGATAGTGGGTGATTGTCACGGGTCACCTCTTGATTCTGACTTAACTGAATTAAGTAGGAGAGTATATCATGGAGAAGAAGTTAGCATGAATCAAAAGAGAAACAACAGTACTTATATTAATTCATGAAGAACAGCAAAGCTCCGCACCTTAATCTGTGAGGTGTAGAAACTCCACCGTTGGAAAATACATAAGAGAAAAAGGTCTAGCCATGGTCGAATGGCCAGCCTCCCAAATCTGAAAAATGGCATCAGTTAAGATACGAATACAATAGTAAAAAGTGCTATTTATACTAAACTAGTTACTAAGGATTACAGAAAATAAGTAACTAAGTACAGATAGTGCAAAAATCCACTTCCAAGGCCCACTTATTGTGTGCTTGGGCTGAGCATTGAGCTATACACGTGCATAGGCCTTTTCTGGAGTTAAACGCCAGCTTGGATGCCAGTTTGGGCGTTTAACTCCAGTTCTGGTGCCAGTTCTGGCGTTTTACGCCAGAAAAGGGTATCTGGCTAGCGTTTGAATGCAAGTTTGGGCCATCAAATCTCGAGCAAAGTATGAACTAGTATACATTTCTGGAAAGCCCAAGATGTCAGCTTTCCAGCCCAATTAAGAACGCGCCAATTAGACTTCTGTAGCTCCAAAAAAATGTGTTTGAGTGCAGGGAGGTCAGAATCCAACAACATCTACAGTCCTTTCTCAGCCTTTGAATCAGATTTTTGCTCAGGTCCCTCAACTTCAGCTAGAAAATACTTGAAATTACAGAAAAACACAAAAACTCATAGTAAGGTCCAGAAATGTGATTTTTGCATAAAAACTAATAAGAATTTAATAAAAAGTAACTAAAACATACTAAAAACTACCTAAATGGTAAAAATCTTCAAAAAGGTTGAGGTAACTGATCCCCTTTTTGATGTCATTCAATAGGTACCTAAATATGCAAAGTTTCTAAAAGATTTGTGCATACATAAAGACAAAATTAATGAATTAGAAACTATTCCTTTAGGAAGCTCTATATCTGCTTTAATGGGAAATTTACCTGAAAAATGTAGTGACCCAGGTCCTTGTATAGTTAGTTGTATTATTGGTGGTGTAGTAATTTATGATTGCATGTGTGATTTAGGAGCATGTGTTAGTATAATGCCTTTATCTGTATATGATGTTTTGAGGCTCCCTCCCATAAAAAGGCCGGCATCTCATTTTGTGTTAGCAGATAAAAGCATTATTACAGTAGCTGGAGTTGCTGAAGATGTTTTAGTGAACATTAAAGGGCTCACATTTCCCACTGATTTCTATATCTTGGAGATGCCCTATAATGACTCAGATAAGCCATCATCAATCCTACTTGGGAGACCATTCCTGAAGACATCAAAATTCAAATTAGATGCTTTTTTAGGAACATACTCCTTTGAGATAGATGGCCGAATGGTAATCTTCAATCTGAATGGAGTCATAAACAACCCTCCAGAAGATCGTTCTATCTTCCAGTGTGATATCATAGATTAAACCGTAGCTGAAGTTCACCAGGAAGAGTTCGAGGATAAGTACATAGGACAAGGTCTAAGTGTGGGGAAGTCAGAGCCAGACCATAACCAGAAGTTGGAATTGAAACCTCTCCCTCCACACCTCAAATATGCTTACCTTAAGGACCGGCGGAAGTTTCCAGTTATTATTGCACAGGACCTCACTCCTGAACAGGAAGAGCAGTTACTTAGTGTGCTGAGGAAGCACAAGAAAGCAATTGGGTGGAGTTTGGCAGACATAGTAAGCATCAACCCTCAAGTATGTGAGCATAGAATATTTTTAGAAGAGGGAGCAAGACCTGTCCGCCAACCCCAAAGAAGACTAAATCCCACTATTTTGGAAGTTGTCAAAAAGGAAGTGACCAGACTATTGGAAGCAGGTATCATCTATCCCATTTCAGACAGTGAATGGGTTAGCCCAGTACAAGTGGTGCCCAAGAAGTCTGGAGTCACTACAATTAAGAATGAGCATGGAGAGCTCATAGCAACCAGAGTACAGAACGCTTGGAGAGTCTGCATTGATTACAGGCATCTCAACCAAGCTACTCGTAAGGATTACTACCCACTTCCGTTCATTGATCAAATGCTGGATCGCCTGTCAGGTAAATCACATTATTGCTTTTTAGATGGTTACACAGGTTATTTGCAGATTCATATATAGCTCCTGAGGATCAGGAAAAGACTACCTTTACATGTCCTTTTGGGACTTATGCTTACAAGAGAATGCCCTTTGACTTGTGTAATGCACCAGCTACTTTCCAGAGGTGCATGATGAGTCTTTTCTCTGATCTTATTGAGGACTGTATGGAGGTTTTTATGGACGATTTTAGCGTTTATGGTGATTCTTTTAGCCTTTGCTTAGATGGACTATCTAGAGTATTAGATAGATGTGTCAATACAAACCTTGTATTAAATTTTGAAAAATGTCACTTTATGGTAAAACAAGGGATTGTACTAGGACATGTTGTATCTAGTACTGGCATTTCTGTAGACCCAGCAAAGGTGAATGTTATTTCTAGTTTACCTTACCCCTCCTCTGTGAGGGAAGTCCGTTCGTTCCTTAGTCATGCAGGTTTTTAGAGGAGATTTATTAAGGACTTTAGTAAGGTAGCACTTCCCTTATCTAGATTACTGCAGAAGGATATTGAGTTCGAGTTCAATGAGGATTGCAAACAAGCATTTGATAAGCTGAAGACCGACCTGACTCAAGCTTCAATTGTGAGAGGACCAGACTGGAGCCAGCCATTTGAAATCATGTACGATGCTTCCAACACATGCAGTAGGAGCAGCATTGGCTCAGCGTGAAGGTAAGGATCCTTTTGTTATTGCTTATGCGTCTAAGACTTTAGACGCTGCCCAGTCCAATTATACTACTATTGAGAAAGAGCTTCTTGCTATTGTTATTGCTCTGGATAAATTCCGAGCTTATTTACTTGGCACTAGAGTAGTAGTATATTCGGACCATGCAGCTTTAAAGTATCTATTAGCTAAAAAGGAGTCCAAACCAAGACTCATACGTTGGATACTACTATTACAAGAATTTGATTTAGAAATAACAGATAGGAGTGGTAACCAGAATCTAGTGGTAGACCACTTGAGTCGCCTTGAGCACATCAAGGATGATTCTACTCCTATAGATGATAATTTCCCACTCGATAACCTGTAAGCAGTATCTGAAGTAGTCCCTTGGTACGCACCTGTAGCTAATTATCTAGTCAGCCGCACATTTCCTCCACACTTTTCTAAGCATCAAAGAGACAAGCTGAAGAGCGAGTCTAAATATTATATATGGGATGACCCATATTTATGGAGATGTGGCGCTGATGAGCGGATAATTTATACGCTTTTTGGCACTGTTTTTAGTATGTTTCTAGTACATTTTAGTTAGTTTTTCTTATATTTTTTTTGTTTTCAATTAAAATTCACTTTTCTAGACTTTACTATGAGTTTGTGTGTTTTTCTATGATTTCAGGTATTTTCTGGCTGAAATTGAGGGACCTGAGCAAAAATCTGATTCAGAGGCTGAAAAAGGACTGCAGATGCTGTTGGATTCTGACCTCCCTGCACTCGAAGTAGATTTTCTGGAGCTACAGAAATCCAATTGGCGCACTCTTAATTGCGTTGGAAAGTAGACATCCTGGGCTTTTCAGAAATATATAATAGTTCATACTTTTCCCAAGAATTGATGGCCCAAACCGGCGTTCCAAATCAGCTTCAGAATTCCCGGCGTTTAACGCCGGAACTGGCACAAAAGTTGGAGTTAAACGCCAAACTGGCACAAAAGCTGGCGTTTAACTCCAGAAAAAGTCTCTACACATGAAAGCTTCAATGCTCAGCCCAAGCACACACCAAGTGGACCCCGGAAGTGGATTTTTACGTCATTTACTCATTCTTGTAAACCCTAGGTCACTAGTTCACTATAAATAGGACATTTTGCTATTGTATCTTCATCCCATGACACATTACACGTTTCATATTGTATCTTCTACGACATGAGTCTCTAAACCCCATTGTTGGGGGTGAGGAGCTCTGCTGTGTCTTGATGGATTAATGCAATTACTACTATTTTTCATTCAATCACGCTTGCTTCTATTCTAAGATACCACTTCTTCTTCAACCTGATGGATGTGATGATCCGTGACACTCATCACCATTCTCACCTATGAACGTGTGTCTAACAACCACCTCCATTCTACCTTCGTTTGAGTGTGTATCTCTTAGATTCCATAAGCAGAATCTTCGTGGTATAAGCTAGAACCCATTGGCGGCCATTCTTGAGAATCCAGAAAGTCTAAACCTTGTCTGTGGTATTCCGAGTAGGATTCGAGGATTGAATGACTGTGACGAGCTTCAAACTCGCGAGTGTTGGGCGTTAGTGACAGACGCAAAAGAATCACTGGATTCTATTTCGACATGATCGAGAACCGATAGATGATTAGCCGTGCAGTGACAGCGTGCGTTGAACATTTTCACTGAGAGGATGGGAGGTAGCCATTGACAACGGTGAAACCCAACATACAGCTTGCCATGAAAGGAGCCTTGCTTGCATGAAGAAAAAGACAGTAAGAAAGTAGAGATTCAGAAGATATAGCATCTAAAACCTCAACCTATTCTCCATTACTGCAAAACAAGTATTTATTTCATGTTCTTTTACTTTTTACAATTAAATCTGAGAATTATTGATATCCTGACTAAGAGTTACAAGATAACCATAGCTTGCTTCAAGCCGACAATCTCCGTGGGATCGACCCTTACTCACGTAAGGTATTACTTGGACGACCAAGTGCACTTGCTGGTTAGTTGTGCAGAATTGCAAAAGTGTGATTGTGATTTCGTGCACCAAGCGCTGATCAGGTAATTAGACGTTGTGTGCCTCAATCAGAATTCGAGTCCAATTTAGAGGCCTGTCACTCATCTGAGAGTGGAGGACATTTTGGCCCTCAAAGAACAGCTAGAAAGATCTTAGACTGTGGATTCTGGTGGCCTACTCTTTTTAGAGACGCTGCTGAGTTTTGTAAATCTTGTCTCCCATGCCAAAAATTTGGTAATATATCCAGGAGGGATGAGATGCCTCAACAAATTATGCTTTTTTGTGAAATTTTTTATGTTTGGGGCATTGACTTCATGGGTCCGTTTCCAAATTCTAATGGTTATTTTTATATATTGTTAGCTGTGGATTACGTTTCCAAATGGGTGGAAGCAATTCCTACCCGCACTGATGATGCTAGCACTGTTGTTTCCTTTGTGAGAAACCATATTATTTGCCGCTTTAGATCACCACGAGCAATCGTGAGTGACCAAGGCACCCATTTTTGTAATCGGAGACTCACAGGATTAATGAAGAAGCATGGGATAATTCATAAGGTTGCAACATCATACCATCCTCATACCAATGGGCAAGCCGAGGTGTCAAACAGAGAGATAAAGCGTATCTTGCAGAAGATAGTCAAACCTCATAGAAAAGACTGGAGCACCAAGCTACAAGATGCACTATGGGCATACGGGACAGCATATAAAACACCCATTGGGATGAGCCCTTTCCGCTTAGTTTATGGAGAAGCTTGTCATCTCCCAGTTGAAGTAGAGCACATAGCCTTTTGGGTAGTCAAGGAGTGCAACATGGGAATTGAGGAAGCCGGAGCTGAAAGGAAGTTGCAACTGCAAGAACTGGAGAGCCTTCGCCTAAGCTTATGAGAACTCGAGAATATACAAGGAGAAGATGAAGGCTGTACATGATCAGCACATCAAGAGAAAAGAGTTCCAGCTTGTGGAATTAGTCCTCCTCTATAAGTCTCAACTGAGGCTCATGCCAGGCAAGTTGAGATCAAGATGGGAAGGTCCATACAGAGTAGAGAAGGCCGAACCATACGGAGTTTATCACCTAAGCCATCCTTCAAGCTCTGAACTTATCAAAGTTAATGGACAACGTCTGAAGCTGTACCATGGCGAGAAGATGCAGAAAAACAAGGAGCTTGAGATCTTCCTCTTGGAAGATCCCCACATGGCAGAAGATTGAGCTAGTGGAGCGTCCAACTTACGGACGTTAAAGCAAAGTGCTAGGTGGGAGACAACCCACCATGGTATGATCGTTCTTTTCTTTTTAGTTTTTCTATTTAATAACTCTTCTCTTTATCAGCACATTTCGTGCATCTGCATTTGCATACAAAAAAAAAATGCCACGCGACGCGACCGCATCAGCGACGCGTCCGCGTCGCAAGGAGAGGGGAGAAAATAAAAAACGAACAGAGAGTCACGCTGGAGCATGGCTGGAGGCATGCCAGTGGCACAAAGTGTCCCACGCGACCGCGTCGCTGACGCGTTCGCGTCGTATGGGAATCATGGCCTCCCACGCGACCGCGTGCCCCACGTGGCCGCGTGGCCTGATTTTCGACGTAAAAAGGGGTGCACAACGAAATATTGTGCTAGAGTGGTGCTGGAATGGTGCTGGACGCACCAACCCTATCACGCGACCGCGTCACTGACGTGTCCGCGTCATCCCTTCTGAAGCCCACTCACGCGATCGCATGCCTCACGCGATCGCGTCACCCCAAATTTGACAAATATATCAATTTGAACAGAGAGTTGTGCAGGCGCGAGGCTGCCCTCGCGCCAGAAGTACAATACGGGTCACGCGACCGCGTGACCGATGCGACCGCGTCATCTAAACTAAAGCGCAATCACGCGAACGCGTGCCTCACGCGGCCGCGTCGCTTGCGCCGCACAGCTCAACCAAAATTGCCAAAATATCTTATCTTTCTCTCATACAAATCCTAATTTTCCTTTTCCCTCCTTATTTCTTCCTTCCATCTCACCTTTCACTCTCTCTCTTTCTCACCTCCATTAACAAGGTTTTATTTTCTTCTTCCCTCCTTCCTTTTCTATTATTCTTCTTATTTTATATGTTATTTTATTTTCTTTTCTTTTCTTTTCATTATCCATATTTTCTTTCTTCTTCTTTCCTTTTTACATGGTGCTAGAAATTTATTTGAGTCATCATTCCTCATTATATGCTTGTGGATTGTTGTAAATTATTTTGCAATTATATATTATTTTCTTTAAAGGGTTGCTTGCATGTTTGCTTTAATACTTTCTATACCTTATTTACCATGCATGCTATGTGTTTGTGAAAAAGCCCATATGGAATTATGCACTTCTTTATTATACTTCCTACTATTCAAAGCATGTTTTTCACAAATTTCCTTTACTATTTTATTAACTGAATTTAATTGCCAATACAAACGTGATAGTTTGTTACGAAGTGATGCTTGATCTATGCTACTCATGCCCTTGTCGGCATGCCAATAAACATCTTGCATCTACTTCCCTATCGTGCACTTATTCTATTCCCTTTCTTGATCATTTCACATGTTGTCATGACCATGTGTTTATTTCATTCATCTTTACCGTGCACTGATTATCACTCACTCCATCCCCTTCCTTGCTTTAATTCTTTGGGTTTAACTTACTTTCTCTTCCCTTTTTCAGAATGGCCACCAATAAAGGCAAAGAGAAAGCTACCCCTAAACCCACAACAAGGAAAGGAACGAAGAGAGCATTAGGGGTAGGATCTTCTTCAACTGCAGTCAAGCCCTCAACAAAAAGAATTAAAAGGATTATCAAGGTTGATGAAAAGGAGCGAGCCGTACCAGCCAAGGACACTGCACGATTCCCAAATCGCTACTGTGAGCAGATGTTTCCTATTCTGGCAGCTCGAAATTACAACAACGAACACCTTCTTATCCTTCCGCCTCGTATCGCTGAATTTGTTGAGCCACAAATTGCACAAAGACATTGGGGATTCTTACAGAGATAGCCACGACAGGTCAATCTTTCTTGGGTTGTTGAGTTCTACTCCAACTTCCACCTGCCGATTCTGCAGTTCGTCTATTTATGCCAGAAGCAAGTCTCCATTACAGAAAAGGCCATACAGCAAGCCTTACATCTCCCACCTGCTCCAGAAGGATTTGACGCCTTTCAAAAAGCCGCAATCAAGCGCTAGGCATAAACCTTTGACTGAGACATTGTTCTCAGAGTTATCGCTCGACCTGGTAGTAAATGGATCTTCGGATACCATCGTTCCCGTCCTAAGGGAATCTCGGCTTCTGCACTCACCTTAGAGGCTCACGTATGGGCACAGATTATGTCCCATTACGCTTTCCTAAGTACTCATGAGTCCTCCTTCACAGCAGACATGGCCGTTCTACTATGGTGCATCCTCACAGACCAGCCTCTTAATTTACCAAGACATATCCGGAATGCTATGGAACATGTGCAGATCGCGGGCAACCTACCTTTCCCCGCATTGGTCTCTGATCTTATCCCAGCAGCCGGAGTATCCTACAGAGTTGGAAACACCAAAGCCATTCTTCCACGGGATGATTAGTATGTCCTTAACGGGAGATATCTCAGGCCACAGCTTGCCACTACCAGCCAGTCCACAGAGGATGCTACAGCTCCTCCACCATCTAGTAGACAACTGCTACATCAAATACTGAAGCGGTTGGACCAACATGAAAAGAAAGCAAAGCTCTGAGAGCGCCGCAACCAACGCTATTTCAAATACCTCAGAGAGCTGCTTAGAGGAGATTGCAGAGACTCAGACACCCCAGACTCCACTTCCTTCACCAGTACAGGGAGCCATGACGACCCCGACTGTGGAGACACTGCCACGAGCCCACCATTGTTCCTGACAGATGGCACCGAGGACGGTGCAAAGCCTTAAGTGTGGGGAGGTCGGTCAGTACCTGACTTTCGGAGGTAATTTCTCTTCCCTAGCACCAATAAATTAGGATATTTTATTTAGATTTTCTTTCTTTTATAGAATAGGATAAATTGCATAGTAATAGGTTAGTTGCATGCATGTTCTACTTGATTGAAAAGACAATAAGTTTCTTCTAAAAAGCTATCTTTGGAACAGAATTTCACTAATTTTAATCAAAACTCTTATGTTAAAATTGCTTGAAGTTGTATTTGGAACATGATTTTTGAGCTAAAGAACACATAACCTATGAAAATTTGAGCCTTTACGCATGGTTACATTTTTTAACCATAATTATTTTATTCTTGTGTGTTTACTTCTCTATGATTGTTATCTATATTTTGTTTCATCCTATATGTCCAATATTTATTATGTTTATATGCTTGCATGTGATTGAGTCCATTATTTATTTAAACTCACTTATCCGAATTAAGCCTACCCTTTTTAATTACCTTTGTTAACCACTTTGAGCCTTTAAATCCCATTTGTTCTATATTTTACCACATTACTAACCTTAAGCGGAAAAATAATTGTATATCCCAAATTGAATCTTTGGTTGCTTTAAGATAGAATTGTGTATGCTAGTTAAGTATGGGAATTTGTGGGAACAAAAGTTATTAAGGGAATGTGTCATGATAATACAATGGGAATTTGGATACCTACTCATGTGAAACTATAAGAATTAAAAATCTATGTGCATTGATAAGCTATGTTTATTTTTATAAAATAAAAAAAATCAATAAATAAATAAGGGGACAAAATTACCCCAATGCTGAATTAAAAATTCAAAGATCAATGCACATATGATAAAATTAATACATGAGTATGGAATGTAAAAGGGAATTCTGGGTAGCTAGGTATGAATTCTAGTTATATAAAATATATAGGTTGGGTTAAAGCAGGGTTAATTAATGATTCAATTTATAAGCTCACTTAACCATATATGTATCCCTATCCTTACCTTGGCCCCATTACAACCTTGAAAAGACCTCATGATGTTTGCATTGGTATATTAACTGTTGTTGATTGGTTAGGAGAAAAACAAAAGTTAGAGAGCATGATTATAGAAGGATAGAGTGATTACCCTATACACTAGAGAGACTAGAGCGTACATACATCATCAGTGAGGGTTCAATGCTTGAATTTCCATATTCCCTGCTTTCATGGGCTATCTTCTTGCACTTTTATCTGTTCTACTGTATAATGATAGAATTAGTAGAATTTGATTTGTAATTGTTTTGAAGAGCTTATTTACTTTTGATCAAGTGGGCAAGAATCATATAGTTGCATTCATATATATAGGTTGCATTGCATTGCATGAGTTTCTACATGTTCACACTTATTTATCTTATCTCCTTCAATTAAGCATGAGGACATGCTAATGTTTAAGTGTGGGGAGGTTGATAAACCACTATTTTATGGTTTATATTGTGTTTAATTATGTGGTTTTATCATGATTCTTACCCACTTATTCATTAATTTAGCATGCATTTATATTTCCTTCCTGAAATTACTACATGGTTGAAAACTGCTTCCTAGAGACTTTTTAATTATGCATTTTAGTTCTCCTTTATCCCATTCGATGCCGTAATCTGTGTGTTAAGTGTTTCAGGCTTTATAGAGCATGGATGAGTTGGAGAATGGAAGGGAAGCTAGCAAAAATGGAAGGAACACAAGAAATTGAGGAGATAACCAGCGAGAAGTGACGCGGCTGCATGGCTCACGCGTTCGCGCAAAAGAAGAGAAATCGCAGTGACGCGGCCACATGGCTCACGCGACCACGCGGAATGGAAAAGCACAAGTGACGCGGAGGCGTGGATGACGCGAACGCGTGGCAGGGAAAAACGCGAATAACGCGTCCGCATGGATGACGCGATCGCGTGACGTGCGCGATCTGCATAATCTGCAGGATTTGCTGGGGGCGATTTTGGGCCCTATTTTGACCCAGTTTTCAGCCCAGAATAGCATACTAGAGCCAGAGAACATGCAGAAACCAGAGAGAACATTCATTCTATAGAGTTTTAGTTTTAGATCTAGTTTTTACTCCTCCTCTAGGTTTTCTCTCTAGACATTCATAGTTCTTAGGATTTTATTTTTCTACCACTTTTTGCATTGGGATACTGAGAAGAGTTATTACCTCATCAAGACTTCGTCATTCTAGTTTGTTTTCTTTACTTGGCTTTACTCTTCCATGTCCTTTGCTTTGTTTAATTTTACCATTGGAATATTTTTAGGATTATTTAATACAAGGATTACTTTTATTTTTAATTGATTATTTTTTTATTTTTATTTACAATGTCTTTTCTTAATTCCTTTTCATATGTTATGAATTTTACATTCACAATGAGCGATTAGTTCTCTAACTTGATGGGGAGTTGATTGAAAGGAACCCTTGAGTTGGAAGGCTTGAAAGAAAGATTATAATTGGGTTATTGTTGGCTTGCCCTCTAGTCACTAACACCAATCCCTTTTAATTAAGTGGGTTGCAACTTGTGAACGGGCATAGCATCCCAACTTGTTTGACTTTCCCTTACCTAGTAAGAGATAACTAAACAGGATAACCTTTAATTATCAATTAATCTAGAGAGTAATCCAACAACAGCGGGACTTCTAGCTAATCAACTCCCAGTCAAGGCTTTTATTTACATTATTCAAATTCTCCAATTTTATTTCCTGTTTACTCAACTCAAACCTTTTTAAGAAACATCTGATTAATAAAATAGCACACTTTTCTGCAACTCATTGGGAGACGACCTGGGATTCATACTCCCAGTATTTTAATTTTAAATTCCTGTGACACCTTTCTAAATTGATAAGTGGATTTCTGGTGTGTTAAGAACTATACTTGCAACGTATATATTTTGATAATTTTCAATTCACCAATTTCTGCTCCCATCAGAGGGAGTGCCCAAGAAGACCCCAATCAATATTTAATCACCTTCCTAAGAATATGTGATACAATGAAGTCTAATGGTGTTCATCCTGACACTTATAGATTGCTTTTGTTCCCTTTTTCACTCAGGGAAAAAGCATCTAAATGGCTGGAATCCTTCCCAAAGGAGAGTTTAACAACCTGGGAAGATGTGGTGAACAAGTTCTTGGCGAGATTCTATCCTCCTCAAAGGATCAGCAGGTTGAGAGCTGAGGTACAAACCTTCAGGCAACAAGATGGTGAAACTCTCTATGAGGCATGAGAGAGGTTTAAGGACTTAACAAGAAGGTGCCCACTAGACATGTTCAATGAATGGGTGCAACTACAATTTTCTATGAAAGATTGTCTTACAAATCAAAGAAGGCAGTAGACCACTCTTTCGGGGATCTCTAAATACGAAAAAGACAATTGAAGAAGCCATAGATGTCATTGAGACTGTAGCTGAGAATGACTACTTTTATGCTTCTGAGAGGAGCAACACTCGAGGAGTAATGGAGTTGAACCATATGGATGCACTGCTAGCTCAAAACAAGATGATCACCAAGCAGTTGGCTGACCTTACCAAGCAGATGTAGAGGAACCAAGTTGCAGTAGTCACCACCCCACCACCAGCTCAAGAAGGAGTGAATACAGAGGAAGGCGGTGATTGGGAAATAGCCAACTATGTTGGGAACTCACCCAGGGAATCACATAATCCATACTCTAAGACCTATAATTCCGGTTGGAAGAACCATCCAAACTTTGGGTGGAGAAATCAACAAGACCAAAGCCAAGATCAGAGACATCACAACACCAACAATAATGCAGCATACCAATATTCCACACAGAGATCATATCAACACCCACCCAACAACACTTCTCAGCAGCCATATCAAACCCAAAAAGGCCAGTCTCAACCCTCTAACCTCAACCCACCATCACCATCCGAAGATAGACTCTCCAGAATTATGACCTTACGCGAAGGCATCTGCAAGGAAGTTCAAGACAATAGAGTGTTTAAGGATGAAGTACGACCTAATATAAAGAATCAAAGGGACACTATCAAGAGGCTCAAATCTCAAGTAGGATATCTCTCTCAGCAGATCCCTAAGCATACTGATAGCTTCCCAAGTGACACGGAGAAAAATCCGAGAGGAGAAGTAAAGAAAGTGAGATGGGAAGAATACAAGATGGTCACTATAAGTGATGAAGAGAATTTGGAAGAAGTGAATAAACCATCAGGGTACTCCCAAGGTGGGTCAAAAGCGCATTCAAACGAGAAAGACCAAGGAGGTGAGCTTACACAAAGAAAAGAGCCAAAGGAGAAGGAGGTATTGAACCCCTATGCACCCAAAGCACCATTTCCCCAAAGACTCAAGGGGGCTGTAGAAGGGATAGTATACTCAAGATTCCTCGACATGTTTGCATCCCTCCATGTAAACATACCATTCACCAAGGCTCTCCAATAAATGCCCTCATACATTAAGTGTATGAAGGAGCTGCTGACCAAAAAGAAATTATTAAAGGGTAGACAAAAAATAGTGATGAATAAGTAGTGTAGTGCTCTCATTTAGACAGAGTTTCCTATAAAAAGGAAGGACCCAGGGAGTTTTCACATCCCATGTGCTATAGGAGAAACAAGGATTGATAGGGGACTTTGTGAACTAGGAGCAATCATCAACTTAATGCCGTTATCCCTTATGAAGAAGCTTCAAATTAATGAGCTGACACCCACAGGTGTAATCATCTAATTGGCTGGCAAAAATAAAAAACAAGCAATAGGAGTGGTTGAAAACGTGTTGGTGAAGGTCAGGAACTACTTCCTTCCCACAGATTTTGTTATCCTGGAGATGGAAGAGAGTCACATCCATCTAATCATCCTGGGGAGACCCTTCCTAGCCACGGCCAGAGCACTTATAGATGTGGAGCAAGGAGAACTAATATTGAGGATACATGATGAACAACTTACCTTCAATGTCTTCAAGCCCTCACAAGAAACAGAGCAAGAAAACCATGAATTAAAGGATGATCATAACAAGACACCTCTGGAAGAAACAAGCAAGGAAACACAAATAAGGCATCTGGAAACCCCAAGGGTTGAAAAACAAGATAGTCAGATGCTACAACAACCAAGGAAAACCCAGGGGGAGTTGAACCCACAGGAGCTATCTGAGACCAGCAACGAGGTGTTCCTTAGAAGAGAAGCAACAAGGAGCAAGGCAGCACCAAGGGAAGAAAAGAAAAAGGTGCCAAGGGGATGGAGGAACAAAAAGATCCCTACAGAGGACTTCTCTCCAGGAGATAAAGTGATCTCTGCTCATTTTCCACTAATCCCACCTCATCTACCCACTATTCCGTCTCAGCTACCCAAAGCATATACCATCAGCAAAATGATCTCCTTAGAACCTGTGGAAATTCTTAATGAAGCCAATGGAGATAGATTTACTATAAGAGGGGAAGACTTGAGGCACTATCAACCACCCTGACGAAGGCTAACCGTCAAGCTAATGACGCTAAAGAAGCGCTTTTTGGGAGGCAACCCAACTTGAGGTAGTTTTCTTTTCATGATTGTCTCAATAAAAGATACAAGTAGATTTCTCTGTATTGTGAGGAGCTAAGTTTGGTGTTGCACACCAAAATAACCCAAGGGTGAATGTGTAATTCTAAGTTTAGTGTTCCACCAAAGACTTCAATCAAAAATCACATTGCAACCCTTAAATGACAAGTCACTGACTCCAACAATCAGAAAAACTACTTGATATGTGTTTAGTTTCTAGTTCATAGCTGTTTTCTTAATAAAAGCACATGAGATTCCTTGCATGATTTCAAGCTACTACAGTAGGCAAGGAACTAAGTTTGGTGTTCACACACCAATTTAAGTTCAGAAAATTACAAGCATACATGCATGCTAACCATCTTTCAAGTGCTTGGGGGTACAAAGAAACCTCCAAGAAATTGTGTTACAGGAAATTAATTAATCACTTGGAGGACAAAGCACACCCTTATTCAAAGAGAACAAAGGGGGATACATAAATGCTAAGGATGACGACAAGGAAGAAACAAGAAAACAACAAGAAGCTGTATTATACTCAACTGTCTCTGAATTGTAATGCTTAAGGTGGAAGTAGGATTTAATCCTGTTTTCATGAAAATTTATATTCTGCTTGTTCCTCTTTACTGATGTTTTGTTTGACTAGCTAAGTTATCTGTTGCATTTTCATCTTAATTAATTGTGTGCTTGTCTTTTGAGGTAAATGAAAAAAGAATGTATGAAGTACAAGAGTAGAGTTCATATTGTGAAGAAAAGCCCCAATGTTTGTGGTAAGGTAATTGATTAGCTAAGTTGGTTCGCCAACAAGGTATAAAGGCAATTATGTGTTTTGAATCATATGCTTGAAGCACATCATATGAGACTAGCTTAATAACAAGATCCTAATAAGAGAAAGAAAAAGAATAAGAAATAAGGCTAGGCACCAAGGGTTTGAAACTTGAGGCATGTGTCTGTGGTGCTCTTATGCAAAGGATCTGCTTGGATGAATAAGTTCTCAGGAGTGCTTTATCACTTGGTAACTTGGGTTAACTAACCCGAGATTATCAACTGAAAATCCACTATCAAGAGCAACCTTGCTAAAAAGCACTTAGTAACCTAAAGAGGTACTGGACACCAAGGCCTCAAGAAAGAAAATAACAAACCATATGCTTGTGGTGTGTATGTGTGGGGGAGAGACTTGAGGGAGTAGGTCCTTAGGGGTGTTTCAACACCTAGCACATTGAACCAACTGGTTCGGGAGTGTTGGCTGAAAGCTTATCTTAAAGAGTCGCCCCCTCACAAAGCACTTAGCCTAAGAAAGCAATAAACCCTGAAAAAAAGGGGGAGGATCAATGAATAAGGGTCTCATAGGATGCAATCAAGTGAGTGTTCAAGGACATGATAAGGACTTGGAAACCAGCAAAGGCATGAACCTAAGTTGCTTTGCATGAAACCCCATGAACCAAGGACTTAACTTCTATAATAAGGACTTGTTTCTCTTATTCTCTCATCCATTATTCTTATATTTCACTACTTGCTTAGGGACAAGCAAGCTTTAAGTTTGGTGTTGTGATGCCAGGGCATCTTGGCCAGTTTCACCAGCCTTTTCTTTACTATTTTTAGGTAGTTTCATGCACTTTCTTAGGAAATAAGCAGGTTTTAGGTGAATGTACACTTACACCTTGATTCAAGAAAACATTGTGAACTTTACATGATTTCATGAGAATAATGCATGAGTTGAATGCCAATTTATATAAAGCAAGATCTCATGACTTGAAACAAAGCTTTGATGCACCCTGTTTGTTTGATTTTAGGACAAAGGAAGCATAGAAGAACCACGTTAGTAGCCACGTTAGTATCACTAATGTGGAAAGGGAGCAAGCTTGCAACGTTAGTCGTAAAGTTATCACCACTAACGCCTTTGAAAGCCATCACAACCCACGTTAGTTGCTACGTTAGCTAACTAATGTAGGAACTAACGTGGAAGGAAGAGGAAGCTCCAACGTTAGTGGTAAAGTTAACACCAGTAACGTTGCAAAGGCCACACATAACCACGTTAAGGGCCACGTAAGTGCTACTAACGTGAACTCTAACTTGGGGCAAAGAGGAAATTGCCAACGTTAGTGACACTAACTATTGGACCACGCCAAGATTACCTGTGTTAGTGGCCACGTTAATGCCACTAATGTGAAGGGTAACGTGGAGCAAGGAATGAGATGCCAACGTTAGTGACACTAACTTTGTCACTAACGTTGGAGATGGCAAATTACACCCACGTTAGTAGCCACGTTAACGCTATTAACGTGAGCTCTAACGTGGAAGAGAAGGAATTTTGTAGCGTTAGTGACAAAGTTAGTGTCACTAACGCCTTCGTGTCATGGCTGATGGTGTTTTTGCGAAAAAACGAATTTCCAACACACAAATCCAACCGGCAAGTGTACCGGGTCGCATCAAGTAGTAATAACTCACTTAGAGTGAGGTCGATCCCACAGGGATTGATGGATCAAGCAATTTTAGTGGGTGATTAGTTTAGTCAAGCTAACGTTGAAGTGAATTTGGATGAAGTGTAGCCACAGAAAGTAAATAGCAAGGAAAATTAAAGTGCAGAAAGTAAAATTGCAAGTAACTTAAAGAACAAGAAAGTAAAATAGCTGAAACTTAAATTGCAAGAATTCTAAATTGCATCAAATGTAAAGGGGGCTGGGGTGCTGGAAATTAAATGAAAGCAGTAGATCCAAGCTTAGAACAATTGCAGGGAGATTAAAGTGCTTGAAAGTAAATTAGAAGCAATAGAAACAGAAAGGTAAAAATGCAGATGAAATAAAAGCAGCAGATGTAAACAGCAAGGCAAAATTTCTTGAAGGAGCAAACAGAAATTAAGTTCAGCTTAAGTGCAGAATAAAATTGAAAATCTCAGGAAATCATAGAGACTAGAAAACAAGTCTAGATCTCAATTCCATCCTTGATCAAAGTAGAAGACAACTTGCAGAAGAGAAGAAAGATGAAAGTAGTAAAAGAAACTTCAGATCCAATTTCTCAATTTCCTCAATTATGCAGAAGAACACAAATGAATTTCAGATGGAGAATTGAAACAGAATTCCTTCAATTCTTGATCCAAAATTTAAGCAGAAAGGAAAATTAAAAGAGAGAGCTATCTACTACTCCCTAATGGAGCCAACCTCCTTTACAAAGATGGAAATGATGCCTTATATAGGCTTTACAAAATAAAATGAAATTGAAATGAAAAACAAATTAAATGAAAATCCTAATTCTAGCTTGTTCTTGTGCCTTTGAGTGATGATGTGGGCTTTGCTTGCTTTGGATTTGAGGAGAGATGGGTCTTGGATGGCCTTGGTTCAATTGGTGAAGATTTGAGTTCAAAGGGAATTTGAATTGAATTTTGGCCCATGGGTGTTCCCAGGAGGCTACCCTGCTCTTGTGGAGGGCAGAGCAGGAAAGTTGTGTGAGGAAGCATGTCGCGTGCCAAGTGTGGGAGAGACCTTCAGGATGCTGCCCTGCCCTTGTGGAGGGCAGGGCAATGTTGCTTTGGTGCGCCTTGCCTCCCTGCCCGTGCGTCCAAGCTGCGCGCCAATGTGTGCGCTGGCCGTGTCATGCGCTCATGCTTGTGTGCGCCAAGGAGAGTTCCCAAGTTCGAACCCTTGTGAAAACATTTGGGGGAGCAATTTTTCTTGATTTTTCATGAAGGGAGCACGACATTGCCCTGCTCTCCAAGAGGGCAGAGCAGAATAATGAGCGCTACTTTGCTTTGGAGTGAGGCTCCAGCTTCGAACCTTGGTGGAAGCACTTTGGTTTATTTTCGCTTATTTTTTGCCCCTAAAGATGCCTTTCACTCATGCCTCAACTGTACGCTAAATATGGATTGCTATATATCGTTGGAAAGCTCTGAATGTCAGCTTTCCAACGCAACTGGAAGCACATCAATTGGACATTTGTAGCTCAAGTTATAGCCCTTTGAAGGAGGCATGGTCATGCTGTGAGCGCCCAGATTTTACCTTAGCGAAAATTCTTGCTTCCAACCTCACTTTGCATCACGATACTGCTCTGCCATTGGCAAGAGCAGGGCAGTGTGTGCTGATTGCCTATTCTCCTTTAATTTGGTCATGGGCCACGCTTTTAAAAGCGTGGCCTAAGGCTCCAAAGTGTGCTCTAACTTCAAAGTGTGTCCCAAAGCTCTTTTTTTCTCCTTTTTTGTGCTTCTTTGCTTCTTTTTCTTTTTATTTCCTACAAGATTTATAAAATTAAAAGATCAAGGAAATATACCAATTAAGTATAAAAGCATTCAATATTTAAGCACAATTTATCAATTTCTTGTATGATAAAGCATAGAAAAATAGGTATATGATGACTTGTCATCAATGGCATGCCTACGTTAATGGTCACGTTAGTTACTGTTGTAATTTGATGGATCAATTATAGTTTTCATTCTTCTTCCTCTTTCTTTTCTCTTGATTTTACTAGAAAGCTTTCGGTCTTCAGCCAATTGGTTAGTTATCTTGGAAAAGAGACTCTCCATAATTGGATCTCCTCTGAGCCTTGGAAGAGGAATGAGGAGATCATGCTAGAAATGCTTTCTCATGTTGGACTGAATTGGGGTTTGGATGGATACAGTGACATATAATCCTACCAACACTTTGATTTGGAAATATATGTGGTATAATTAGTGACCATACTTCATCTCTTCACATGAGCAATTAAATCAGGGAATTGGGCAATTGTTCAAGCTTAGAGAGATTGGGTTGCCATGGAATTGGGATCCAATCACCTAAGATTGCGAAGGAGATCAATGAATGCATTGATTGAGGAAGAGATGAAGATGAACTTGATCCGGAGAATACAACATCTCCTAAGCGCAATAAATTCCCCATATTTGATCTTACCCATTCTCTTTACTTTCTGTTATTTACTTTCAAGCTCATCTCCCCAACTCCCCATTTAAGATTCTGCAACTTTACATTCCTTGTCATTTATCTCTCCCGCATTTAAGTTTCTGCAATTCTCAACTCAATTTGGCTTAGCTTGACTAGAACACTCCTCCAATTAAAATTGCTCGACCAATCAATCCCTGTGGAATTCGACCTCACTCTATTATGAGTTTTTACTTGACGACAATTCGGTATACTTGCCGAGGGAAATTTGTTGAGAGACAAGTTTCCGTGCATCATTCATGCATTAAGATCAATGTCCAAAGAACTGAATTGAACTTTTCAAAATTACTCAATCAAACAACTTACAAGAAGGTACATGATAAACCATTATTTTATAATTTATATTGTGTTTAATTGAGTGGTTTTCTCATGTCTTCACCCACTTATTCATATGATTTGCATGTGTTTACAATTCCTTCCCAAAATTATTCTATGATTGAAAACTTGCTTCCTAAAGATCTTTTAATTGTATATTCTAATTCTCCTTTATACCACTCGATGCCGTGATCAGTGTGTTAAGTGTTTCAGGCTTCATAGGGCAGGAATGGCTTAGAGAATGGAGAGGAAGCTTGTAAAAATGGAAGGAACACAAAAAATTGAGGAGATAACCAGCGAGAAGTGACGCGGGTTGATGCTAGGGCATTTAGGACAGTTTCACTGACCTTTTCTTTACTGTTTTAGAGTAGTTTCATGCATTTTCTTGGTGAATAAGGCAAGTTTTGGATGAAAATACACTTACACCTTGATTCAAGCAACTATTGTGAATTTTACGTGATTTCATGAAGATTTTGCATGGATTGAATGACAAATTGATGATGCATAATCTCATGACTTGGGCTAGAGCTTTAATGCACTTTATTTGCTTGATTTCAGGACAAAGGAAGCAAGGAAGAAACCACGTTAGTAGCCACATTAATCTAATTAATGTGACCACTAACGTGGAATGGGAATGAGCTTGCAACGTTAATGAGAAAGGTGGTCGACAATAATGCCTGCGAAGCCATCATAAACCCATGTTAATTGCCACGTTAACTGCATTAACGTGGTAGTTAACGTGGAGATAAAGGGAGCTCCAGCGTTAGTGGTGAACGTGAACACCACTAACGCTACAAAGTGGCAATTGGCAATGTTAAAAGTCATGTTAACTTAGTTAACGTGAACTCTAACGTGGAAGGGAAGACAAAAGCCAACGTTAGTGACACTCACCTTTGTCACTAACGTTGGATCAAGCTAGCATTGCCCACGTTAGTGGTCACGTTAAGACCACTAACGTGAAAGTTAACGTGGAGCTAAGATTGATGAGCCAACGTTAGTGACACTCACCTTTGTCACTAACGTTGGAGATGGCATTCACTACCACGTTAGTGGCCACGTTAACCAAGTTAACGTGAACTCTAACGTGGGGAGGGGGCATTTGGAGCGTTAGTGACAAAGGTAAGTGTCACTAACGCTCTCGAAGATAGGCATGCCCACGTTAAGACTCACATTAGTTGTACTAACGTGAACTCTAAGGTAGGGAAAGAGGGGCACAAGGCAACGTTATTGGAAAAGGTGATTCCCAATAACGCTTGCGAAGGATCATAAAGCAACGTTAGTGGTCACGTTAGTGCCACTAACGTTGAAGTTAACGTGGACTATATGAGATTGGAACGTTAGTGAAAAAGGTGATTGCCACTAACATTCTCAAACTCACATTCTCACTTAACGTTAACACCACTAACGCCCCTGCCTAACTCACACTTTTCTACAAGCTGAGCCCACTAAAGGTTATAACTGCTTCAACTCAAGATTTAAGGCCCACATCCAACACTCGAAGAACTCACTAGAAGATCAAGAAGAGTAGTATATATAGGAGTAGTTTTGAACTATAGAGAAGCTTGGCACTTTGGAGAACTACCCTCTGTATATTTACTTTTCTGCATTTTCTAGCTAAGCATGTATTCTTTTCTGCCATTTCCCATTTCCAGAGCTATGAACAACTAAACCCCTTTCATTGGGTTAGGGAGCTCTGTTGTAATTTGATGGATCAATTATATTTTTCATTCTTCTTCTTCTTTCTTCTCTTTTGATTTACTAGAAAGCTTTCGATCTTAATTCAATTAGTTAGTTGTCTTGGAAAAGAAACTCTCCATAATTGGATCTCCTTTGAGCCTTGCAAAAGGGATGAGAAGATCATGCTAGAAATGCTTTCTCATGTTGGACCAAATTGGGGTCTGGGCGGATATAGTGACATATAATCCTCCCAACACTTTGATTTGGAAATACATGTGGTATAATCAGTGACCACACTTCATCTCTTCCCATGAGCAATTAAATCAAGGAATTGGGCAATTTTTCAAGCTTAGAGAGATTGGGTCGCCAAGGAATTGGAATCCAATCACTTAAGATTGCCAAGGAGATCGATAGATTCTTTGATTGAGGAAAAAATGAAAATGAATTTGATCCTCCTGAGACCAATGAATTCCCCATTTCTGATCTTACCCATTCTCTTTACTTTCTACCATTTATTTCCATGTTCATCTTCCCGATTCCCCATTTAAGATTCTGCACTTTATTTCCTGCAATTTACTTTCCCACCATTTAATTTCCTGCAACATCAATTACACTCTGTTTAGCTCAACTAGCATATTCTTCCGACTAAAATTGCTTGACCAATCAATCCCTGTGGGATTCGACCTCACTCTATTGTGAGTTTTTACTTGATGACAATTCGGTATACATACCAAAGGGAAATTTGTTGAGAGACAAGTTTTCGTGCATCAAGTTTATGGCACCGTTGCCGGGGATTAATTTTGTATCAACAATGATTAAGTTGGAAGTTCACTAGATTGAGCATTTTTCTTTTGTTTGTTGACGTTAAGATTTTTGCTAGTAAAGAATTTTACAAAAATAGTCGCGTTGTAGATATAGATTCTAAACCAACAGAAATTCCTTCGTGCGAATGTTTGTTTGTCACAAGTAACAAACCCCTTTGAAATTGATAACCGAGTATTTAAACCTCGGGTCGTCTTCTCAAAGAATTGCAGGGAGGTATGTTCTTATTATTGGCTATGAAAAAGGTAAAATTGGAGGTCTTGGAATTAAGGAAGAAGTATGACAAGTAATTTAAATGACAATTAAAATAAATAAATACTGTAAAGCAAACTTTTGGCAAGGTATGAGAAATTGGAAGTCCAGACTTAGTTATTCTTATCAATAATAATGAAAGTTGAATCTCAATTCCACTTAGTTAACCTTTGCTAAAATAAAGGAAAGTCAAGGGACTAATTAGTTAGACCTTCGAATCCTATTTATTTCCTAAGAAAAGGTTGGGATTATTGAAGTTTAGTTCAATTAGCAAGATAACAGTTATCAATTATGTTGAGCTAAGATAACTCTTGAGTTACTGATTTCTTAACCAATACCAAAGGAAAGGAAATTAAATCTACCGGAATAAGAATATCTTCAGATTGGGAATGATCAATGACATGAATAAAAAGAGCAATATTGAACTGAAATATCTCAAGTAACATTAAATAAGAAAATCATAACATGAATGTAGCATAAGCCAAATAGGCAACATAACTAATACAAGCAAGCATTAATGGTATCTGAAAATAAGAGATAACTGTCAAGCAAAAGAACATTGAACCTGGTAAAAAGATAATCCTTGAAGCAAATAAAATCCTAAAACTAAATCCTAATCCTAAAGAGAGAGAGGAGAGAACCTCTCAAAACTAAATCTAAATCATGGAAAGGGAATTATTAAAGCATGATTATGAATGGATGCATTCCGTCACTTTATAGCCTCTAATCTGTGTGTTCTGGGCTGAAAACTGGGTCAAAAACATCCTAGAAATCACTCCCAGAGCTTTCTGGTCCGTATAGGTCGCAGAAGAGTGACGTGGAGGCGTCGTCCACGCGTTAGCGTGGGTTGTGTTCCTGCCAGGTCACGCGGCCGCGTGATTCATGCGTTCGCATTGTCTGGCGTCAAGGCAGCTATAGAAAATTATATATCGTTGTGAAGCCCCGGATGTTAGCTTTCCAACGCAACTGAAACCATCTCATTTGAACCTCTGTAGCTCAAGTTATGATCGTTTGAGTGCGAAGAGGTCAGGCTGGACAACTTAGCAATTTCTTCAACTTCTTGTATTCCTTCCACTTTTGCATGCTTCCTTTCCATCCTCTGAGCCATTCATACCCTATAATCCCTGAAATCACTTAACACACATATCACGGCATCTGATGGTAATAAAAGAGGATTAATATTAACAAATATAAGACCAAAGAAGCATGTTTTCAATCATAGCAAAAAATCCGGAAGGAAAACAAAAACTCATGCAAATAGTATGAATAAGTGGGTAAAGAGTTGATAAAAACCACTCAATTGAGCATAAGATAAACCATAAAATAGTGGTTTATCATTTGTTTATTTTCTCTAGTCATTTACCTTCAGCTTCTTTAAGTTCTTCCTCATCCCCTCACCCCTTGTTATTCTTTTTTTTTCCTTGATTGTTATTTACAATTCTGCTCACTAACCCACTAACTGTTTGATAATTTGCACCACTCATACTAACAATCACTCTAACAAGAATAATCACTTCATTTTATCTCTTGCTGTGTGCTCTGTTAGTTGTATGACAAGGAGAAGAGGCAGGGCATTAACTTCCTTTGATTCAGAACCTGAGAGGACCCTCCATAGATCAAGGAGGAAAGCAAGAGGGAAAAGAGTTGTTGGTGCTGAGGAAGAGGAAGAGTACTTTGAAACAAACATAGAGGAGAACTTGGAAAACAACCATGCCAGAGAAGGCCCTGCAAATCATGCTGGGCAAGAGAGGAGAGTTCTAGGCTCTTACATCAATCCAAATTCAGGAAACTATGGAAATAGCATCCAAAAGCCCACCATACATGCCAACAACTTTGAATTAAAACCCTAGCTCATCACCCTTGTTCAGAACAACTGCTCATTTGGAGGAAGTACCCAAGAAGACCCCAATCAACATCTAACCACCTTCCTGAGAATATGTGACACTGTGAAGTCTAATGGAGTCCATCCGGATGTCTATAGGCTGCTTTTGTTCCCTTTTTCACTCAGGGACAAAGCATCTAAGTGGCTTGAATCCTTCCCGAAGGAGAGCTTAACAAATTGGGAAGACGTGGTGAACAAGATTTTGGCAAGATTCTACCCTCCTCAAAGAATTAACAGGCTGAGAGCTGAGGTGCAAACTTTTAGGCAACAAGATGGTGAGACTTTCTATGAGGCATGTGAGAGGTTCAAGGACTTAACAAGAAGATGCCCACCGGACATGTTCAATGAATGGGTTCAAATTCACATTTTCTATGAAGGTCTTTCTTATGAGTCAAAGAAGGCTGTAGACCATTCATCAGGAGGATCTTTAAACAAGAAGAAAACCATTGAAGAAGCCATAGATGTCATTGAAACGGTAGCTGAGAATGACTACTTCTATGCTTCTGAAAGAAGCAACACTCGAGGAGTAATGGCGTTGAACCACATGGATGCATTGCTGGCTCAAAATAAGATGATCGCCAAGCAGCTAGTAGATCTCACCAAGAAGGTGGAAGAAAACCAAGTTGCAACAATCATCACTTCATCACCAGCTCAAGAAGGAGTGAATATAGGAGAAGAAGGTGACTGGAAACAAGCCAACTATGTTGGGAACTCACCCAGACAAATCCATGATCCATACTCCAAAACTTACAATGCTGGATGGAGAAACCACCCTAACTTTGGGTGGGAAAATCAGCAAGACCAAGGCCAAGACCAGAGACGCCACAACCACAATCCCAACAACAATGCAACTCACCAACATACCTCACAGAGATCCTATCAACACCCACCTAACCACCCTTCTCAACCACCTAATCTCAACCCACCATCACTAACCGAAGATAGACTTTCCAAGATTGAGGCTCTACTTGAAGACATATGTAAAGAAGTCCAAGACAACAAGGTGTTTAAGGATGAAGTGCGAGCTAATATCAAGAACCAAAGGGAAACCATCAAGAGACTGGAGTCCCAAGTAGGGTATCTATCTCAACAGTTTCCCAAACCCACTGATGGATTTCCCAATGACACAGAGAAGAATCCAAGAGGAAAAACAAGGAAAGTCAGGTGGGAAGAATGCAAGATGATCAACACAAGTGATGAGAGGAGATGAAGTGGTCTCTACCTACTTTCCATCTATACCACCTCATCTCCCCACCATTCCATCTCAGCTGCCTCCAGTATACACCATCAACAAAGTCTTGTCCTTAGAACATGTGGAGCTTCTTAACAAAGCCAATGGAAACAGGTTCACTACAAGGGGGGAAGACTTTAAGCACTACCAACCACCCTGACAAAGGCCAAACGTCAAGCTAATGACGCTAAAGAAGCGCTTTATGGGAGGCAACCCATGTTCTATACCCTCTCTCTTGAATTTTTAATAGTAATAATAAAGCAAAGTTCATGGATTCTAAATCAATTTCGACAAACAATATAAGAATCCCTACATGCAACATATAGTACATGATAAGTTTGGTGTTCAAGGCACGCCAAGAAGGGCTTGAACACACTTC
The DNA here is from genome assembly GCF_014773155.1 of Arachis stenosperma. Lineage (NCBI taxonomy): Eukaryota > Viridiplantae > Streptophyta > Magnoliopsida > Fabales > Fabaceae > Arachis > Arachis stenosperma. The sequence continues at coordinate 82,250,085 of NC_080379.1, forward strand.
ATGATATGAGATTCTTTTCGAATCTTGTTGCACCTTATGATCACAAACAAGTTTGGTGTTACCAACGTTGCATGCTTGGGAAATTGAGTAGTTCAATTGATTTGCATTTATGAAAAGGCATTAGTTATTTTAAAAACAAAAGATAAAAATTTTAATAGTAGCTATTTCACACTTTAATTCTTCCCACCAAAAATTTAATTAATCATTTTGCATTCCTTTTGTCTTGTATAGGAAATCAAAAAGGGGATTGGTGGTACTTGATAGAACAATCAAAGAAGGGAGATTCGGCCACTATACCAAGGAGACTACACACTTGTCTTCAAGGGGAGTATCTTTGGAAGTGTTGCCATGCAACATTGGGAGTTGGATAGCCTTGGAGACCGAACCAAGACCCTCATAAAAGGGGTGATCCTTGTGCTCATTCAATGCCAAGCCCCAACCGTCCATCACTAAGCAACACCATCAATCCACACCCTTTAAACACCCACCATCTTTCTATATAAATAATCCCCATTCTACAACCTCTCCGTACACACTTGTTATTCTCATTCATCCCCCTTCTTTCTCTCGAACACACACATTTCATCCTTCACCAAAAGTTCCATACATACCCCCTAGCCACGTCTTGTAAGCCGCAACCATATCAACCTTCCCTCATGGCATCGTCTAGCTCTAAAAGGTGAAAAGGGAAGGAACCTATAGAGCAACCTCCATTTGATGAAAAGAAATTTAGGACCTTTTACCATGCACTACAATTTGGGTGGATGGCTAATAAAAAAGTCATATATGAGTTAGGCTTTCAAGTCACAAATACTGAGTGCCCCGAAATCAAAGAGAAGGTGGAAAAACATCGATGGGAGCTCCTCACCGATCTGATTACAACGGTGAACGCAACTCTGGTAAGAGAGTTTTATGCAGATGCGGTTAGACATGATAAGGCATATGAATCCTATACAAGTTTCGTGAGAAGGGTAATAGTGGATTTTACTCCCATGAGCATCATGAGAGTGTTAAAGCTGCGAACCATACCCTTTGAAGAAGAGAGCTATCACTCAAGAATAGATAACAACCCCAACCACAACCAGATTATGAAAGACATCTGTGTGCAGGGAGCGGATTGGGACAGAGACCCCTATGGGAAATCCAGATTCATAAAAAGAGGAGACTTTCTTTCTGAGGCTAAGGGGTGGTTCAAAATTGTAAGGAAATCCATCTTCCCAGCCAGAAACAACTCAGAGGTAAACCTTAAGAGAGCAACAATAGTGCAATGCATAATGAAGGTAGGAGAAATCAAGGTTCATGAACTCATAGCCCAAGGTATTCGGAAGATGGCTGAGAAGAGTGATTCTAGAGGAAGGTTAGGCTACCCCAGCACTATTCTCCGTCTTTGCAACAAGGCTGGGGTGGTGTTCGAAAATGGAAATCTCGAATGGATCAAAGTTGGCCTTCCAATTACTTTTCGTTGGATACATGCTGCTGCACCTCCCCTACCTCAACGAAGCTAAGAAAGAGGCCAGCCCATTGAACTGAAGAAGGACAGCATCCACAGGAGCAAGCCCCAGCCACCTTAGACATGCACCAATTACAAGAGGCTATTGATACCTTGTCAAGGCAATGCATGGAAAATCAAGGGGCACAGAAGGAACTTCAAATGCAAATAATGGACCGCCAAGAAGAATCACTCTCTAGATGGATGAATCAATAAGGGGAATGGCAAAAATAATTGATGAAACGACAATTGGAACAAGGAAGACAATGGAGTGAGTCCTTCCATAACCTGAACCAAAAGCAAGATCAACAACAAGAAGCCATCCAAAAGCTAATCAACATCCAAGCACATCAAGGTGCACACATTTGTGAGATGCATAGGAAACAAAGAGAATATCCAGATCTTTTCTATGAATATAGAGCATTTTTGGAAGGGGTTTACATGAGTGAAACTGGATATCATGTAAACACCCAAGCCAGGCTTGGGTACTTAGTCGGATAACTACCTGTATTACATCTTGGGATCACAAAATATGAGGACGTAAAGGATGAATTAGCATGAGTGGAACGAGAAAGGGCCGAAAAGAGTCATGAATCAGTAAGGAAGGCACTAGAAGATTGGAAAATAGCTAGAATGAATCGGATAAAAGGAAGCACAAGTGGACATAAAGAAGACAAGGAAGCAAAAAAACATGAGCATTCCAATAAGTGAAAGGTGGCGGAGTTCCTTCTTAGTTCTATCTCTTTCAATGCTTTAAATAAGGAAAATCATGTATGAAAAAGAACATTCTTCCATAGTAGTTTAGGATTTTTAATTCTGCATGTAAGGTCTTCATTGCTTAGGTCTCTGTTTACTAAGCTTAATGTCCCTAGTTTTCACCTTCACTTTGCTTATATGTATGCCTGTCCTTTGAGTTAATCAAAAAGAAAATGTTATGAAAAGAACAAGAGTGGAGTCATCTTGTGAAGTGAATTCTGGATGTTTGTGGTAGGCTGACTAATTAGCTAAGTTGGTTCACCAACAAGGCAGGAAGGCAACTATCTATCCTGAATCCTATGCTTGAAACACATCCTATGAGACTAACCAAATAATGAAATCCCAATAAGAAAAGAGAAAGAGCAATAAAAGTGAAAAGGAAAGAAAAACAATGAGAAATAATGCTAGGTACCAAGGGTTTGAATATTGAGGCATGTGTTTGTGGTGTTCATGTGCAAGGGATATGCTTGGATGAATAAGCTCTTAAGGGTGCCTTATCACCTGGTAACTTGGGTTAACTAATCCGGGATTATCAGTTGAAAGTCCACTATCAAGAGTAACCTTTGTTATAGAACACTTAGCAACCTAAAGAGGCACTGGACACTGGTGCACGAATTTGTGATCCGCACAACTTACCAGCAAGTGCACTGGGTCGTCCAAGTAATACCTTACGTGAGTAAGGGTCGATCCCACGGAGATTATTTTTGTTGAAACGAACTATATTTATTTTATTAATCTTAGTCAGGAGGCCAATAAGATTATTTGGATTTAATTGTAAGAAGTCAAAGTGTTTAAAATTATAAGAAAAATAAAAGAGAATCAAATTGTTACTTGGTGTGCAGTAATGAGAAACATGTTGGAGTTTTGGAGATGCTTTGTCCTTTGAATTTCTACTTTTCCTTGAAATCCTTTTCCCACACGCAAAGTCCCTTCCATGGCAAGCTCTATGTAGGGTGTCACCGTTGTCAATGGCTACCTCCCATCCTCTCAGTGAAAACGTTCCTATGCTCTGTCACAGCACGGCTAATCATCTGTTGGTCCTCAATCAGGTTGGAATAGAATCCATTGATTCTTTTGCGTCTGTCACTAACGCCCAGCCTTCAGGAGTTTGAAGCTCGTCACAGTCATTCAATCCCAGAATCCTACTCGGAATACCACAGACAAGGTTTAGACTTTCCGGATTCTCATGAATGCCGCCATCAATCCGGCTTATACCACGAAGATTCTGATTAAGGAATCTAAGAGATACTCATTAAATCTAATGTAGAACGGAGGTGGTTGTCAGGCACACGTTCATGGATTGAGGAAGGTGATGAGTGTCACGAATCATCACCTTCTCCATAATTAAGCACGAACGAACATCTTAGATAAGAACAAGCGTGTTTGAATGGAAAACAAAGGAATTGTATTAATTCATCGAGACGCTGCAGAGCTCCACACCCCCAACAATGGAGTTTAGAGACTCATGCCGTCAAAAAGTATGTAATTCAGATCTGAAAATGTCATGAGATCCAAAATAATTCTCTAAAAGTTGTTTAAATAGTAAACTAGTAACCTAGGTTTACAGAATATGAATAAACTAAGATAATTGGTGCAGAAATCCACTTCTGGGGCCCACTTGGTGTGTGCTGGGGCTGAGACTAAAGCTATCCACGAGTAGAGGCTTTACTTGGAGTTAAACTCCAAGTTATGACGTGTTTTGGGCGTTCAACTCCGGATCATGACGTTTTTCTGGCGTTTAACTCCAGACAGCAGCATGTTCTTGGAGTTCAACGCCAAGTTACGTCGTCTATCTTCGCGCAAAGTTTGGACTATTATATATTGCTGGAAATCCCTGGATGTCTACTTTCCAACGTCGTTGAGAGCGCGCCAATTGGACTCTTGTAGCTCCAGAAAATCCATTTCGAGTGCAGGGAGGTCAGGATCCAACAGCATCAGCAGTCCTTTTTCAGCCTAAGTCAGATTTTTGCTCAGCTTCCTCAATTTCAGCCAGAAAATACCTGAAATCACAGAAAAATACACACACTCATAGTAAAGTCTAGAAATATGATTTTTGCTTAAAAACTAATAAAATTCTATTAAAAACTAATTAACACATACTAAAATCTACATGAAATTACCCCCAAAAAGCGTATAAAATATCCGCTCATCACAACACCAAACTTAAACTGTTGCTTGTCCTCAAGCAACTAGATAAATAAAATAGGATGAGAGAAATTAAGAAGTAATAATATCTAAGAGTTTTAAATGGAGCTCAGGTTCTTTTTAGATGAGCGGGGCTTGTAGCTTTTTGTTTCTAAACAGTTTTGGCATCTCCCTTTATCCTTTGAATTTCAGAATGATTGGCATCCATAGGAACTCAGAATTCAGATAGTATTATTGATTCTCCTAGTGTAGTATGTTGATTCTTGAACACAGTTATTTTATGAGTCTTGGCCGTGGCCCTAAGCACTTTGTTTTCCAGTATTACCACCAGATACATAAATGCCACAGACACATGACTAGGTGAACCTTTTTCAGATTGTGACTTAGCTTTGCTAGAGTCCCCAGTCAGAGGTGTCCAGAGCTCTTGAGCACACTCTGTTTGCCTTGGATCACGACTTTAACCACTCAGTCTCAAGTTTGTAACTTGGACCTTCATGCCACAAGCACATGGTTAGGGACAGCTTGATTTAGCCGCTTAGGCCTGGATTTAGTTTCCTTAGGCCCTCCTATCCATTGATGCTCAAAGCCTTGGATCCTTTTTACCCTTGCCTTTTGGTTTTAAGGGCTATTGGCTTTTTCTACTGCTCCTTCTTTTTTTTTTTTTGAATGGACTGCTTTTTCTTGCTTCAAGAATCAATTTCATGATTTTTCAGATCATCAATAATATTTTTCGTGTTCCTCATTCTTTCAGGAGCCAATATTCATCAAATTCAAAGTACAAGTTTATGCACTGTTCAAGCATTCATTCAGAGAACAAAAAGTATTGCCACCACACATAATTAATTATAATTTTTATTATTAAGAACTCGAAAAATATAGATTACTTCTTTATTCTAAAAAAATCTACTACTTTATTCATGCCTGATGATGATGAGAAAAATAAATTATAGCTTAATTGGAAATAAAATCAAAATAGATATACTACTTACTACTACTAAATATCTCCTAAGGTAAATTTCTATAATAACACTATCACTAAGTTAAAGCAGAAGAATTGGAACTCAGCAACCTGTTGTTTTGAGGAGTAGATGTTCCTCTAATATGTGGGGTGCTTTTCAAGGGTTAATTTTTGGCGCTTTAGCTCCCTTAGATCACGCCCTTGCTCTTCCTGTTCCTTAAGCAGTTTGCAAAGCATGCTACTTTGATTGTTCTGTTCTTCCTTTATTTGGTCCATAGCTTCTTGCAATTTAGAAATAGAAGTCTCAAGATGTTCCCAATATTCGAATTGAGGCAGTTTTGGGAGGGCTTCCTGTGCTCTCCTCTTGGCTGAATCATCTTGTTGCTGTTGTCTGACCATTGATATTCCAGTGATTGGCCTCTCAACTGGAATATACTCTGTTATTCCCATCTTCACTCCGGCATCTTTGCAGAGCATAGAAATTAAGCTTGGATAGGCCAATTTGGCGTCCTTGGAATTCCTGTTTGCTATTTTGTATAGCTCACATGAGATCAGTTGATGGACTTCTACCTCTTTTCCCAACATGATGCAGTGAATCATTACTGCTCTTTTAATGGTAACTTCAGAACGGTTGCTGGTGGGCAATATGGAACGCCCAATGAAATCTAGCCAGCCTCTGGCTACTGGTTTTAGATCTTCTCTTTTGAGTTGAATTGGGGTGCCAGTGGTGCTGGTGGTCCACCTGACTTCAGGGATGCATATATCCTCTAGAATCTTGTCTAGACCTTTATTTACCCGCATTATTCTCCTATTAAAGGAGTCTGGGTCATCTTTCAGTTGAGGAATCTTAAATATCTCCCTGATCTTGTCAGGATGGGTATGAACAATCTTTCCTCTGACTAAGGTCCGATGGTCATAGAGAGCAGCTCCAATTATTCTTTGCCTGTCTGTCTGCCATAGATTAGCATAGAACTCTTGAACCATGTTCCTTCCCACTTTCGTTTCAGGATTGGCCAGAATTTCCCAATTCCTGTTTCGAATTTGCTCTTGGATCTCCGGATATTCATCTTCTTTCAGATCAAATTTGACTTCCGGGATCACTGATCTGTGACTCATTATTTTGTAGTAATGGTCTGAATGTTCTTTAGTTAAGAACTTCCCTTGATTCCAAAGTGGCTTTGGAGTACTCTCTTTCTTGCCTCTTGGGGTGGGTTGTTTTCCTTTAGGAGCCATGATCTTAATGAGTATGTTTTTGTGATCACGGATAACCACACCAAACTTAGAGTTTTGCTTGCCCTCAAGCAAAAGAGAAGAAAGAAGAGGGATAGGAGGAGAGCAAGTGTGGCATGGTGATGATGAGAGGGGCGCCGAATTCAATATATAGGGAGGGGGGTGGGAATTTTCGAAAGTAAGAAAAAGATAAGATAGAAGATATGATTTATAAAAGATAGATATGATAAGAAAAGATTTAGTTTAAAAAGAGAAAGATATGAATAGTAATTAAAAAGATAGATTTGAATTTTTAATTTTGAAAAAGATTTTAAAGAGATAATTGAGTTTTGAAAACAAACTTTAAAAGAGTTGGATTGGATTGAAAAATAATTTGTTTTTATGGATTAAGATATATTTAAAATTTTTGAAAAAGGGATTTTAGAAATTAGGGTTCTTAGAAAACCAATTTGATTTGAAGGATGACATTTTGAAACATGTTGATGCAAGAAATTATGAATTGAAACATAAAAATTTAGAAAATTTGTAAAGAAAAATGAATTTTTACCTCCTCCCCACCATCCTGGCGTTAAACGCCCAAATGCTGCATGTTTTGGGCGTTTAATGCCCAAATGTTGCTTCTCCTGGGCGTTCAACGCCCAGCTGATGCATCTTTCTGGCATTGAACGCCAGGAAGTCCTTTGGCATTGGGCATTTTTCTGAACGCCCAGGATGCTGTCAATCTGGCGTTAAACGCCCAGAAGGTGCTTCTTTCTGGTGTTTAACGCCCAGAAGATGCTCCTTTCTGGCGTTTAACGCCCAGATAGCTACCCTTACTGGCGTTGAACGCCCAGTGGGTGCTTCTTTTGGGCGTTCAACGCCCAAAATGTTTCTTACTGGCCTCTTTTCGCCAGTGAACTTCCAAATTCCCCTTTAACTCTGTGAATCCAATCAATTGCTTTTTTTACCTTGAAGATATTTTGACCTATACCTGTAAAAATCAACAGAAACAAATAAAATTAAATTTTGTGATTGGCTGGGTTGCCTCCCAGCAAGCGCTTCTTTAATGTCATTAGCTGGACTATTACTGAGCTTTAATTAAGTCTCAGTTTTGAGCATTCTTGCTCGAAATTTCCTTCAAGATAATGTTTAACTCTTTGTCCATTAACAATGAACTTTTTGTTAGAGTCATTATCCTGAAGCTCTATGTATCCATATGGTGATACGTTTGTGATTACATATGGACCTCTCCACCGGGATTTTAATTTCCCGGGGAATAATTTGAGCCTAGAATTAAATAGCAGAACTTTTTGCCCCGGCTCAAAGACTCTGGATGACAATTTCTTATCATGCCATCTTTTCGCTTTCTCTTTGTAAATCTTTGCATTCTCGAAAGCATTGAGTCTAAATTCCTCTAGCTCATTTAACTGGAGCAATCGTTTTTCTCCAGCTAACTTGGCATCAAGGTTTAGGAATCTGGTTGCCCAGTAGGCCTTGTATTCCAGTTCCACTGGCAAGTGACATGCCTTTCCATACACAAGCTGGTATGGAGAGGTCCCTATAGGGGTCTTGAATGCTGTTCTGTATGCCCACAGAGCATCATCCAAGCTTCTTGCCCAATCCCTTCTACGGTTAATTACAGTCCGTTCCAGGATTCTTTTGAGTTCTCTATTTGAGACTTCAGCTTGCCCATTAGTTTGTGGGTGATATGGAGTAGCTACCCTGTGGCTAACTCCATAACGAACCAGAGCAGAGTAAAGCTGTTTATTGCAGAAATGAGTGCCCCCATCACTGATTAATACTCTAGGGATACCAAATCTGCTGAAGATGTGTTTCTGGAGGAATTTTAACACTGTTTTAGTGTCATTAGTGGGTGTTGCAATAGCCTCCACCCATTTGGATACGTAATCCACTGCCACCAGAATATAAGTGTTTGAGTATGATGGTGGGAAAGGTCCCATGAAGTCAATGCCCCATACATCAAACAACTCAATCTCCAAGATCCCCTGTTGAGGCATGGCGTAACTGTGAGGTAGATTGCCAGATCTTTGGCAACTGTCACAATTAAGTACATACACTCGGGAGTCTTTATAGAGAGTAGGCCAGTAGAAGCCACATTGGAGGACTCTTGTGGCTGTTCGCTCACTTCCAAAATGTCCTCCATACTGTGATCCATGGCAGTGCCATAGGATCTTCTGTGCTTCTTCCTTAGGCACACATCTACGGATTACTCCGTCTGCACATCTCTTAAAGAGATATGGCTCATCCCAAAGATAATACTTTGCATCCGTGATCAGCTTCTTTATTTGCTGTCTACTGTACTCTTTGGGTATAAATCTCACTGCCTTGTAGTTTGCAATGTCTGCAAACCATGGCACTTCCTGGATGGCAAAGAGTTGCTCATCCGGAAAGGTTTCAGAGATCTCAGTGAGAGGGAGGGACGCCCCTTCTACTGGTTCTATTCGGGACAGGTGATTTGCTACTTGATTCTCTGTTCCTTTTCTGTCTCTTATTTCTATATCAAACTCTTGCAGAAGCAGCACCCATCTTATAAGTCTGGGTTTTGAATCCTGCTTTGTGAGTAGATATTTAAGAGCAGCATGATCTGTATACACAATCACTTTTGATCCTACTAAATAGGATCTGAATTTGTCAATGGCGTAAACCACTGCAAGTAGCTCTTTTTCTGTGGTTGTGTAATTCTTCTGTGCGTCATTTAGAACACGGCTGGCATAGTAAATGACGTGCAGAAGCTTGTCATGCCTTTGTCCCAACACTGCACCAATGGCATGGTCACTGGCATCACACATCAATTCAAATGGTAATGTCCAGTCTGGTGCAGAGATGATTGGTGCTGTAACTAATTTAGCTTTCAGAGTCTCAAATGCCTGCAGACACTCTTTATCAAAGATAAATGGCGTGTCAGCAGCTAGCAGGTTTCTCAGAGGTTTGGCGATTTTTGAAAAATCTTTTATAAACCTCATGTAGAATCCTGCATGCCCCAGAAAGCTTCTGATTGCCTTAACATTGGCAGGTGGTGGGAGTTTTTCAATTACCTCTACCTTAGCTTGATCCACCTCTATCCCCTTGTTCGAGATTTTGTGCCCAAGGACAATTCCTTCAGTCACCATAAAGTGACACTTCTCCCAGTTTAAAACCATGTTAGTCTCTTGGCATCTCTTTAGTACAAGTGCTAAATGATTAAGGCAGGAGCTGAATGAGTTTCCAAACACTGAAAAGTCATCCATGAAGACTTCCAGAAATTTTTCCACCATATCAGAGAAAATTGAGAGCATGCACCTCTGAAAGGTTGCAGGTGCATTGCACAGGCCAAATGGAATCCTTCTGTATGCAAATACTCCAGATGGGCATGTGAATGCCGTTTTCTCCTGATCCTGGGGATCTACTGCAATTTGATTATAACCTGAATATCCATCCAGGAAGCAGTAGTATTCATGACCTGCTAGTCTTTCTAGCATCTGGTCTATGAATGGTAAAGGAAAATGATCCTTTCTGGTGGCTGTATTGAGCCTTCTGTAATCAATACACATACGCCACCCAGTAACTGTTCTTGTAGGAACCAGTTCATTTTTTTCATTATGAACCACTGTCATGCCACCTTTCTTAGGGACGACTTGGACAGGGCTCACCCAGGGGCTATTAGAAATAGGATAAATAATCCCAGCCTCTAGTAACTTAGTGACCTCTTTCTGCACTACTTCCTTCATGGCTGGATTCAGCCGCCTTTGTGGTTGAACCACTGGCTTGGCGTCACCCTCCAGTAAGATCTTGTGCATGCATCTAGCTGGGCTAATGCCCTTAAGATCACTGATGGACCACCCAAGAGCTGTCTTGTGTGTCCTTAGCACTTGAATTAGTGCTTCCTCTTCCTGTGGCTCTAAGGTAGAGCTTATGATCACAGGAAAGGTATCACCTTCTCCCAGGAATGCATATTTTAGGGAAGGTGGTAATGGTTTGAGCTCGGGTTTAGGAGGTTTTTCCTCTTCCTGATGGATTTTCAGAGGTTCTACTATTCTCTCTGATTCCTCTAGACCAGGCTGAACATCCTTAAAGATGTCCTCTAGCTCTGATTCGAGACTCTCAGCCATATTGACCTCTCTTACCAGAGAGTCAATAATATCAACACTGCAGTCATTTGGGGTGTCTGGATGTTGCATGGCTTTGACAACATTCAACTTGAACTACTCCTCATTGACTCTCAAGGTTACTTCCCCTTTTTGGACGTCAATGAGGGTTCGGCCAGTTGCTAGGAAAGGTCTTCCTAGAATGAGAGTTGCACTCTTGTGCTCCTCCATTTCCAGCACCACAAAGTCAGTAGGAAAGGCAAATGGCCCAACCTTGACAATCATGTCCTCAATCACGCCTGATGGGTATTTAATGGAGCCATCAGCAAGTTGAAGACATATCCTGGTTGGTTTGATTTCTTCAGTTAAACCAAGCTTTCTGATAGTAGATGCAGGTATTAGGTTGATACTTGCCCCAAGATCACATAAAGCTTGCTTGGTGGAAGTGCCCTCTAATGTGCATGGTATCATAAAGCTCCCAGGATCTTTAAGCTTCTAAGGTAAGCTTTTCAGAATGACTGCACTGCATTCTTCAGTGAGGTAAACTTTTTCAGTCTCCCTCCAATCCTTCTTATGACTTAAGATCTCCTTCATGAACTTAGCATAAGAGGGTATTTGCTCAAGTGCTTCTGCAAACGGAATCTTTATTTCAAGAGTCCTGAGATAGTCTGCAAAGCGGGCAAATTGCTTATCCTGTTCCGCTTGGCGGAGTTTTTGAGGATAAGGCATTTTGGCTTTATATTCCTCAACCTTAGTTGCTGTAGGTTTATTACCTACAGAAGTGGGTTGGGAAGCCTTTTTAGAAGGGTTGTCATCAGCACTTGTATGTGACTGATCCCCCACTGGCATTTGAATGCCAGGGGTGGAAGCTGGAGTGGCGTTAAATGCCACCTCCTTGTTTGTTACTGGCGTTTGAACGCCAGAACCATGCTCCCTTTGGGCGTTCAACGCCGGATTCATGCTTGTTTCTAGCGTTGAACGCCAGGAATGAGCATGGTCTGGGCGTTCAGCGCCAGCTTTATTCCTCTCTGGGCTCTGACTATCCTCAGAGGGATTTTGAGTAGCCATTTGTTCATTTCTTGGTTTCCTGCTACCTTGATGTGAGGTATTTAATGTTTTCCCACTTCTTAATTGAACTGCTTGACATTCTTCTGCTATTTGTTTTGACAGTTGCTTTTCTGTCTGCTTTAATTGTACTTCTATATTCCTGTTAGCCATTCTTGTTTCCTGTAATATTTCCTTGAATTCGGCTAGCTGCTGAGTTAAAAAGTCTAATTGCTGATTGAATTCATTAGCCTGATCCACCGGACTGAGCTCAGCAGTTACTGTTTTAGCTTCTTCTTTCATGGAAGATTCACTGCTTAGGTACAGATGTTGATTTCTGGCAACTGTATCAATAAGCTCTTGAGCTTCTTCAATTGTTTTTCTCATATGTATAGATCCACCAGCTGAGTGGTCTAGAGAAATCTGAGCTTTTTCTGTAAGCCCATAGTAGAAGATGTCTAATTGCACCCATTCTAAAAACATTTCAGAGGGGCATTTTCTTAGCATCTCTCTGTATCTCTCCCAGGCATCATAAAGAGATTCATTATCTCCTTGTTTGAAGCCTTGGATGCTTAGCCTTAGCTGTGTCATCCGTTTTGGAGGGAAATAGTGATTCAGGAATTTTTCTGACAGCTGCTTCCATGTTTTTATGCTGTTCTTAGGCTGGTTATTTAACCAACTCTTAGCTTGATCTTTTACAACAAATGGAAACAGTAATAATCTGTAGACATCCTGATCCACTTCCTTATCATGTACTGTGTCAGCAATTTGTAAAAATTGTGCCAGAAACTCTGTAGGTTCTTCATGTGGAAGACCAGAATACTGACAGTTTTGCTGCACCATGATAATGAGCTGAGGATTCAACTCAAAGCTACTAACTCCAATGGAGGGTTTATAGATACTACTCCCATATGAAGCAGTAGTGGGGTTAGCATATGACCCCAGAGTCCTCCTGGACTGTTCATTCCTACTTGCTTCCATGATGGAATAAAAGAGATGGTATATATGTTGATATTATTTATTTTATAAAAATTAATTTTTATAAAATAAAATAAAAAAATGAAATAAATAAAAGAAATTGGAAATATTTTGAAATTGAAATCTGAATTTTATAAAAAATTTCGAAAATGTAGTTTTAAAATTAGTTAGAAAAGATATTTTTTTTTGAATTTTGAATTTTATGATAAAAGAGAAAAACACATAAAAGACACAAGACTTAAAATTTTTAGATCTAATGCTCCTTATTTTCGAAAATTTTGGAGGGAAAACACCAAGGAACACCAAACTTAAAAATTTTAAGATCAAAACACAAGAAAGACTCAAGAACACCTTGAAGATTCACAAGAACACCAAGAACAAAAGGAAGAACACCAAACTTAAAATTTTTAGAAAACTTTAATAAAATTTTCGAAAATTATGAAAAGATTAACAAGAAAACACCAAACTTAAATTTTGGCACAAGATTAAATCAAGAAAAATTAATTTTGAAAAAGGATTTTAAAAAGAAAGTGCCCAATTGTTAAGAACATAAACCCCCGCTATAACCAACTAAGCTAAAAATGTAACGTATTTTAAAGATGTGTTATTTTTATGGATACAAGTATAATTTTTGAAAGTTAATGTTTTGAAAAAGCAAAATAAAAACAAGAAAAGACACAAAACAAGAAAAACTCAAGATCAAACAAGAAAAATAAACAAGAACAACTTGAAGATCAATGAAGAACAAAGAACACAAGTTTGAAAATTTAAAGAAAATTGTAAAATATGCAATTAACACCAAACTTAGAATAAGACACTAAAACTCACGAAAATTAGTGATTAATTAAGAAGAATAATAAATTTTGAAAAGAAATTTTTGAAAAGAAACTATCCTATCAAGATTTAATAACTCTATAACAATAAAAATAAATTATTCCTAATCTAAGAAATAAAATAAACCTTTAGTTGTTCAAACTCGAATAATCCCCGGCAACGGCGCCAAAAACTTGGTGCACGAATTTGTGATCCGCACAACTTACCAGCAAGTGCACTGGGTCGTCCAAGTAATACCTTACGTGAGTAAGGGTCGATCCCACGGAGATTATTTTTGTTGAAACGAACTATATTTATTTTATTAATCTTAGTCAGGAGGCCAATAAGATTATTTGGATTTAATTGTAAGAAGTCAAAGTGTTTAAAATTATAAGAAAAATAAAAGAGAATCAAATTGTTACTTGGTGTGCAGTAATGAGAAACATGTTGGAGTTTTGGAGATGCTTTGTCCTTTGAATTTCTACTTTTCCTTGAAATCCTTTTCCCACACGCAAAGTCCCTTCCATGGCAAGCTCTATGTAGGGTGTCACCGTTGTCAATGGCTACCTCCCATCCTCTCAGTGAAAACGTTCCTATGCTCTGTCACAGCACGGCTAATCATCTGTTGGTCCTCAATCAGGTTGGAATAGAATCCATTGATTCTTTTGCGTCTGTCACTAACGCCCAGCCTTCAGGAGTTTGAAGCTCGTCACAGTCATTCAATCCCAGAATCCTACTCGGAATACCACAGACAAGGTTTAGACTTTCCGGATTCTCATGAATGCCGCCATCAATCCGGCTTATACCACGAAGATTCTGATTAAGGAATCTAAGAGATACTCATTAAATCTAATGTAGAACGGAGGTGGTTGTCAGGCACACGTTCATGGATTGAGGAAGGTGATGAGTGTCACGAATCATCACCTTCTCCATAATTAAGCGCGAACGAACATCTTAGATAAGAACAAGCGTGTTTGAATGGAAAACAAAGGAATTGTATTAATTCATCGAGACGCTGCAGAGCTCCACACCCCCAACAATGGAGTTTAGAGACTCATGCCGTCAAAAAGTATGTAATTCAGATCTGAAAATGTCATGAGATCCAAAATAATTCTCTAAAAGTTGTTTAAATAGTAAACTAGTAACCTAGGTTTACAGAATATGAATAAACTAAGATAATTGGTGCAGAAATCCACTTCTGGGGCCCACTTGGTGTGTGCTGGGGCTGAGACTAAAGCTATCCACGAGTAGAGGCTTTACTTGGAGTTAAACTCCAAGTTATGACGTGTTTTGGGCGTTCAACTCCGGATCATGACGTTTTTCTGGCGTTTAACTCCAGACAGCAGCATGTACTTGGCGTTCAACGCCAAGTTACGTCATCTATCTTCGCGCAAAGTATGGACTATTATATATTGATGGAAAGCCCTGGATGTCTACTTTCCAACGCCGTTGAGAGCGCGCCAATTGGACTCCTGTAGCTCCAGAAAATCCATTTCGAGTGCAGGGAGGTCAGGATCCAATAGCATCAGCAGTCCTTTTTCAGCCTAAGTCAGATTTTTGCTCAGCTTCCTCAATTTCAGCCAGAAAATACCTGAAATCATAGAAAAATACACACACTCATAGTAAAGTCCAGAAATATGATTTTTGCTTAAAAACTAATAAAATTCTATTAAAACTAATTAACACATACTAAAATCCACATGAAATTACCCCCAAAAAGCGTATAAAATATCCGCTCATCAGACACCAAGGTCTCAAGAAAGAAAAATAACAAACCATGTGCATGTGGTGTGTATTTATGGGTAAAAGAGACTTGAGGGAGTAAGCTCTTAGGGGTGCCTTAACACCTAGCACCTTGAACCAACTGGTTCGGGAGTGTTGGCTGAAAGCTTATCTTAAAGGGTCGCCCTCTTACAGAGCACTTAGCCTAAAAAGAAATGCAATAAATCCTGGAAGGGAAAGGAGGATCAATAATTAGGAAGTCTCAAAGGATGCAATCAAACAAGTGTTCAAGGGCATGATAAAGGCCTGAAACCTAGTAAAGGAATGAACCTAAGTTGCTATGCATGAAACCCCATAAACCAGGAATTTTACTTTTATTTTGATCATCTTGTCTCTTTCATTCATTCTTCTTATGTTTTAGTACTTTCTTAGGGACAAGCAAGCTTTAAGTTTGGTGTTGTGATGCCAGGACATCTAGACCAGTTTCACTGACCTTTTCTTTACTGTTTTAGAGTAGTTTCATGCATTTTCTTAGTGAATAAGGCATGTTTTGGATGAAAATACACTTACACCTTGATTCAAGCAACTATTGTGAATTTTACATGATTTCATGAAGATTTTGCAAGGATTGAATGACAAATTGATGATGCATAATCTCATGACTTGGGCTAGAGCTTTGATGCAATTTATTTGCTTGATTTCAGGACAAAGGAATCAAGGAAGAAACCACGTTAGTTGTAACGGCCTAGCCCCGAAGAAACGGCACTTTTTCGGGATCAAAAGGAATTTTTACAGAATTTTCAGGAATTTCTATGCATATAAGCACCTCCACTACACAGGTGCTGTGTCATCAAGCTGCTGAGTCAGCATCTTGATTGCACAGGACACCTCTCCTAATCTAAGTAGGTACGTCGTGAAGAGTTGCGTTTTTGAGCCACTTCGGGCCCGAATTTCAAAATTCTGATTTCCGTGGTTAGTCTCTATGTGACGAGCCGGTCACGAATTTCGAGAGAAAAATTATATTAATATAATATTCATATATTATTATTTTATTCAGAATATTATATTATTATCTTCTCTACTGTGATTAATGTTGATCTATGTTTAGTAATATAATAACTGAGCTAAAAATTTACCGGTAACGGATAATGCCGGCATTCTTAGATGAACTTAGCACTGCTAATGCTTCATCATATATCTTTTATTCTTATGATTATCCAGTTACTAGTGTCATTTACACTAAGTAACTTAATGTTTATCCATTAGCAGTGTAATTACTTAAGTTCTAATACATCTAGCTTTAGTAATTATCCTTTTCTAAGATATTTTGACAAGTAACTTTTGGATAATCATCATCCAAAAGCCACGGCCTCCCTTGGACAGCTTGGCTATCATTTTTGTTCTTGGAAAAGCTTAGAACACCATGAAAGAAAACCATAAAGCTTCCATGAACACCTGAGCTTCTTTCTCCGTTCTTTCTCAAACCGAAACCTGTATCAAAAATCTAATCTTACCAAAGTGTTCACCTCTTCCTCCTCTTGATTTCTATGTCACTTTTCATGGAGTAAATCAAGGTATGAAGGCTGCTCCTCCTCCTTGAAGATTCGGCCATGGTGGTTCCTTAAGCTAATGATGTTTTCTTCATGTTTTCTCTTAGGATCTCTTATTCAATCACCAAAAGCTCCAAGAAAACGTGATTTCTAGTTACCTTAAGGTGAGGAAAACCTTCTTTTCATCATCATGAAGCTTCAGCCTTCATGGTTCATAAGATTCTAAAGTTGTTTTTGATGTTAAAATAGGCGTAAAAGTGCTTCTGGAAGTTTGTTTTTGGTGCAATCTTGGACAGCAGCAAAGGAGGTAAGGTTTGGTAAATTAATCAATGATTGGGTGTGTTCTTGAAGTGTTAAATCAGATCTTGTTGCTTGAGGTTTGATTTTGGGTGTTTGTGTGATGGTTTGATCATGAAATCTTGTTGTTTAATGCTTTAAAATCATGTTTATGATGGTTTTGAAGTGGCTGTTGGTGCTGCTGGAAAACGTGACATTCCAGCCACGAAAATCATGATTTTTGATGCTTATTTGATGTGTATTTGATGGCTGAAAAGTTTCTCTTTGGTTTGATAAAAATCGGGTTCAAATCGGTTTCCGAAAAGATTGAAAAACTAGCTGAAAATCAAGCAGAAATCTTATGAAGTTTTGGAAAAAACGTTTTTGGTTTTTGGAAGAACATGAAAACGTGTATTCATGGAGTTTTGGGGTCAAAATGCAATTATTAAAAAATTTGGGGTTGAAAATTAATTAATCAAAAGTTGAGGGCTAAAGTGCAATTATTAAAAGTTATAGGGGTCAAAGTGCAATTTCCAAGAAGTCCGGGGGTCAAAATACAATTTTTGAAAGTTAAATAAAATATTATTATTTTAATAATAAAATATTAATATATTATTTTATTAATAATATTATTTTAATAATAATATTATTTTATTAATAATAATAAAATATTGATAAAAAGAAAGTTTTTCCTAAAAGCCTCAGGAAGGCAGTTTTGAGTCCAGAATTCTCTAATTTCCTTTACTAAACACCTAAGAAGAGGTATAAGAGAAGATATAGAGGTATATGAGGTAAAGAAACAAGTTTTTGAAACCTGTGTTTATGTTAAAAAGAAAAGGAGTTAAAAGTGATATAGTTGTGTACCTGACCTTACAGAGTAAATAGAGAATTGTAAAATGAGCTTTCTGTGATGTTGTAATGCTTGATTTATGATGATTGCTAAGTGATGGAAAGTATGGTTATATGTGAATTATGAGCCTTCGGGCAATGCTTGTGAATGTTGTGCGGGGACGCCCGTATTGTGATGTTGCTTCCCAGACAGGCTGCGGTAGAGTAGTACCAGCCCTGCAAGCTGAATGCTTGGTAGAAGCCTGACTCGCATACCTGTGGTATATTGAGACCTGAGAAAATACCAGCCCAGCAAGTCGAGAGCACTTGGTAGAGGGTATGCGGTACTTAATCTGGAATTAAGTTCTGGGAAGGCCTTATCTGACTTGGAGGGTCGGATTGCGTCGGGTGCAGGTCGAAACCGGCAAATGAGCTCATTACCTGCAGTAGGGACAGACATGCATCATACTTGTTTGTGCATTATTTATTGCTTATCTTCTTGTGTTCTTGTTCTATTCCTTGTTTGTTTGAGCATAACTGTGTGATTGCATATTAATGTGTGAATGTGCATTTACTTCCTATTTTCTCTCTTGTTCATGTGTTAGTTTATGTTGCTGTTATGTACATATTACTCTACATTTATTTATACTTCTACGACCACGGACATTATAAATGAACTTAACTGTAAACTCCGATCTTACTAAGAACTCCCCAGTTCTTACCCCTTACACCTTTACAGATGGACACAGGAGTCCTATTTTACGAGATTCATCCACCATACATCCACGAGGACCCGGTGCGCGGCGAGTATTACATCTACTGTGCGGTACCTCGTATCCGTAATTATGTAGTTCGTGGTAGACCTTTTCAGTACCCTATTAGGATAGCATACTTTAATCCTGATGCACCCTATGAGTTTCCTTTATCTTGGTTACACCCCGGCGGACCTGGGGTACCTCATCCTGAGGAGCAGATGCCACCTCCTTCTCCCGACTGTATTTTGTTTGGTAGCTATCCTTTTATGGTTCCTGTGGCCAGCAGTGGTTCCTCTGCTATCACTCCGGCAGAAGAAGAGGACGAGGAAGAAGAAGATCCAGAGGAAGATCCTAACTTCATAGTTATCTCCTCTGACAGCGATGACGATGAGCCAGGCGAGGCACCAGCAGGCGAGCATCACCATTCGCCCGATGGTTTTCTGTGAGGTACTCTGGACCAGGATTGAGGAGACTTTTTGAGATGCCTAGTCTAACTTCAGTACATTAGAGTGTCTCCCTCACTTTTGTTAGCATGATTAGAGGGAATAGGCATATCATAGAGTTAGGCTAGCCTGGGTGCCAGCTCAGGGGCTTTTAGTCAGGCCAGGCCCTGGGGCATCTTATGTACATATATGTATATACTATATGAGTCACTGACTTAGAGGGGCTGTACTATAGCTCTATGCTTATATAACTGAGCTGCTTCTGTAACATGATGTATATTATAGTGTGTTGTTCCATATTCTGTTATCTTTTGTTTTATGTATGTGAATGTTTAATTATCCCTTGATATATGGAAGGTATGCGACTTTAAATTATTCTTGTTTAAAAAAAAAAACTTACTTGTAAAATTTGCGGGGTTTTAACAACGTACAGGCTTATATTTATTAATTAATAATACAAAAAGGAAAAACAAGTTGGTAACATTCAATTTCTACTATGATCTAGACATGCTAGAAGTTGGGTCGTTACATTAGTAGCCACGTTAATCTAATTAACGTAACCACTAACGTGGAATGGGAATAAGCTTGCAACGTTAATGAGAAAGGTGGTCGACAATAATGCCTGTGAAGCCATCATAAACCCACGTTAATTGCCACGTTAACTACATTAACGTGGTAGTTAACGTGGAGATAAAGGGAGCTCCAGCGTTAGTGGTGAACGTGAACACTAGTAACGCTACAAAGTGGCAATTGGCCACGTTAAGAGTCACGTTAACTTAGTTAACGTGAACTCTAACGTGGAAGGGAAGACAAAAGCCAACGTTAGCAACACTCACCTTTGTCACTAACGTTGGATCAAGCTAGCATTGCCCACGTTAGTGGTCACGCTAAGACCACTAACGTGAAAGTTAACGTGGAGCTGAGATTGATGAGCCAACGTTAGTGACACTCACCTTTGTCACTAACGTTGGAGATTGCATTCACTACCACGTTAGTGGCCACGTTAACCTAGTTAACGTGAACTCTAAAGTGGGGAGGAGGGGCATTTGGAGCATTGGTGACAAAGGTAAGTGTCACTAACACTCTCGAAGATAGGCATGCCACGTTAAGAGTCATGTTAGTTGTACTAACGTCAACTCTAACGTAGGGAAAGAGGGGCACAAAGCAACGTTATTGAAAAAGGTGATTCCCAATAACGCTTGCGAAGGATCATGAGGTAACATTAGTAGTCACGTTAGTACCACTAATGTTGAAGTTAACATGGACTATATGAGGTTGGAACGTTAGTGAAAAAGGTGATTGCCACTAACGTTCTCGAACCCACATTCTCACTTAACGTTAACATCACTAACGCCCCTACCTAACTCACACTTTTCTGCAAGCTGAGCCCACTAAAGGTTATAGCTGCTTCAACTCAAGATCTAAGGCCCACATCCAAGACTCGAAAAACTCACTAGAAGATCAAGAAGAGTAGTATATATAGGAGTAGTTTTGAACTATAGAGAAGCTTGGCACTTTGGAGAACTACCCTCTATATATTTACTTTTTTGCATTTTCTAGCTAAGCATGTATTCTTTTCTACCATTTCCCATTTTCAAAGCTATGAACAACTAAACCCCTTTCATTGGGTTAGGGAGCTCTGTTGTAATTTGATGGATCAATTATAGTTTTCATTCTTCTTCTTCTTTCTTCTCTTTTGATTTACTAGAAAGCTTTCGATTTTAATTCAATTGGTTAGTTGTCATGGAAAAGAAAATCTCCATAATTGGATCTCCTTTGAGCCTTGGAAAAGAGATGAGGATATCATGCTAGAAATGCTTTCTCATGTTGGACCAAATTGGGGTCTGGGCGGATATAGTGACAGGTAATCCTCCCAACACTTTGATTTGGAAATACATGTGGTATAATCAGTGACCGCACTTCATATCTTCCCATGAGCAATTAAATCAAGGAATTGGGCAATTGTTCAGGCTTAGGGAGATTGGGTTGCCAAGGAATTGGAATCCAATCACTTAAGATTGCCAAGGAGATCAATAGATGCTTTGATTGAGGAAGAGATGAAAATGAATTTGATCTAGAGAATACAACATCTCCTGAGCCCAATGAATTCCCCATTTCTGATCTTACCCATTCTCTTTACTTTCTGCCATTTATTTCCATGTTCATCTCCCCGATTCCCCATTTAAGATTCTGCACTTTATTTCCTGCAATTTACTTTCCCACCATTTAATTTCCTGCAACATCAATTACACTTTGTTTAGCTCAACTAGCATATTCTTCTGACTAAAATTGCTTGACCAATCAATCCCTATGGGATTTGACCTCACTCTATTGTGAGTTTTTACTTGACGAGAATTTGGTATACTTGCCGAAGGAAAATTTGTTGAGAGACATGTTTTCGTGCATCACGGGCGCATGGCTCACGCGACCGCGTGAAATGAAAAAATCCACAGCGACGCGAACACGTGCCTGATGCGAACGCATGGATTGGAAGCTGCACGAGTGACACGAATGTGTGGACGACGCGCACGCGTGGCACGGAAAACGCTGAGTGACGCGAATGCGTAAACAACGCGGTCGCGTGACGTGCGCGATCTGCAGAATTACAGAAGTCGTTGGCATAGATTCTGGGCTGCGTTTTAACACAATTTTTGGCCCAAAAACGCAGATTAGAGCCAGGGAACATGCAGAGACGGGGGGAAAACATTCATTCAGCATAATTTTTAGTTTTTAGATCTGATTCTACTCCCCCTCTAGGTTTTTCATAGACATTCATAATTTAGGATTTGAAGATTTGGCTTTGGTTATTGAGAAGAGTCTACCTCCGGAACTGGTTATTCTAGTTTGTTTACCTACTTTTCATTTACTCTTCCATATTTTTAATTTGTTCAGAGTTAACATTGGATTATTTTTAGACTTCATTAATACAACACTATTTTTATTTTTAAATTGATTTCTTTGATTATTGTTCATCATGTCTCTTTTTATTTTCCCTCTCAATTTTGTGAAGTCTATATTTATGATAATGGAGTAGTTGCCCAACTTGATTGGGAGTTGATTAAAAGGAGAACCTTGAGTTGGAATACTCAAGAGTTCAATTGTAATTGGTTCGTTGTTGGTTGACTTGTTAGTCACTAACTCTAATCCTTCCCAAGGGAGAGGATTAGGACTTGTGAATAGAAGTTGACTTTTAACTTGACTTTCCTTCATTCATTGAGGGTTAACTAAGTAGAAACAACTACTAATTATTAATTGATTTTGAGAAAATTCCAACAAGGAGAGAACTTCAGATTAATCTTCTCCCAGTCAAGATTTTTATTTAAATTACATAAATTCTCTAGTTTAATTTTCTGTTCATCAAACTAAAAACCATTTTGAAAAACCTCTGATTAGTAAAATAGCACATCTTCCTGCAACTCATTGGGAGATGACCTGGGACTCATACTCCCAGTAATTTATTTACAAAATTTGTGACAACTCTTTTTCTAAATTGACAAGTGGATTTTTGCTGGTTAAGAGCTGTACTTGCAACGCCATTTTTCTTAATAATTCTTAATCTGCTAATTTCCGCCAAGTCAATACAATATCAGGTGCAAGAACATAGAATTGAGTGATCAAACCCCTCACCGGATGTGTATCCACTCAAATCGCTCAGTGTTTAGGGTTTAACCACTCAATTCTCCTTTTATCATGCTTTTTTAAAGATTTACAAGTCATCTAACAATCAACTATTATTTAATGCATGAATAACAAATATCATGAGGTCTTTAAAGGGATGTAATGGTGCTAAGGTTCAGGTAGGATGAAATATGGCTAAGTGGACTTAAAGAATTAGCTCTTTGATTAGCTTGAGTGTGCACCTATTCCTATATCACCTGTATACACATAACAATATAACCTATCTACCCATTTCCTTTTTTTATCTCACCTTACTCATGAATTTTCTTTTCAAACATGGCATATGCATCCTTTATTTATCTCTTTATTTCATACATTGTTATGTACAATTTTTTTCTTTTCTTTTTTTCTTTTGAATTGCAAAATTGAACTATGAATGCATATGTCTTCATTAATGAAATGCATGAGCATTACCTAATTGCCAAAAATTTTTCACAATAAACTTATGCCTCCATCACCAATGTTTCCCAAAATTCTCCCACACTTAGAATTTACACACTAATCCACCCAAGCAAATCAAAGAGTAATTCAGGGACATCAATGGTTTTCCGCTTAAGGGGAGTAATGTGCTATCATCAGAACAAAAAGGGATTCATATTCTCAAGGGGGTTCACAAAGGTGCATGCAAGGGTTGGCCATATAGGTTAGTGAGTTCATCATCAAAAATGGCCTCAATCATACTAAATGCATTCACAAGTAGTTATAAAGAAAGTAGTTATAATCACACACAAGAACAACATTATGGTTGAAAAGATGCAACCATCTATTAAAGCCCAACACTCACAAGGTATGTTTTTCGAGCTCTTTTCCATGTTCTACAAACACTCTACTTCAAGCAAGTTGGCAAACATAATATTTCCTTCAATTCAATCAATGGTATGCCCTAGAAAAAGATTCCATGGAAATTGCTTGGTGTTTCACCAACTTATTCGTTCTATCATGCAACATTAAAGTACTAACTACTAAATATCCATAAACGATAACGAAATATTTACAAGCAACCAAACAAGATAAAATAGACATAAAACTACTTAAAATAAAGAAAAAGTACTACAACAAAAATTGCAAAGTGCCTAGAAGAGAGAAATTTTACCCCATTGAAATCATCGATCCTCCCCCACACTTAGTTTGTGCACGGTCCTCCGTGCATGCTTACGCTCCGGGAGGATGAAGAGGGGCCACCTTCAGCTGGTGGACTCAGAAGTGGGTTGGTAAACTACATCATACTCCTCCTCAACTATCTCGGATGAAGCTCTACGAGGCAGGCCGGGGTCTCTTCCTTCTAGCCTTGCCGCTATCCACTCAAAACGCTTTTGCTCTAAATGCTCCTTGCGGTGGATATTGTGCAAGATGTCTTCGTATAATTCTAGAAGAGGACGGAGAAAAGGTAAAGCATTTGACAAAGTTGGTAGTCTTGGTGGTGGTGCTGTGGATGTCTTTCTCTCAGAGGGTGTTGTGGTTGTTGTTCTCTCTAAATCTCCCCTTGAGATGTACTTGTTGCCTCTAGGGACCCTGAACATGATGTCTCTTGGACGCCACTCTACCCCCGCTGTTGTTGCTAAACGCATCACCATCGATAGAAAATGGATGTTGACGTTCTTTTTCTCAATCAGTTTCAATATCGATGTGCGTAATAAAGGTACAATGGCTATACTCTTACCTTTCATTGTAACGACCCAATTTCTGGTACGTCATGATCATACTAGAAACTGAGCGCTACCAACTTGCCTTCCTAATTATTATCTATTATTTATTATATGAGCCTGATTCATTGTTAAAAGCGTAGTTATTTTGCGAGATACCTTTTTCTTAAAATATTTAGATTGATAAACAGAATCATTCATAATCAATTCACAAATAATAATAGGTAAAACAGTTATAAACAACCACACATAAATACATCTCAAGCAGTTCGTAACATTCCATGATCCAGCCTTTATTAGAGTAAAGATCTTTAGTTAGAACACCCCTAGATATAGCTAGATAATAACTATATGCATATATATACATACAGCATCCCAGGCCCTGACCGATTCAAGAAGTCCCTAAGCTGGCACCCAGGCTAGCCTAGACTCTATACTCACCTAGTCCCTCTAAACTACTAAGCGAAGGAAAGTATGTTCTAAGTCGTCAAAACTCCAGTCAGGTGGAACGTCATCAAAAGGTGGAACATCATCTACTACTCCTCTTCACCTTCAGACATTGCCATATGATGTCTCTCTGGTACCTCATCGAGTAGCCACACAACAGGAGTCTCGTACACAGGATTTAGGCTAAAGTTTGCATACAAACGGGGTACAGACGATGGCTGGCCTCACAGTATATACATATAAACAGATAATGGAGTTCACTCTAGACTCAGAAGGCTACCTAGAGTGGAATCCTTTTTGGAAACGATCATCAGCAAACTACAGAAGGGTACTCTTACTTCCATCTAAAGGGGGAAGGGAGGGAGAAGGGGTAAGAACTAGGGAGTTTTTAGTAGGGCCAGGGTAATTAGTTAAGTTTGTTAATTCTGTGTTGTTTAGCAGATAAATAGCAGAATACCGAGAAACAGTAAGCAGAAGAAATAGATAAATAGAGAAAATAGAGAAAACAGAAAGCAAAGCACAAATAAAAGAATACAAGAAAACAAAACACAGACACAAAGAATAGAATGGAAACAAAGAAAGCATACATTCAAACAACAATCATAATAGAGAAAATGCGCAACCAAGTATGATGCATGTCTAGCCCTGGTGAAGGTAATGAGCTCATCTGTCGGTTTCTACCCGCTCCCGACTTAACCCGAAGCAACTGAAACGGGTATGGCTTTCTAGTTGGCTATACCCCTGTGTACAGGAAATTACCCCTCTGCCATAACAGGGTCCACTGCACACAGGAAATAACACATCTATCATTACAAGGATGAATGCCGACACACCTTCTGTATACAGGAAATAACCCCTCTGCCACTACAGAAATGGAACAGGTGGTCACGGTACTTCTGTAGCAGGAAATAACCCCTTTGCCTTATAGAATTAAAATATGGATCTGTACCATAGGAAAGCGTTCTCAGTGGTTGCACCACTATCTATCTGACTGCCTCAATGCAGCAGATATTCATACAAGTATATCTGGAGTTGCCATAACGCAACAAATAAACAAATATCTCTTGATCTCTTTACTCTACTCTGGTTACTCTTTTCTCTACTTAACGTATGTATTTAAAGCTTATGTAAATTTTGGTATAAATAGTTAACCTATCCCAAGTATAGGTTCATTAAGTCTATACTGAAACAGTTTAACTTTTCATATAATACCTAACCTTAGGCGCAACTCAAGTACTAACTATGTTGCCCTAGTTCATTCACTAATCTCTGTTTGATTCTGTCATTAAAATTTTACAGAATTTTTTTTGGTTTTTATCTTTTCTTTAACTTGTTATCTTTCCTTTATCTTTGCCTTACTAACATGTTATTACCACTCCCTAAGTGTTTTATGAAGGTAATTATGAAATTCTGAGCTTAAAGTTGTCTTTCTAAAGCTTTTACAGAAAACTGCCTTTTCTGCATTATTTTATTATTTTTATTAAAATATTATTTTTAATTAAATATTATTATTTAATATTTTATTATTATTTACTATTTTATCATTAAAGTTTCGAAATTTACCTTGCCTTTACCTTTTAACCTTTAAAATTAACTTTTTACCCCGGTAACTTTTAATATTTCTACTTTAACCACCCTAACTTTTAGAAATTACCAAATAACCCCTCAAACACCAAAATAATTACAACCTTGACCTTTTGAAGATCTAAAAGGTGTTCTTCAATGTTCTTCACCACACTCAAAGTGTTCTTCGTGTTCTTCGTAAATTCTTCAGATTCTTTATCTATTTTTACCCGTTTTTCAGTCTTTTCAGCAACCAATTTTTACCATAATTCAAAATAAATTAATAGCCACTAAAACCCCATATTTTCTACATTATTTTAACACAAATTTGACCCCAATTTAGGGCCTAGCGTTTCGGTTTCTAGTAGCCATGAAGAACATAAATTCAAAGTTGAATATCATCAAATTTTATCAAATTTTAACCAAAATTTCAACGAGAATCACTCATATAAACCATCAATTTCAAGCACAGCCAAACCATATCATAATCACACAACTCAAACATAATCAATCAAGATTAATTTTGTCAAACCCTACCTGGTTTTGCTACTCCAAATTCTGTTATACTTTCAGGTGGTCCTTAAGCACTTTTTCCTTCTAAATCACATCAAGAACAACTTTAAGTTCAAAAACTCTCAACTGACCAAATCTCATTCAGCACTTTAGGAAGGGATTTCTAAGCTTAGAGTTTCTGGAAATTAACGTTTCTTGGGCCTCAAGTCAAGTTAAGCATGATTCCTAAGGAAAAACATCAAGAAAACACATGATTTGCATGGTTTTCCTTGAAAACCGAATTGAAGAGGGAGGGAGACAGCCATCTCACCTTATTTCTAGCCTTAATATGTTATATGGTTATGTAAAGGAAGAAGAGAGGATCATTTTGGTGAAATCGGAATTTTAATTTGAGTTTTAGTTCACTAGAAATCAAACTTTGAAGATTTATAAACCAAGAACTTTCTCTCCTTTTTCTCTTGATGATTTTCGGCCACAATGAGCAAATGAGGCAGCCTTGGGGGTTTTGGGGGTGTAAGGTGAGTTGTGATTGGTTGGCTTGGAAGAGGGTTAAAATAATATTAAAATATCTCAGGTGTATAACTACTAAAACTAGATGTATCGAAACACTCATAAAAGCATCTCTAAAAATAATTTTCTGAGCTACTAGCATTGCTAATGTCATCAGAGAGTGCTGGTGCTAAGCTGCACTAGTAAACTGTGAACTAGGTAACCTTATAATATCATTCAAGAAGCTTCTAATACTCATATATTGATATTAACTAGTAAACATCTCTCTTCTCTCATGAATCGAGTCTAGTTCATAAACAGAGACTATTTACAGAAAACGGAATCAAAAGTCCTAACCGATACGGTTCAAAACTAGGTTTTTCACGATTGTGTTGTCAGGCTTGTCTCAACTAAGGTCCTGAGTTAAAGATAACATAATGACAATGAGGATTGAGATGCTTGATGATATAGCAGAAGTTCTCTCCTTAATGATCCTTCAGAGAAATTCGTACTTTCAGAAAAGATCTTGCGTACTCGAAAATCGGGGTTGTTACATTCTACCCTCCTTAAAGAAAATTTTGCCCTCAAAATTTCAGTTACCTGAGAACAGATGTGGGTAATCAGCTCTCATCTTATCTTCCAATTCCCAAGTGTGCTTTTCTTCTCCTCTTTGTCCCTAAACAACTTTGACTAAACGAACAATTTTACCTCTTAGCTGCTTATCACTTCTTTCTACGATTTGAACTGGTGATGCTTGATATGTCAAATCGTTTTGTAACTGTACTGTCTCTGGTTGTAAAATGTGACTCTCATCGAGAATATATTTCTTAAGTTGTGAGACATAAAAAAACATCATGAAGGTTCGACAGGCATGGAGGAAGGGCTACTTGATAAGCTACTGGACCAACTCTTTTAAGTATTTGGGAAAGTCCTATATATCAAGGGTTAAGCTTTTTAATCTTTAAGGGCTCTACCTATTCCAGTGGTCGGGGTTACTTTTAGAAAGACATGGTCTCCCTCAATAAACTCTAAGGGTCTACATCTATTATCGGCATAGTTATTTTGAGGGCTTTGTGCTATCTGGATCTTCTGACGAATCTCCTTTATCTTCTCAGTAGTTTCTCGCATTAAGTTTGGACCTAAGACACTAGCTTCTCCATCGTCATTCCAACACAATAGTGTCTGACATCTCCATCCGTAGAGAGCTTCATATAGTGCTATCCCGGTACTTTGTTGGTAACTGTTATTGTAGAAGAACACGATCAACAGCAAATACTTATCACAACTGCTTCTTTAACTCTGCAAGTTCTAGTGATGATATCCGGTACGGTGCTATGGGAGTTGGACCGGTTCCAGGTACTAGATCAATGCTGAAATCTATCTCTCACTAAGGAGGAAACTCAGGTATGTCATCCGGAAAACATTAGGATATTTCTTTACCACTTGAATCCATCCCAGGCTTAATTCACTATCATTCGAGCTAGCCGCTAATAAGACATATCCCTCACAATCACTCCCATTTAAGGTAACTCTTACGAAATTTATGTATAAGGTATGGGACAGAAATGGTTTAATATCTAAACTATCAGATAAAATAACAACACTTCTTTCAAAGCAATCAAGGAAAACATGATACTTAGATAACCAATCTAGTCCTAGGATAACTTCTAAACCACATAGAGGCAAATAGATTAGATCATGTATAAAAGTCCTATTCCTAATAGCAAATGGTACTAGCAGGCAGACTAAACTAGTCAAAGCATTTTGGAATGCAGGTATATGGACAATTAAATCAAAGTTTAATTCAGAGAAATCTAGTCCTAACTTACGAGCAACAATTAAAAAAATAATAAAGGAATGCGATGCACCCAAATCATACAATACAGTTTGAAATCGATTTTTGATATAACACTGACCTTGGATCAGGGCGTCTGATTGCATAGTATCATCAGCAATCATAGCAAGCACTCGACCTTGTTGTTGGGTCCTAGTTAGCTGTTGGATCATTCTCTTCTTAAGTTCAAAACTTTGCAACTAAGTGCTTATGTTGCACACATGAAACATAGAAATAGAAGCAACTTCAAGCAAGCACCAAAATGGAATTGTCAATTGTTCATCCTCAACATGTGGCAATCACATATATAATGCTCTTAATCGGAAGCCAAAAGATGCTTGATCAAGACATCATCAAAAGTTGAACATTTGTAAAGTGATTATTCATTATAATTTCCAAGATGAACAATGAAACTCATATTCTACCAAGACAATGTATTTACAGGTAAAGTCACCCATTAATAAGGTACACAAATCTTGGAAAATATGGGTGGTTGAACTCAAGGTATACGAACAACGAAATGCATTGGAAAAACAATGTGATCAATATCAAAACCCATAAATGAAATTGCACAAGTCATAAAATATGCCTAACCAAAGATAAATTGAAAGCATATGATGGCCAAGTCATATGAATCAAACAAGATGTTCATTGAGGCGTTTCATCGAACATGTGGTATGCAATGTGCAAGTGCATCACCATTAAGCTCAAAATTGATCAAAATCAACCCAATAATCAAGCAACAACACTTTACAATACAAAGAAGCATAAAGAAAGCAACAAATTTAATCTAAGCAAACATAAAGGAAATGAAAATAATTGCAAAAATATAAACAAGAAAAGAAAGGAAAAATAAAAATCTTAGGTATAGAGGTTGAAAAGAACAAGAACTAGAGAGGAACAATGGCACTTCTCATAGACACTGCGAAATCACGGTGGTTGGGTTCGCCGGAAAGAACACCGGAGGAGAGAACTCACCGGTGGTGAAAAGATAAAGGAGAAGAGAGGGAAAGAAAGAAAGAAAAGAGAAAAGAAGTAAGAGAAAGGGAGAGAAATGGTGGTCACCGGTGGTGGGCTGACGGCGGTGGTGGCCGGCAGAGCTGGGCAGAGAAGAGAGGGAGAGAGCAGTGATGATTGGATTTTTGACGGTTTAGAATTTTACTAATGAAATCTCGTTGTAAAGTATAGTTTCTAAACCAACAATAATCCTTTCATGCAAAAAATTGTTTGTCACAAGTAACAAACCCCTAAATTTATAAACCGAAGTATTCAAACCTCGAGTCGTTCTCCCTAGGAATTACAATAAAGTGTCTTGTTATTGGTTGTGAGTTGTTTTGGTGTTTTGGTATGAAGCATGAAAGATAAATGGCAAGAAAGTAAACTAATGGCTAAAAAGGTCTTGGCAAGGGTTGGTGGTCAAGGATCTCTATCCTAATCACTAACCACAATATGAGAATTGGCAAGAATTAATCTCATTAAATCATCCTCTAACTAGTAGTAAAGGAAAGTCAAATGAGCTATATCAATCCTAGTCCATAAGTCCTAACTCTCCACTAATCCAATTAGTGAGAACTAGAGTCAATGGCTCCCAATCATCAATCACTTGGACATTAGTAACTCAAGAGTTCCTAAGTTACCTTTCCAAGCCAAGAGTATAAAATTCTACTCTAAAATCCAACCAAGCATTTCATCAAACACTTGGAAGGCATAAAAGGAAAGCATAGTAAAATTGCAAGAAAAGTAAATCTACACTACTCAATTGCAAGGAATTAAACAACAACAAATCAAATGAACACAATTATTATGAATTACCTCTAATTGAATTGAAAGGAAGTAGAAGGGACAATACTAGATCTACAACAAAATATAAGAACAACATAAAGGAAATTACAACAAAAGAATAGAAGAAGATGAAGGTAGCAACAAAGAATTGAGAGATAGAAGTGGAAGAAAGCAAAGATTAAAACCTAGATCTAAGAACTAAACCTAATCCTAATGCTAATCCTAGAGAGAAGAGAGAGTTTCTCTCTCTAGAAACTACTTCTAAACTAATCCTAATGAGTGTGAATGATTGGAATCCCCCTTTGCTCTTCAATCCTTGGCTTTAAATAGCAGTTTAGGCGCCAAAGTTGGTTGGGATTGGGTCCCACAACCCTTGAGAATTCGTTGGTCACGTTTTCATTAAAAAATCATAAACCAGCACCGACGCGTACGCGCACAGCACGCGTACGCGTCCATGGGGTGATTCGCAGGTGCGCGCGCGCATCCATGGGCGAGTTCAACTTCCTTGACTTTTCATGATTTCTCCACTTTGCATGCTTTCCTCTTCACTCCTTTGATCCATTCCTAGCTTTTTCAATCTGAAATCACTAACAAACATATCAAGGCATCTAGTGGAATCAAAAGGAGATTAAAACCATCAAATTAAGGTTCTAAAAGCATGTTTTCACATCTAAGCACAAATAAAGAGACAATCACAAAACCATGCTATTTCATTGAATAAATGTGGGTAAAAGGTGATAAAATCTCTTAAAATCAATACAAGATAAACCATCAAACGGGGTTTATCAACCTCCCCACACTTAAACCAAGCATGTCCTCATGCTTAAACCAAGAATTAAGTAAAGGGTATGGCATTTATTTAATGTAAACTAACTAAGTGCAATTATCTAAATGAATGCAATGCTTGGTCAAAATAAATCATTTCCCAAGAAGCATATATGCACAAGGGCTAAGGACTAGCAAGTATAATCCACAATTGAATTGAGCTATTAAATATTTTTACAAACTTGCATGAAAAGTGATGATTATAGGTGGAAACATGTAATTGAGCATCAAACCCTCACCGGATGTGTTTGCACTCTATTCACTCAAGTGTTTAGGGTTGATTTACTCAATTCTCTCCTAATCATGCTTTCTAAGATTTGTTTTTCTTCTAACAATCAACAAATATTTCATGCATGCATACATATATCATGAGGTCTTTTCTTTGGTTGTAATGGGGCTAGGGTCAAGGTAGGATGCATATTTGGTCAAGTGAGCTTGAAATTTGAATCTTTGATAAGCTTAGACTTCCCACCTAACCTATGACATCCTATACAATTAAATTCTAACCTAACTACCCATTCTACTCACTTTTTTACATACTCATGTATCCCTTTTCATTTCACAACACTTATGCATTGATCTTTATTGGACTTTACTTTGGGGCATTTTGTCCCTTTTTTATTTTTTTCTTTTTTTTTCTTTCTTTCTCTATTTTTTCCTTTTCCATATTGTTTTTCTTTTCTTTTTCTTTTTCTCATTTTCCCTTTTTTTTTCTATATACATGAACATCAATGCATAAGGTTTTACATTTGATCAATATATGAGTATGTACCAAATTCCCAATATTTACACTAATAATACAAAACTACCCTTTTATTCCTCCAATGTCCCAGGATTCCCACACTTGAATGATACTCACATGCACTAGCCTAAGCTAATCAAAGATCCAAATACGAACTTTTATTATTTTCCACTTTAAGGCTTGTAATGTGCTAAATTAAGAACAAGTGGGTTAAGCGTAGGCTCAAATTGGCTAACAATGGATGATAAAGGGTAAGGCTATTTGGATAAGTGAGCTAATGAAATGATGGCCTCATTCATATAAATGCATGTATACACAAAATAATGGAAATAGAGAATCAAACAATTCAAAGATTACAATCATAGATAGAGAATAATGCACATAAGAAGGAAAATAAGTGGTTATAAAATGTAACCACACCATTAGGCTCAAAACTCACTTGCTTGTGTTCTTAGCTCAAAAATCATGTTTCACAATATATATAATTCAAGCAAGTTCTATGAAAAGTTTTCACTCAAATCAATTGGTGCCCTATAGATAGAAATCTTGAAAAATTTCATTATTTTGACTAAGCTTATTGTGTATATATATGCAAAAATAGAAAAATGAAAGTAACAATCCTAAAATCCTAAAATGAAATGCAAAAGTGTTGGGATTAGAAATTCGTCACCCAAAATCGCCGACCGGTCGGACGACCTCCCCACACTTAAAAGTTTGCACCGTCCTCGGTGCACTCAAAGATGAGCAAGGGGGTACGGCGACTCTCTGGATTGCTACGTGTTATTAGTCTTGCTTCCATGTTTGCTTGCGGTGCATTCATCATAAAAAAAAACAAAAATATAACACCATAAGATGAGAAAACAAAAGCAAGGAAGCATACATTGTTGGAATGAGGTACTAATCACTAGAATTGACTGAGTGAATTAGTGTGACATTAATGACAAATAAGTGTGTGAATTCTAAATTGCGCGGTTTAGAACACACATTAGCATAAAAGTTATGTCACAAAAGGAGCATGCACTTTACTCATTCTAGTATGCTTGAGATGATCTAAGTGAACTTGTAAAGTAAAACAAGCATTAAAGAAGCGTGAAAGCATTTAAGTCAAACATATGGATGCATATGATCATGAACACAATGCATTAAGGTAAATGCATAACATCATCTATCAAGAGGTTGCCTAATCAAGGAAAAAGATTCAAATCACATGATGGCTAGCTACAACATGCAATTCAAAAGAGTTATAAACTCGACGGCAATTCTCATCACTTGGTATTTTCAAAAGGTAAGCATGAAAAATTCAAAACCAAGTAGTAAAATGTAACCTCAATCATAGAATCCAACAAAGATTATCTAAAAACATTCATGCTAAAATAGCATTTAGGCAATAAGAGGCAGCAATGTGTAGTAAACAAGGTCAATAATCCAACACTTATGATGAAAAGAGATAAAATAAAATGAAAACTAAACTAAAACTAACTAACAAACTAACTGACTAACTAATTAACTAACTGAAATAAATGGTTACCCATGGTATTTGGAAGTGTTGAATGAGGGGTAGGAGGAGGGAAGAAGGAAGGAGAAGGAAAGAAATAGAAAGAGGAGAAGAAAAGAAATGTGGTGAAGGAAGGAAATCCGCGCGCGCGGATGGTTTATTTCGAGAGTGGCGCGTACGCGTCATGTACGCGAGCGCGCAAATTGGTTTGTGCCAAAGGCACAACGTTGGCGCGGCGCAAGCACAACTCTCTGAAAAAATGCATGGAGGGTGGAACTTCTCAATCCACGCGTACGCACGCATGGCGCGCTCGCGTGGATGGTCCAAAACGCTTGATGCACGCGTACGCACGCAGTGCGCGTCTGCGTGGATGGTGCTCTATTTTTCAAAAAATTTTTGCTATGTTGTTGCACCAATCCAAGCATTCCAAACCTCCAAACAGCTTCCAAAACAACATAAAACCTTATTTAACATACTAAACTACCAAATATACTCAACTATCTAAACAAAACATGAAATTAGACTAATTCTACCAATTTGTACAAAAGAGAAAATGAAAGGATTTTACCATGGTGGGGTGTCTCCCACTTAGCACTTTTATTTATTGTCCTTAAGTTGGACTTATGGGGAGCTCCTCATCAAGGTGGCTTGTGCTTGTATTCATCTTGGAACTCCCACTAATGCTTGGTTCTCCATTGTGCCCCAAGATTCTTCATGGATTGAGCCACGTCTTGATGGAGTTCTTCACAAGCTTGGGGCTCCCAAAGTTGATCCTCTTCTTGTAATCCGGGATCCCACACTTTATTTTCACATCCGTCTTGAGGTTGATCATCATTATTAGTCCAACCGGGTGGTGAGTAAGGTGAATTCTCTATATAGTGGCCAACAATCCTCCTAGACCCATCTATTTGAGCACTACTCCAACCTTTATATCTCATGTTTGATGCATCAACCATAATGAGCCTTGATTTGCAACGCCCACCACAAAACCTTTTTCACTTACGCTTCATCCCACAAACTTCCCTAAGTTGGCCATCCGTTTCAAGCAAACCATATTCAAGTGGGATAATAAAGCTAATAGAAATGAATTTCACCCACTCAAATGAAGGTGTAGATGGCAACCTAGGCAAAGATGCTTCCAAAGATCTTGACAAAGCATAGCCAACCCTCGTTCTTCTATTTCTAGGGACTTCCACCTCTTCACAAGATCTCTTAATCTCAATCCTTTGTTCAACAATTTTATCTAAACCTTTTCCTTTACTCAAATCATAATAGGGAGGGTGAGAAAAATTTACCTCCTCAACGCTTTCAAATCCAACGGGAGAAGGTTCTTCATGCTCAAAGGATTCTTCACCACTAAGACTTGATGCATGATCTTCATCACCAAGGGAACTCAATCCTTGCTCTATCCCATCCAAGTCTTCATATGGAGTATGCCTTGGAAGGTGTGCACTTTCCTCCCTAGCATCAATTTCAATCTTCTTGGAGGAGTTTTCTATAACTCTAGGTTCCCATGGAGGTTCCGCGTCTCCTAGGTCTTCAACCACTTCTTCCTTTTCTTCAATGGTCATAGGTTCCTCCAATTGTTCTAACACAAAGTAGCATTCCTCCTTTTCCATCGGAGTTTCCAATCTCTCCTTCATGCTATGTTCTTCATTTGATTCTCCACATGTAGCCATGGGATTTCCTTGAGTGTCCAAAAGTTGGGATGCTAGCCGGTTTACCACCTCGTCCAAGGTGGTCATGAATTGTTGCACATCCCTTGTCATCTTCTCTTGTCCTTGCACAATAACATCAAGGATGCCATCCATTTGAGATTGGGGTGGATGGGAGGGTTCATTGTCTTGGAGAAAGGGTTCATTATAGGAAGGTGGTTCTTTTTGGTAAGGTGGTGGTGTGTATTGAGGTGGCTCTTCGGAGTAGTAATCTTGGAATTGTGGTTCCATGTATGGCTCATATGGTTCAAAAGGAGGTTGGTATGATGGGTAAGGATCATGGTCATATGGAGGTGTTTGTTGAAAATAGGCTTGTGAGTGTGGTTGAGGGTCATGTTGAGGATATGACTCATAGGTATATGGTGGTGGTTCTTGAAAATCACAAGGAGATTTACCATAGCCATTGGATTGATATGCATCATAGAATGGCTCTTCTTCATAGTGCATTGGTGGAGGTTGTTGCCAAGAGGATTGATCATATGCATATGGCTCCTCCCACCTTTGGTTATCCCATCCTTGATACATATTCTCATTATAGTTCTCATCACCGACAACATAATTGTAACTACACTCATAGCCAAAATGAGAATTCATGATAGCAAGAGAGGGCAAAAACAAAAAAATAGGAACAAATAAAGAGAACAAACTAAAAACTAACAACAAAGCAAAAAGCAAACATATTCACAATATTCACATATATACAATAACCAATAACACAACACCGTTGCAACTCCCCGGCAACGGCGCCATTTTGATGATTGGATTTTTAACGGTTTAGAATTTCAATAATGAAATCTCGTTGTAAAGTATAGTTTCTAAACCAACAATAATCCTTTCATGCAAAAAATTGTTTGTCACAAGTAACAAACCCCTAAATTTATAAACCGAAGTATTCAAACCTCGAGTCGTTCTCCCTAGGAATTACAATAAAGTGTCTTGTTATTGGTTGTGAGTTGTTTTGGGGTTTTGGTATGAAGCATGAAAGATAAATGGCAAGAAAGTAAACTAATGGCTAAAAAGGTCTTGGCAAGGGTTGGTGGTCAAGGATCTCTATCCTAATCACTAACCACAATATGAGAATTGGCAAGAATTAATCTCATTAAATCATCCTCTAACTAGTAGTAAAGGAAAGTCAAATGAGCTATATCAATCCTAGTCCATAAGTCCTAACTCTCCACTAATCCAATTAGTGAGAACTAGAGTCAATGGCTCCCAATCATCAATCACTTGGACATTAGTAACTCAAGAGTTCCTAAGTTACCTTTCCAAGCCAAGAGTATAAAATTCTACTCTAAAATCCAACCAAGCATTTCATCAAACACTTGGAAGGCATAAAAGGAAAGCATAGTAAAATTGTAAGAAAAGTAAATCTACACTACTCAATTGCAAGGAATTAAACAACTACAAATCAAATGAACACAATTATTATGAATTACCTCTAATTGAATTGAAAGGAAGTAGAAGGAACAATACTAGATCTACAACAAAATATAAGAACAACATAAAGGAAATTACAACAAAAGAATAGAAGAAGATGAAGGTAGCAACAAAGAATTGAGAGATAGAAGTGGAAGAAAGCAAAGATTAAAACCTAGATCTAAGAACTAAACCTAATCCTAATGCTAATCCTAGAGAGAAGAGAGAAGCAACTACTTCTAAACTAATCCTAATGAGTGTGAATGATTGGAATCCCCCTTTGCTCTTCAATCCTTGGCTTTAAATAGCAGTTTAGGCACCAAAGTTGGTTGGGATTGGGCCCCACAACCCTTGAGAATTCGTTGGTCAAGTTTTCATTAAAAAATCATAAACCAGCACCGACGCATACACGCACATAAACCTAGCCTTTTCAATATGAAATCACTAACAAACATATCAAGGCATCTAGTGGAATCAAAAAGAGATTAAAACCATCAAATTAAGGGTCTAAAAGCATGTTTTCACATCTAAGCACAAATAAGGAGACAATCACAAAACCATGCTATTTCATTGAATAAATGTGGGTAAAAGGTGATAAAATATCTTAAAATCAATACAAGATAAACCGTCAAACGGGGTTTATCAAGCAGCCACGGAGAAGAGAAGAAAAGAGGTGACTGCCTCTCAACAGGGCAACCTGCCCTGTTATTGCCCAGCACGAGACCTATGCGGACGCACAGGGGGCTGTACGGACGCATAGAGACAAAAACTTGGAAGGGTGCGAACGCACATAGTGTGTGAACACTACGACCAGAGAGGTTGCAAAAGAACGTGCGGGTGCACAAAAGTGTGCGAGCGCACAGAGGGACTCTCTCTCTTTTTTTCTTTTTTTTTTATACATGTGGACAAAAGTAAGTGTGCGTGCACACCCAGGTCCGTGTGCACGCATAGAGGATGAGAATGGGGGAGGTTGTTCACATGCACAGCTGTTCCTTTGCCCCTACCAAATAGGCTAGCAAAAGTTGTGCGGACGAACAGGTCTGTGCGGCCGCACAGATGAAGCACAAAGGGAACTTGTGCGTATGCACAAATTAGAGAAAAGGGGGCAATACACATGCACAGGCTCTGGCGCTGCGACCAGAGTGCTTGTTAAGGCGTGTGTGGATGCACAGGCTTGTGCGGCCGCACAGATGGTGAAAAATACAGAGTTGTTCGCACGCACAGCTTGGTGCGTACGCACAAATGCCCTGTTTCAGAATTTTCTTTTCTCTTCAAAACTAAGTTCCTAACCTTAGCACAACAACCTACCTATTTCAAATCATTCAAACATGCACAAAATTATAGTCCACAAGTAATTCAACTTATACAACTCAAAATCATCAAACAAACCTAAGCTAAGCATTATATCACAAGAAAACAAACAGTTCAAAAAGCTATAAACAAGAGATAAAATTGGAAAGATGTCACCGTGGTGGGGTGTCTCCCACCAAGCACTTTGGTTTAAAGTCCTAAGTTGGAGTTGCATGGCTTCATTGGTCACTTGGAAACTTCCCCAACAAGGAAAATTTCCAACTCCTTGGCTTGCTTTGGTTGAGCATGATAAAGCTTCACTCTATGACCATTAACCTTGAACTTGATTCCATTGGTAAGGTGAATCACCTCCACCACTCCATAAGGTTGGACATCCACAACTTTAATGGCCCATCCCACCTACTTCTCAATTTAGCGGGCATCAAATGCAACCTTGAATTGTACACAAGTACTTCATCACCTATCTTGAAGTTTTTCCTCCTAATATTTTGATCATGAAATGCCTTAGCTTTTTCCTTGTAGAATTGAGCATTTTCATATGCTTCCAACTTAAGGCATTCTAATTCATCCAATTGGAGCTTACGTTCCATTCCCTCCCCCTTTAAGTATGGATTGCAATTCTTCACCGCCCAATAGGCTCTATGCTGGATCTCAACCGGAAGATGACAGGGTTTCCCAAAAACGATGCGGAAGGGGCTCATTCTAATTGGGGTCTTGTAAGTGGTCCTATAGGCCCACAATGCATCTCCCAATCTAGAACTCCAGTCCTTCTTCTATGGGTTAACCACTTTCTCTAGGATTCTCTTGATCTCCCTATTAGATACTTCCGCTTGTCCATTGGTTTGGGGGTGATAGGCTGTGGAAACCTTATGAATGACCCCATACTTTTTCATCAATGCCTCGATTTTCCTGTTGCAAAAATGGGTTCCTTGGTCGCTCACGATTGCTCGTGGTGACCCAAATCTACAAATAATGTTATTTTTCAAAAATGAAGCAACGGTATTAGCGTTATCACAATGGGTAGGAATTACTTCCATCCATTTAGAGACGTAATCCACTGCTAACAAAATGTACACAAACCCGTTGGAATTTGAAAACGGCCCCATAAAATCCATGCCCCAAACATTGAAAATCTCACAAAAAATCATCGGTTGTTGGGGCATCTCATCCTTTTTTGAGGTATTTCCAGATTTCTGGCATTGATGATAGGAATTACAAAATTGGTTGGCATCCCTAAATAAAGTGGGCCACCGAATCCACAGTCTAAAACCTTCCTCGTTGTTTGTTGCAGGCCAAAGTGACCCTCACTCTCTGAGGAGTGGCAAAATTACAGGATAGACTAGAACACAGATTCCGGCACACACTTTCTAATTATTTGATCCGCCCCACGTCTCCACAGATGTGGATCATCCCAAAGATAGTATTTAGCATCACTTCTCAATTTATCTTTTTGATGCTTTGAAAATTGTAGGGAAAAAATGTGAGCGACCAAATAATTAGCTATCGGGGCGAACCAAAGGATGCTTTGGGATATTGCTTGCAAGGTATCTAATGGAAATGAGTTATTGATAGGAGTGGGATCGGAGTTAAATGTTCAAGCCGACTCAAATGATCCGCTACTAAATTTTAGGACCCACTTCTATCTTTGATCTCCAAGTCAAATTCTTGCAAAAGTAATATCCACCTAATGAGCCTTGGCTTTGACTACTTTTATAGCAAATACTTCAAAGTGGCATGGTCCGAATACACCACTACTTTAGAGCCTAGCAAATAAGGTCAAACCTTGTCTAGAGCAAAAATAATGGCTAAAAGCTCTTTTTCGGTGGTGGTGTAATTTGACTGAGCCGAATTCAAAGTTTTTTATGCATATGCTATAGTGTAAGGAGCGTTACCATCGCGCTGTGCTAGCGCGGCATCTACGGCATGATTCGAGGCGTCACACATGATCTAAAAAGGTTGATTGCAATTTGGGCCTCGCACAATAGGAGCTGTGGTTAGCACTTCCTTCAACTTGTCAAAAGCCTTTTTGCAATCTTCATCGAAACAAAATTCCACGTCCTTTTGCAGTAGGCGGGAGAGGGGTAAGGCGACTTTGATAAAATCCTTGATGAACCGATGATAAAAGCCTGCATGACCAAGAAAGGAACGAATCTCCCTCACCGAGGAGGGGTAAGGTAAACTCAAAATGACATCGATCTTAGCCCGATCGACGGAGATTCCATCCTTAGAGACAATATGACCCAATACTATGCCTTGTTTCACCATGAAGTGGCACTTTTCAAAATTCAAGATAAAGTTAGTATTGGTGCATCGCTCTAGTACCCTAGCTAAGTTACCTAAACAAGCATCAAAAGAGCTACCATATACACTGAAATCGTCCATAAAAACTTCCATGCAATCTTCCAAAAGATCCGAGAAAACACTTGTCATGCACCTTTGAAACGTTGCCGATGCATTGCATAAGCCAAATGGCATTCTCTTATATGCAAACGTTCCAAAGGGACAGGTAAAAGTAGTTTTCTCCTGATCCTCAGGAGTTATGTGGATCTGAAAGTGCCCTGTGTATCCATCTAAAAAGCAGTAATG
Organism: Arachis stenosperma; assembly: GCF_014773155.1. Lineage (NCBI taxonomy): Eukaryota > Viridiplantae > Streptophyta > Magnoliopsida > Fabales > Fabaceae > Arachis > Arachis stenosperma. Next base: position 82,291,175 of record NC_080379.1, read on the forward strand.
AGATTTACCTGCCAAGCAATACAACATCTGGTCAATGAACAGCAACGGGTAATGGTCCTTCCGCGTTGCTTGATTCAGCCGGCGGTAATCAATACACACTCACCAAGTATTCTGGACTCGGGTGGCCACTAGCTCTCCACTCTCCGTCTTCACCATTGTTACTCCGGACTTCTTCGGCACTACTTGGACCGGACTTACGCATTCACTGTCTGAAATGGGGTAAATGATGTCCGCTTCCAAGAGGCGAGTTACTTCCTTCTTGACTACATCAAGGATTGTGGGATTTAGCCGTCTTTGCAGTTGTCAAACCGGCTTAGCACCTTCTTCCAAGAAAATCCTATGGAGGCACACTTGAGGGCTTATTCCCACAATGTCACTTAGGCTCCATCCAATCGCCTTCTTATACTTCCGGATAACCTCAAGGAGTTGCTACTCTTCTTGATCGGAGAGATTGATCGCCACTATCACCAAGAATTTATATTCCTCATCAAGGAACGCATATTTAACATGGGGTGGTAGTGGTTTCAAATCTTCCCTTGCTTCTTGGCGAGATAACTTAACCTCTTGGTTGTGGGGAATTGGTGGAACAATTTCATCTTCTTCATCACTTAGACCTCTTTGAAGCTCATGGTTGCTACCTACCTCAAGTTTCTCCTCATTCCCATCTTCAACGGAATTCTCGCCCCCATCAATAGATTCCTCCTTCGGAAGAGTGGGTTGAGAGTAAATCTCATCAAGCGGCTCACTTCTTTTCGGGGTTATAGCATCAATGCTAGACTTCGGGGTTGATGGGTGTGGCAAGGGTAGAGGGGTAAGGTTACTAGGGGTGGAGTGAGAGGGTGCTAGACGTGACAAAGCCTCAACAAGAGTTGCCATGTAATTTTTTTCTTTCGTTGAAATTCCATCTGCTCCTAGATGAGGACTTGAAGGCTAAGCCCTCCATAAGGGGAGTTAATAGGAATAGGATGGTGATGAAAACTAAGTTGTCCCAACTGTGACAGTAAGTAGGTGGGTGGAGAGAATATTGGTGGTGGAAAAGGTGAATGAGCTTGAGGGTATGATGGTTGTGTCTCATGTTGAGGGCATGGAGCATGAACATAGGGATGGGCAACATTGTAGTGTGGGCGTGTTCCACCAGGTGTGAGAGGTTGATAGACATTAAGATTATAGGGCCCTTGCAACAACATGATAACAACAAGACTCCAAGCCAAAGGGGTGAGAATTCATGATGAATAGGAAAAATAAAATGCAATGATATCAATAAAAGCAATGAACAAATAAGTATATAGATATTCTAACTATACCTATTTACCTAGGACTAGACAAATAAAAAGTGTTAGTTGCTATCATAATTAAGATAGAGGCACCTCCTACCAACTAGAACCTAATAGCAAACCAAAAATCAAGTATTCACAGTATTCACATATTTACACAACCAAAATCATGGCACTCATTGCACTTAAAGTGAATTCCCCGGCAACGGCACCAAAAATTTGACGACACCCAATTGTACGAGTTGGGATTTCTCAAAATAGGATTAACATTGCAAGTATAGACCCAAACCCAACAATCGGTCACCGACCAATTTGAAAATTCACAAGATGTGTCACAACTCAAAACCAACTAAAAAAACCGAGAGCAATTGACTCCTGGGTCGTCTCCCAAGGAATCACCAAAGGACAATGAGTGTGCAAATTTCGGTTGTAGTGATCAAGGGGTTGTCAATGAAGAAATGAACATATAAAGCAATAAAAGAACATGCAAAATTGTAATGGTTGAACTAATGAAGAAATTAAATAACCGACTATGTAATATAAACAAGTAAAGTATAAAAGAGATTAACATGGCAATGTGTGAAAGATTGGAAGCATAAAAGGAGGTCTTGGCTTGGAGTGAGCTAAGGATCCTTTCCTTGTTGGAACCACAACTATGACAATTATGATGGATTAGTCTCACTTGATCAACCCTCACATCGGAAGGTAAGTTAAATGAGCATAAGTGTTCTTAACCCACAAATCCTAAATTGCTTGCTAATTGCCTTAGCAACAAATTAGCGTTAGTGGGAACAAGAACAATTAACAACCCAAGAATTGACACTAAATGTTGGACATTCTAACTCTAGGTACCCAAGTGCTCACTTTACCCGAGCCAAGAGACAAAAATTAAGCCTAAAACCGTGTTTGACATTTTGTCAAACACTTGGTGGGCAAAAAGCTTAAACATGAGAAAAATAAGAAAAGACTTGAAATTAAAAGCAATAATTGATCTCAATCAACAAGAATAGCATAAGAAAGCATAGAACAAACAACAAACATCAAACTCATCAACAAGAAAGTGAAATTACAAAAGAGAAGCAAAATTGAGCTATAACTTGAATGAGAAGAAAGAATAATGACAATGTAACTATAAAGAGTAATAACTATAGAATACTTACAATGAGATTAGCAAAATCCAATTATCAAAAATGGAAACGGCACTTGGAATGTAAAATCCTAATAAAACACTAATAGAGAAGATGAGAAAAACATAGAGAAAAGTAAAACTAAAAACCTTCTATCCTACTCCTAAAACTATACTAATGCTATCCTATGTTATGTCCTTCGTTTCCCCTCCAGTATGAACTAAACGACTTCAGAAATGGGCCTCCAAAGCCCCCAAATCACAAGTCACATGCCTTTCTAATGAAGTCATACGCGGACACCTGTGCGGACGCACAGGCGTGTGCATCCGCACACTCTGCGAAAATTCCCTCTTATGCGTACACACGAGTATCTGTGCGTACGCACACTAGGCGATGCTAGGCGGGACGCGCGACGCACTCGAATTGATCCATGCGCTCTGCTTAGGCTTCTGTGCGGACGCACAAGAGTCTGTGCGCACGCACATGTCTCTGAGCTCACCTCCTTTGATTCTTTATATTCCCTCCACTTTGCAAGCTCTTCTTCCATTTTCTCCAACCCATTCCTACCTTGTACACCTGAAATCACTCACAAACACATCAAGGTATTGAATGGAAGGAAAATGGAATAAAAATAGATAAAACTAAGCACAAAAGAGTATATTTTCATAATCAAGCATAATTTGGGAGGAAAGTTCAAAAGCATGATCTTTAAGGGAATAAGTGCAAGTTTATGTGATGAAATCCATTCAATTCTAACCAAAAATCATCATCAAATACGGATTCATCAGTATTTCATGTTTATTGCTTCTTTCTTCATTTGTTATTATTAATTCCTTACAATTGTTGATCTTAGATTTTACATTCTCTTATTACTTTTCTATGCTTTTATTTTGTGCCTTCTAATTGTTTGATAAAATGCTTGGGAGGGTTTTAAATTATAGTTTTATATTCCTGACTGGGATTCATTAATTAGAGACGCTTAAGTTGTCAAAGTCTCTTGTTGAATGGTAATTGAAAATTGCCGGTTAGCTTGAACTTCACCAAAGCTAGTCTCTCACTATGAGTTGACTTGGACTTGTGAACTCAAGTTGATTGTATGCACTTGATCTTCCTCCATTGGTTAGAGGTTAACTAAGTGAAGGCAATTCATATTTACCATCACAATTAACGATGATAATGAGGATAGGACTTCTAATTCTCTTTCCTTGCTAAGAGCTTTCTCAATTATTAGTTTATTTTCTCACCACTTTACTTTCTTGTTTCTCATTACAAAACCCAAAATTATACTTTCTCATAGCCAATAATAACCATACTTCCCTGCAATTCCTTGAGAGACGACCCGAGGTTTAAATACTTCGGTTAATTTTATTGGGTTTGCTTAAGTGATTGATAAACCACTATTTTATGGTTTATCTTGTGCTTAATTGAGTGGATTTTATCAACTCTTTACCCACTTATTCATATGATTTGCATGTTTTATATTTTCCTTCCTGATTCTGTGCTATGATTGAAAATATGCTTCTTTGGCTTTTATTTCCTTTTATTTCAATCCTCTCTTATTACCATTAGATGCCTTGATATGTGTGTTAAGTGATTTCAGGAATTACAGGGCAGGAATGGCTTAGAGGATAGAAATGAAGCATGCGAAAGTGGAAGGAATACAAGAAGTTGAAGGAACATAAAAAGCTGTCAGCCTGACCCTCTTGCACTAAAACGATCATAACTTGAGCTACAGAGGTCCAAATGATGCAGTTTTACTTGCATTAGAAAGCTAACGTCTGGGGCTTCGATTTGATATATAATTCGCCATAGTGATCGTACAGATAGGCGATGCGTCACTTTGCCGCGACCTGTACGGACCAGATTTCACAATTAGCGACTTCTGGGCTGTTTCTGACCCAGTTTTTGGCCCAGAGAATACAAATTAGAGGCTATAAAGTGGGGGAATGCATCCATTCATAACGATGCTTTCATAACTCACAATTTTAGGTTTTAGATGTAGATTTTAGAGGGAGAGGCTCTCCCCTCTCTCTTAGGATTTTAGGATTAGGATTCCTCTTAAAGGATTTAGGATTTCAACTCTTCATCAGGTTCAATATTCCTTTATTTTGACTTCTCTTCTAGTTTGAGATACTTTAATGCTTTTATTTGTATTTGATTTATGTTGCCCAATTGGCTTATGAATATTTTCCAAGTTAGATTTTATTGCTTTGAATGTATGTTATTTGAGGTATTTCAGATCTAAGATTCTTATTTAGCTTTTTATATTATTGGCTTTAATTGATTAACTGGAAGCTCTTGAGTTATCAACTATTCATGATTGATCGTTATGTTGGCTAATTAACTGGAATTCCACTAACTCTAGTCTTTCCTTAGGATTTGGCTAGGACTTGGGAAATCTAACCAATTAGTTCACTTGACTTTCCCTTGCTTACGCAAAGGTTAACTAAGTGGGATTAACTTCCATTCTCATAGGAGTAACTAGGATAGGACTTCCGAATTTTCATATCTTGCCAAGAGTTTATTTTATAGTCAATTATTTATTTTATTTGTCCTTTAATTTACTTGTTCCCCACTTTCAAAACCCCAATTTACAAAACCCATAACCAATAATAAGAATATACCTCCCTGCAATTCCTTGAGAAGACGACCCGAGGTTTAAATACTCGGTTATCAATTTTAAAGGGGTTTGTTACTTGTGACAACCAAAACGTTTGTAAGAAAGGTTGATTGCTTGGTTTAGTAACTATACTTACAACGAGAGTTTACTATAACTTCTAAACCATCAATCTTCAGTTCTTCAAAATGGCGTCGTTGCCGGGGAATTGCAAACGTGTGCCTTATTATTGGTTATTGTAAATATTTTTCAAAAAAAAAATTTCAGATTTTAAAAATTTTTATCTTATCTTATCCTTTTTAAAAAAAATCATATCTTTTTCAAAATTCTATCTTATTTTTTTTTCAAAAATTATATCTTTTTCAAAATATTTTCTTTTTGTTAGTTTTTGTTTTTATTTTCTCTCACTACTATGAACTCTCACCCCTTTGGCTATGAGTCTGGTTATAACTATGTTGCAGGAAGAGGAAGCTATAACAGGAATATGCATCAAGGTCAAAGCAATCAAAGATGGACGGAGCCAAGAGGATCTGATTAACCCTTTAGGCAACAACACCCTCCTAGATATCACAGACAAAGACCACTCTACAATGCATACCAAAATCATAGATATCCTCAACATGACTTTGAACCACCACACTCACAAGCCCCTTTCCGCCACTCACCTCCATATGACCCTAACCCATATCCACCATACCAACCACCCTATGAACCGTATGAACCATATGTAGAACCACCCCAATTCCACCCCAATTACTCCCAAGAACCACCACTGCCAATTTTTGGATCGAACCAAGAATCACAGGCTCGCCTCAAGGAATCAGTAGATCAATTTCATGCAACCCTTCATCAATTGGAGCAAGCGATAAATCAATTAGCTTTCCGATGTTCGGACATTCAAAGAACCCCCATGGCTTCATGTGGACAATCTAATGAAGAACATAGCATGAAGGAGACATTAAAAACCCCGGTGGACAGTAAGAAGCATGAATTTGTACTGGAACAAGTGGAGGAAGCCAGAATTATTGAAGAAGAAGAGGAGGCAGTGGTTGAAGACTTAGGAGATGCAGAACCTCCTTGGGAAAGTCAAGTTATAGAACCTCCTTCAAAGACGTTTGAAACTGATGTTGAGTAGGGTGTACAACTTCCAAAGCATATCATGGTTGAAGACATTGAGGGAGACGATCAAGAGATGGATTTAATCATAATGAATTCTTATCTACATTTGAATCCTCTCCCATTGGACTTGACATGGAGATTAAAGAAAAAGAAGCACAAGCTCCCATGCCCTTGGTGAACAATGAAGAAGAAATTGAATCAGAAGAAAGCTACCAAGAGGAAGAGGTTGAAATTAAGGAAACTTGCAAAGAGGTGGAAGTTGTCAAAGAAGAGCACAAGGGGGTGGAGCTTCCACGTTCATTCCAAACACCTCCCCCTAAGTTGCCACCATCCTTCACAACATTCAAGTGGGTAAAATTCATATCCCTTAGCTTTCTAATTCCACTTGAATATGGGCTACTGGAGACGGATGGTCAACTTAGAGCTCTTTGTGGCATTAAGAGCAAGAGAAAGATGATCAGTGGTAAGAATTGTCCTGCAAAGTTTATTATGGTTGGAAGCTCAAAGTTTAAACGCAAGGGTTGGTATAGAGCTCAGCTGAATGGGTCTAGGAAGTTGTTTGGCTGCTTTAGTGAGAATTCAGACTGCTTGCCACCCGGATAGAACAATATTACTCAACAAGAAGACAGGTGCAAAAGCAAGGTTTGGGACCCTGGAATTCACTCTAGCTATCAATACTCTTGGGGCCTTGTCACTTGCTTTAGCTTGCTTGAAGATTTTCTGCGCCTAGTTTGGGATCCCAGAGGCTGTGGGAATTCCAAACATTGGTGGATATTTTTGGATGAATACAAGCACAAGCCACCATAACAGGAAGCTCATCAAATGTCCAACTTAAGGACTTTAACTAAAAGTGCTAGGTGGGAGACAACCCACCATGGTATGATCGTTCTCTTTTTTAGTTTTAATTTTAGTCTATTTTTGAATTTTTATTGAACCTGAAATTTTTGCATGACATTCATTGCATTTTGCATTTCTACACACTGCATAAAAAAAAATCACACCCGACGCGACAGCGTCGCCGAAGTGTCCGCGTCATAGGTGCGTTGGGAAGAAAACAAATTGAACAGAGAGTCACGCAAGAGCATGGCTGGAGGCGTGCCTTCGGCACAAATTGATCCACGCGACCGCGTCGCTGACGGGTCCGCGTCATGTGGGAATATTGCCTCCCACGCATCAGCGTCACCCACGCGAACGCGTGCCTCAAATTCGACGTAAAAAAGGGTGTATGGCCGAAAGTTACGCTAGAATTGGGCTGGACTCGTGCTAGCAGCACAAGCCCTGCCATGCAAACGCGTGCCCCACGCGTCCGCGTCAATCCCCATAATATGGCCTATCACGGATCGCGTCACCCACGCGGCCGCGTCACCCAAAATCTTGGCAAAATGAGTTTCAAACAGAAAGTTGCGCGAGCGCGCAGCTGCTCTCGCGCTAGTAGCACGAATTCACTCACGCGACCACTTGCCCCACGCGGCCGCGTCACTTGACAATAGCGCCAACCGCGCGAACGCGTCACTCACGCGTTCGCGTCGCCTGCGCCGCACAGCTTATCCAGATCAGCCAAGATATCTTCTCTTTTCTTCCCCAAATCTAAATCTTTTCTTTCCCTTCTTATTTCTTTCTTCCTTCCTTTCATTTTCTTTCTTTTTTCTTTTAATTGGTGTTGGAAATTTATTTGGGTCATTATTTCCCATATTTTGCTTATGGATTATTTGGTATTTGTTTAAACAATTATATATTATTATAAGGGTGCTTGGATGTTTGTGAAAATGCCCATATGGCATTTTGCACTATTTTTAGATTTTTTTTAAATCTACTACTCTAAATGCCTGCTTTTCACACAACCTCTTCTCTATGTTATTATTTAAATATAATTATTTTTACAAACATATTATTAATTTGAGAGACTTGGTAATCTAATTTGGACATTGAATGCTTGACCTATGCTACTCATGCCCTTTGTCGGCATGCCAATAAACACCTTGCATTCAATTTTTCTCACATGAACTTGCTATATTTCCATTGTTGATTTGCCACATGTAGTCATGACCATGTGTTCACATCATTATCCATACCTGTGCATTAATTACCACCTTTCCTATTCTTTTCCTTGCTATAACCCTCGAATGCTAATGTCTTTCCTCGTTTCCTTTCAGGATAGCCACCAAGAAAGGTAAAGAGAAAGCTACTCCCAAACCACTGGCAAGGAAAGGAACAAAACAGAGCACCAGTTGAGGACCCATAACCCCCATCCACCTGCACATCTTCGCATGCACCGAGGACGGTGCAATCTTTAAGTGTGGGGAGGTCGATACCGATCTCCACGGTTTAGTTTGTCCCTTCTCAACACCAATGTTAATTTGTTAATTGTTGCATTTGCATGTTTGTTTGATTTTATGCATTTAGTCACTACTTGGTTGAAGTAATATTTTCTTTTTCAAGAAATTTTTATAGTATTTCACTAATTTAAATTGAAAATTTTTTGTTAAATTTGTTTGAAGTTGTATTTGGAACATGGTTTTTGAGCCAAAGAACACACAACCCGTGAGATTTTGAGCTTATTTATATGGTTACATTATTTAACCATGATATTTTATTCTTGTGTGTTTTACTTCTCTATGATTGCAATCTGTATTTTGTTCCAGTCTATATGTCCAATATTTAGTGTATTTACATACTTGCATATGATTGAGGCCATTGTTTGATTCTAGCTCACCACTCCCAAATTAGCCTACCTTTTACATCACCCTTATTAGCCACTTTGAGCTTTTTAATCCCCTTCTGTTCTATAACCACATCACTAGCCTTAAGCAGAAAAACAAATTAAATATCCCAATTGAATCTTTGGTTAGTTTAAGACAGAGATTGTGTATCAACTAAGTGTGGGAAAACTGTGGGAACATAGGTTAATAAGGGAATGTATCATGTTTTTAATTTATTTAAATATTGAGAATTTGGGAACCTACTCATGAAAAACCAAAATAGAAAAAAATAAAAAAAAAATAAAAGAAAAATTCATGTGCATTGACAATGTTATGTTTATTTTTATGATTCAAAAAAAAATATTCAATAAATAAGGGGACAAAATTACCCCAATGTTAAGCTTTAATAGAAAGATCAATGCACATGTGATAAAAGTAAAGAAATATCAAAAGTTTGGTACATGAGTATGTGATACAAAAGTGGACATTATGGGTAGTCAGGCATGAATTTAGAGTTATATAGAGTGTGTGTGTGTGTGTGTGTGTTTATGTGAGAGCCTAGGCTATTCAATGATTCAAGTTATAGCTCACTTAGCCATACATATATCCTCACCCCTGCTTTGGCCCCATTACAACCTTGAAAAGACCTCATGATGTTTGCATTGGTATACTAAATATTTGTTGATCGGTTAGCTGAAAAACAAAGTATAGAAAGCATGATTAGAGAAGATTAGAGTGAAGTACCCTATACACTTGAGAGACTAGAGTGATATACACTACCAGTGAGGGTTCAATGCTTGATTCTATGTTCCCTGCTTTCATGAGCTATCTTCTTACAAGTTTACTTGTCTTTTATTGTGTAATTTGAATTAGCGGAATTTGATTCATATTTGTCCTCGAGAACTTATTTACTTTTAACAAAGTAGGTAGAAACATTTTGCATGTAGTTGCATTCACATAGATAGGTTGCATTGCATACTCTCTATCATTCATCTTCACTTCTTTATAGCTTCTCTTGAGCTTAGCATGAGGACATGCTAATGTTTAAGTGTGGGGAGGTTGATAAACCACTATTTTATAGTTTATCGTGTGCTTAATTGAGTAGATTTTATCAACTCTTTACCCACTTATTCATATGATTTGCATGTTTTATATTTTCCTTCCTAATTCTGTGCTATGATTGAAAACATGCTTCTTTGGCTTTTATTTCCTTTTATTTTAATCCTCTCTTATTACCATTAGATGCCTTGATATGTGTGTTAAGTGATTTCAGGAATTACAGGGCAGGAATGGCTTAGAGGATGGAAATGAAGCATGCGAAAGTGGAAGGAATACAAGAAGTTGAAGGAACTGAAAAAGCTGTCAGCCTGACCCTCTCGCACTAAAACCATCATAACATGAGCTACAGAGATCCAAATGATGCGGTTCTACTTGCATTGGAAAGCTAACGTCCGGGGCTTCGATTTGATACATAATTTGTCGTACTGGCCATACAGATAGGTGACGCAAACGCTCGCTCCACACGGATGTGTCGCATCTGCAAACTTCAATCCGCGTGGACGCGTGGATGACGCCTCCGCGTCACTTTGCCGCAACCTGTACGGACCAGATTTCACAATCAGCGACTTCTGGGCTATTTCTGACCCAGTTTTTGGCCCAGAGAACACAGATTAGAGGCTATAAAGTGGGGGAATGCATCCATTCATAATGATGCTTTCATAACTTACAATTTTAGGTTTTAGATGTAGTTTTTAGAGGGAGAGGCTCTCCCCTCTCTCTTAGGATTTTAGGATTAGGATTCCTCTTAAAGGATTTAGGATTTCAACTCTTCATCAGGTTCAATATTCTTTTATTTTGACTTCTCTTCTACTTTGAGATACTTTAATGCTTTTATTTGTATTTGATTTATGTTGCCCAATTGGCTTATGAATATTTTCCAAGTTAGATTTTATTGCTTTGAATGTATGTTATTTGAGGTATTTCAGATCTAAGATTCTTATTTAGCTTTTTATATTATTGGCTTTAATTGATTAACTGGAACCTCTTGAGTTATCAACTATTCATGATTGATCATTATGTTGGCTAATTAATTGGAATTCCACTAACTCTAGTCTTTCCTTAGGATTTGGCTACGACTTGGAAAATTTAACCAATTAGTTCGCTTGACTTTCCCTTGCTTACGCAAAGGTTAACTAAGTGGGATTAACTTCCATTCTCATAGGAGTAACTAGGATAAGACTTCCGAATTTTCATATCTTGCCAAGAGTTTATTTTATAGTCAATTATTTATTTTATTTGTCCTTTAATTTACTTGTTCCCCACTTTCAAAACCCCAATTTACAAAACCAATAACCAATAATAAGAACATACCTCCCTACAATTCCTTGAGAAGATGACCCGAGGTTTAAATACTCGGTTATCAATTTTAAAGGGATTTGTTACTTGTGACAACCAAAACGTTTGTAAGAAAGGTTGATTGCTTGGTTTAGTAACTATACTTACAACGAGAGTTTACTATAACTTCTAAACCATCAATCTTCAATTCTTCAATGACAAATAATTTAAACATTGACCGAGGATTGCTTGTCGGTATAGAACTATACTTGCAACAAAGTTTTATTGAAAAATTCTGTACCGAAGAAAATCCTCGCATTTTCCTCCCTAGAATTCTACATCTAAACCTAAAATTGTGTGAATGAATGTGTAAATGATTGATTCCCCATTTCTAGCTCCACTCTGCAGCCTCTAATATGAATTTTCGGGCCTGAAACTAGGTCAAAATCAGCAAAAAAATTGCACCCAGCATTTTCTGTTTAATGCAGCATGTGACGCTCTGTCACGCATACGCGTCGCTGGACTTTTCACTGGCCACGCGTAGGCGACAGCCACGCGTGCACGTCATTTGGACATTGGCTCAGTCACGCGTACGCGTCATCCACGCGTGCGCGTCGCTACCAGATTCTAAAATCCATTGATTTCTTGTGTTCCTTCCATTTTTGCATGCTTCCTTTCCTCCTCTAAGCTCTTCCTGCCCTATAAATCCTAAAAACACTTAACGCATATATCACGACATCGATGGTAATAAAAGAGGATTAAAAATTAACAAATTTAAGGCCAAAGAAGTATGTTTTCAATCATAGCACAAAATTAGGAAGGAAAATGAAAAACATGCAAATTATATGCATCAGTGTGAGAATAATGGATAAAATCCACCTAATTCAATACAAAATAAACCATAAAATAGTGGTTTATCAATCTCCCCATACTTAAACATTAGCATGTTCTCATGCTAAGCTCAAGAGAAGCTACAAAGGGGTGAAGAGGGATGGTAGAATTTATTAAATGCAACCTATCTGTATGAATGGGACTAAATGCAAAATGCTTTTACCTACTTAGTTAAAAGTAAATGAATCCCCAAGAACAAATATAAACTGGATTCCACTAATTCAAATCATAAAATGAAGTACAAATATACTTGCCAGAAGAAAGCTCGTGAAAGCCAGGAACAAAGAATCGAGCATCGAACCCTCACCGAAAGTGTATACACTCTAATCACTCAAGTGTTTGAGGTTCGATTCTCTCAATTCTCAATTTAATGGATGAATACACATATCAAGAGGTCTTTTAAGGGTTGTCATGGGGTTAGGGTCAAGATAAGATTGTATATGGTTAAGTGGGCTAAAATCTCGATCCTTGATTAACCTAAACTTCCCACCTAACTTGAGACAATCCATGTAATCAGAATATAAAACCTAACTACCCATTAACTATGTTTTTCCTATATTCATGCATCCGAAATTTGAGTACAATACATATGCATTGCTACCATAATTTATTTTGGGGCATTTTGTCCCCTTTTATTTTTTCTCTTTTTTTTCTTTTCTTTTTATTTTTCTTTTATTTTTTGTTTTTGTTTTTCTTTTCTTTTGTTTTTCTCAATGCATACGATTAGGGTATTGAATGCATGAACATGTCCTCAACATTCTTTTCACATTTTTACAAAAAGTATAAATATCCAATTCCCAAACCAAATGTTATCATACCCAATTTTCCCACACTTAAATCATGAACACTCTCACTAGTTTAAGCTAATCAAGGACTCAAATTAGGTTCATTTATTGTTTTTGACTTAGAGTTAATGATGTACTAAAGTAAAGAATAAATGGGGTAAAATAGGCTCAACATTGGGTTGCAAAAGGTAATGAAAGGGTAAAGCCATATGGGTATGTGAGCTGTAGTGAAACAAGGCCTCAATCACGTAAGTACATGCATGCATCAAACAATGAAAATATAGAATCAAGCAACACAAAGATCACAATTTTAGAGAGAACAACACCCACCAAAATAAAACATTGGTTGATAAGATGCAACCAATTAAATAGGTTCAAAATCTCACTAGTTTTGTGTGTTCGAGCTCTAAAACCATGTTCCAAATTAAATTTCTTCGAGCAATTTTAACAAAAAATTTTAATTTAAATTAGTGAAATGCTATAGAATATTTTTTTGAAAAAGAAATTATGACTTCAACCAAGTAGTACTTAAATGCAAGCAATTAACTACACATGCAATCTATTATGCAATGCAATAACTAGCTAACAAAGGAAATGAAGTATTGGTGTTGAAAAGAAAGTAATTACCCACGGAAGTCGGTCATCGACCTTTCCACACTTAAAGATTGCACCGTCCTCGGTGCATGCCAAGATGTGTAAGTGGACGGGTTGCTACAACTGATGCACTCTTTCCAAAGAATGTGCGGAAGATCTTGTTTATTGCCCCAGTAAGAAACTTTTTCTTTTCTCTCTTGTTGGCCAGCCTCAAAGGATAGAAGAATAAAGAAGAAGAACCCACAAATAAAGATATGCAAACAAATAAAATATGGGTGAGCTAATACCAAATAATAAGGAGGTTCTCAACTACATGGTAGCTACAACATGTAAGTGAGAAAATAATAGAAGCAAATGGCATGTCAACTAAATAGAAAATAAGTCAAGAAGCACCCAAAACAATGCAAGAAATATGTAACAGTTGAGTAAAAACATTCAACACCAATAGTATAATATCAAACTTAGAAAAGAAAATAAGAACAAACAGCAAAGTTAAAATGCAATAAATGAAAGTATGCGATTGCAATAAATGAGGGAGAAGAAAGATGATTATGGAAAGGAATGAAGAAGAAGAAAGGTAGAAAAAAAGGAGAACGAGAGAATAAAGAAGAAGAAAGGAGAGAAGAAAGATGAAGGAAGTAAAAGACGAAGCAATGCCTAAGCGTCGACCACGCGTACGCGTGGGTTGCAGAATAAGGAAGTGACGTGTACGCGTGGAAGTGAATTGTGTTCCGCGCTCAACACTCTCACAGTGGCAGCCCAACTCTCTGGAATCAGTACAGGGTGGCAGCATCAACTCGGCAACGCGTGTGCGTCGACCACGCTTACGCGTGGATACGTGAAAATTGATGGGTGACGCGTATGCATCGGTCATGCGTATGCGTGAGGTTGGCTATGTGCCTAGCACCACACCAGCGCAGTCTTGGCACAACTCTCTGTCCAGGCCACGTTGTCGCGCCATTCCAGCACTGATGACATGTCATCATGTCATGTTTTTCTATGCTTTTTCATAAAAGAAATTGATATTTAGTGCTTAAATATTAAATACTTTTGTGCTTAATTGGTATATTTCCTTGATCTTTTAATTTTATAAATTTTGTAGGAAATAAGTGAAAAAAGAAGCAAAATAGCATAAAATCAACTCAAAAGGAGAAAAGAAGAGTTTTGGGGCACACTTTGATGCCTTAGGCCACGCTTTTAAAAGCATGGCCCATGACCAAGTAGCGCTCAAACAAGGCACCAGCGCTCAATTTGAAGAGAGCGCTAAGTTAAAAGAGTTAACTTTTTCGGGCTTTTCTTAAGCCTTGTGACAGCATGACCACTGTGTGAAGAGTTTTCACTGAGCGCTAGTGCAAGGAAAATTGGTCAATTTGGCACTCATCATGGCTCGAATTTGAAGCGTCATTCCTTCACAATGGAGCGCTACATTGGTTTTATTAACTGAGTGTTATGAAGCTATGCAATTGATCTTGGTTCAAAAGCCTGGAGAGAAAGTATTGAGCGCTCTGTTTGGTGCAAGCACTGAGCGCTATACCTAGAGCTTGACATGAGCCCAAGAAAAAAGAAATTGAGCGCTGCATTGCCAAAGTTAACTGAACGCTCCCCTGAAAGGTTCCTACACACCAAACCAACTTAAACCAAGTAACCTTGACCCATGCCTCCAAACCAATTGAACCAAGGCCATCCGGATCCATTCTTCTTCAAATCCAAAGCAAGCAAAGCCCGTTATCATCACTCAAAGGCACAAGAGATAATTAGATTAGGAATTTCATTTTAATTGTAATTTATTTTCAATTTTAATTTCATTTTTCATTTTTGTAAAAAGCCTATATAAAGGCATCAATTTCATTTTATAAAAAAGAAGGTTTGCTCCAATAGGGAGCAGTAGGAGTAGAATAGAGAGCTCTCTTTTAATTTTCCTTTTTGAATTTGAAGGATTGGAGATCAGATCTGAGATTGTTTTTTGTTTTCATTTTACTTTCTTCTGCAACTTCTACTTTCCTTCTGATTTTGATTTTGGAACTCTAATTGGAGAATTCTCTTGGATCTCTCCATCGTTGAGTTTTCCCTTTGATTACCTTGTTTCTGATTTTGTGAATTTAAGATTTGATCTCAATTGTCTCTTTGAATTTCATTCTGAAGCAAGTTCTCAGTTCTCTTTTAGTTCTTATGCAAATCTACACTTCTGTTTAGATCTTTTGCAAGTCTCTTTTTCTCTTAATTCTCTGATTTGCTGCACTTTACATTTTTAGTTCTATTTGAATCCCAGCACCCAATTCCCTTTTATTCTTCAAGCAATTTACAGTTCTCATAAATTTAGATTCAGTAATTTACATTTCTTGCACTTTAAGTTTTTGCAATTTACTTTTCTTGTAATTTAAGTTTCAGCTCTTCTACTTTCTTGCTCTTTAAGTTTCAGCAATTTAATTCTTCTGCACTTTTAATTCACTTCCATTTATTTTTTGTTGATCAATTTCACCCAATTCACTAATGTTAGCTTGACTAAACTAATCACCCATTAAAGTTGCTTGATCCATCAATCTCTGTGGGATCGACCTTACTCTGAGTGAGTTTTACTACTTGATGCGACCCAGTACACTTGCTGGCGAGTTTTCTGTTGGATCATTTTCCAACCCATCAAGTTTTTAGCGCCGTTACCGGGTATTGATTTAGATCAACAATGATTAAGTGGGTGAGAAGTCTAGATAATGCTATTTCTGTGTTTTTCTACTCTGTTTTAAACTGAAACCAAGGTGTTCGTGTTTTTGCCTCACTAAGAAATTTTCATCTCTGATATGAGTAATTTCAGTTTTCACTGGTTGCGTGTTTTACAAAACTCAAATGGAGTTCAAATCATCTTATATTCAAACAAATTTTATGGGATATTACCCACTATCACCAATCTCTAATGGTGGCTGGGAATATCACCAAGAAAATACAAATTCTTAGTACCCCAATCCATGGAGATTTACTTCAGAGACACAAGATGAGCAAGAGAAATATGGGATACTAACCACCACCACAAAATGATTCATATCGTTATCCTCATGGTGGATGGGAGTATCAACAAGGAATGAGGAAGTATGAACAATCAAGTGAAATGAAATATTTCCCAGAGCCATAAAGTGACTCATACTGTGATGGCACGTACACAAATGATGGCTGGGAAGGGAAATGCAATGATTCACATTCTAATTATTCAAGGACATTATCACTTGATTGTGCTGCCAGAGCATACTTGGAAGATTGTTCATCACTTGATTATGCCTCAACACAAAGTTTCCTCCAAGATCTATACAAGTCATCCCCCCAACCACAAAATTCATCCCACAACTCACAAAACTCATTCCACACCCCTCAACACAACTTCACCACAACACATCCATGTTACCAAAATTACTCTCAACCTTCATCTCTTAAACTAGCAGTTGAGGATTACCTTCAATGGTCCAAAGAATCCTTGGAAAGCCGATGCCAAGTCATTAAAATATAAGGACAACTCTTGGAAAGACACAAACAATCCTCCTGGAAAGAAATCCTCTTCAAGAAGATGAATGGGCCCTTAGAGCAAAGGAGAACACATTCAGGATTGCCAAATGGTAAGGATGAAGAACAAACTGTGAGTGAAGAAGACAAAGAAGAGGCCATTGTATTAAGTGAAATTTCAATGAAGGAGGAGGTGGTGGAGGCAATTGACCCTGAGGCTATATATTCACAAAAGCTAATTGAAGTGACAATAGAACATGAAGATTCCCTCCTAAAGGACTTAATGGAAAGTCATGAAGAAGGAATGGAGGAAGATAATTGATCACCAGATTTTACTACTCCTTTCAAAAATTTAGTGAATTAGTTCTTTTGGCAAGCGCACCAAAATTATCGCCAAGTAATAACCCACAGTAGAGTGGGATCGTGTCCACAGAGATTGACAAATCCAAGCAGTTTTAATTGATTGATGAATTAGTCAAGCGGATCAATAAGATTGTGAAGTGCAGAATTGTAAATAGAATAAATGTAAATGACTAGAATATAAAGAAAAGCAGTAAAGTGCAGAATTAGAAATTACAGAATGTAAAGTGCTGAATCATAAATGACTTGAATGTAATGGGAATGGGGAATTACTGAATGTAAGATTAAGCTATAAAGAAATGGATAGATAAGAATGGGGGAATTCATTGAGATTGGGGGATGTTGTCTCTTTGGATCAAATCTAGCTTATATCTTCTTTGACACCAAGTGACACGCCCAAGTGAGGTTGAGAGGTTGGCGTGCCACGCCTTCGACTTCAAGTGACACGCCCAGTCTTCAATTGCCTTCAGCCCCTTCTCTAGAACATTGTACCAGCGTGCAACGCCATGCTGCTCAAGTGGCACGCCCATGTATTTGTGCACTCTTCAAGCTTGGCGTGCCACTCCTAGGTCTTCAAGTGGCACGCCAAAGTGACTTTTTGGAACTGGCGTGCCACGCCTTCGACACCAAGTGGCACGCCGTAGTGGAGGTTCCTCTTGAGGTAGTGAGTTGGCGTGCCACGCCTTTGATTTCAAGTGGCATGCCCATAGTAGTTGATGGGTCAGGTGTGCCACGCTCAACCTAGCGTGCCACGCCCCTTTTGTTTCCTCCATTTTGCTCTCTGAAATTTTGTACTAGCGTTGGCATGCCACGCCCACATGCATGCTTGGATCTCCCTTCTGGAATTTAGTACTGGCGTACCACGCTTAGCTCCTGGCGTGCCACGCCAGTGCATTTTTGTGGCGTTTGCCCCCAAGTGACATGCCAGTCTCACACGCCCAGCTTCTTGTTTGTCTTCTTCTCATTTTTGATACCTTTTTCACCTGCAATTTAGCACAACTCATCTCAAAGTAGTGTACCATAATATTCATCAAATAATGCATGAATTGTACTGATCAAATGAGATTTGTGCTCTTTTATGGTCTTCTTTATGCAAGAAAGAAGGGTAGATGATGCAAGTCATCAATAATCAAGAGAAGTCACACTCAATTGAAGCAGAGAAGTGCATAGAGGAAGAGCTCATTGAGCCACCAATTCAAAAGGCTCTGAATGAAGATAAAATTCCAATAAACACACCGCAACCAAGTCTTGAATCCAAAGAAGTGAAGGCAACTAACAAGAGCACCAATCCTGTCCCTGATCTAGCAAGCAAGCTCAATCAAGCCATTTACAAAAGGAAGCTTGCTGAGGAGAGACCAAAACAAGGGACAATAGCTGAATCTTCTCCCCCCTTGAGGTCATTCCTCTTAACAAACTGGAAGAAGAAGAAGAAAGTGAAGAACATGTCAACCATAGCTAACATATCTTTTCTTTGCTTTGTTTACTTTCTTTGTTTGCTTTGTTTAATTTCAATAAATTGGCATATGATTACATTCTAAATTTGGTGTGCCCTACAATAACTTGTTTCCAATCCCTTTGAATGATTGCATCAATTTTACATGGAAGTGTCACACTAAGATTCTAAGTTTGGTAAGCCACTTAATTTTCTATGTAATTCATTCAGCAACACCACTTGTCTGCATAATCATAATGCCCTTTGCATTGTTATTTTTCTTCTTAGTTGGACAATTTTAGTTTTCTCTTTGTTTTAGTCATTTACTTGTTTTTAATGCTTTCTTTTATTAACTGTTTTTGTCAATGCATCACCAAGAGATCCTTATTCATGACAGATTCTTTGCTTAGTGATTGTACTTAACATGCAACAATTTCATTTAATCTTAGTTCAAATAAA
Organism: Arachis stenosperma; assembly: GCF_014773155.1. Taxonomy (NCBI): domain Eukaryota; kingdom Viridiplantae; phylum Streptophyta; class Magnoliopsida; order Fabales; family Fabaceae; genus Arachis; species Arachis stenosperma. The sequence goes on from NC_080379.1 coordinate 82,310,352, forward strand.
ATGGATATAGGATTGCATTCTAAGTTTGGTTTTGCTATGCAACAAAATTTGGTTCCAATCCTTACAAGATACTTGCATCAATTACAAGTAAAAGTGTCACACTAAGTTTGGTGTGCCACTTATCTTTTATGCAATGTATCATGCACATCCTCTTATTTTTGCAATCTCAATGTCTCTGTCTTTTGTGCCTTGATTGTTATCCTCAATTTTGCTTGCTTAAAACACATGTACTGTTGACATTTTATTGTGTAAGACACTCATGATCCATCTTAGCCCCATAGCCATTGTTCTAATTATTGCTTGAGGATGAGCAAGCATTCTGAGTATTGATATGAGAAGAAGGAAGAATAGAAGAAAAAGGACAACAATAGAGAAGATAAACTACAAGGTTGTAAATTTTTTTTCCTCTCATTTGTTTTCAGCACGTTAAATTGCATGATTGTCTTTATCTTCCCTATTTACATGTGTGGTATGAATAAGCATAACCTGAATTTTGATCTGTAACATGTTGCTATGCCAACTATGACTACCAACTTGGATTCTGTGAGTCCAAAAGCAATAAATTATCATGATCATGAACAAACAAGGAATTAAAGAAGAACTTAGCATGTGCATATATACAAGTATTGGAATGCTAGTATAATTAAATGTTGCTCAATTGCATTAGATCTAAATTAATTGAAGTTTTCATCTAGAACATTTTGTGAAATCTTTTGAAATCATGAAAACCTTGAAAAAGCAAGTTCAAATTAAGGCAAGAAAGAAAAAGGGAAAGAATGCAAAAGCTGAAGGCTCTGAGCACCAATGGCAATTAAGTTAAGTACTTGTGGTATTTATGTATCAAGCAAAATGCTTAAAAATAAAACACTTAGAGTCAAGGTTAGGCTCAAGTGCAAATGCACTCCCTCAAAGCTCAAGGCTCTGAGCATCAATGATTAGAGAGTTAAGAAAAGAAACAAATGAGCTTAATGAAGTCCCTAATTAAATGCTTGTGGTGCTTATGTATCAAGTGGTAATACTTGAAAACAAAGCATTTAGAAGTCGTAGCTTTGTTATCAACTCATGGGGCAAAGCACACAAAAGGAGAAGCTAATAAGAAAATCAAAAGCTTGTTTCAAGGGAGAATTATAAGGAAAAGATTCCATAAATTGAGCTAGATAGAAGCATCAATCATTTATATTTCTTTTGTGATTGTGGCATTCATAGAAAACTAGCCAACCATGAACATTAACCTGCTATTCTTCTCACCTTGGATTGTCAATCTTTATTGCATGATTCTTTTCTTGCTTGGAGACAAGCAAGGTTTAAGTTTGGTGTTGTGATGACATGTCATCATCTCATATTTTTCTATGCTTTTTCATACAAGAAATTGATAATTAGTGTTTAAATATTAAATGCTTTTGTGCTTAATTGGTATATTTCTTTGATCTTTTAATTTTATAAATTTTGTAGGAAATAAGTGGAAAAAGAAGCAAAATAGCATAAAATCAACTCAAAAGGAGAAAAGAAGAGTTTTGGGGCACACTTTGAAGTTAGAACACACTTTGATGCCTTAGGCCACGCTTTTAAAAGTGTGGCCCATGACCAAGTAGCGCTCAAACAAGGCACCAGTGCTCAATTTGAAGAGAGCGCTGAGTTAAAATAGTTAACTTTTTTGGGCTTTTCTTTAGCCTTGTGACAGCATGACCATGCCTCCTTCAAAGGGCCATAACTTGAGCTACAGATATCTGATTGATGCACTTCAAGTTGCATTGAAAAGCTGACATTCAGAGCTTTCCAATGATATATAGAAATCCATATTTGGCATGAAATTGAAGTACAAGTTAAAGGCATCTTTAAGGCCCAAAAATTAACCAAACAAGTGCTCACACAAGGGTTGGAAGAGGGGAACCAAGCAAGGCCAGCGCTCAAATACTTCAGCGGTCAGTTAACTCATTTACCTTTATCGTGCTTCACCCAAAAGAAAAACAATGCGTGACATTTGCTAGTGAAGCCACCAAGGCTCGAACCAAGCACATGTGGGAGCTTCCTCACAAAGCAAAAGGGGCACTGTGTGAAGAGTTTTCACTGAGCGCTAGTGCAAGGAAAATTGTTCAATTTGGCACTCACCATGGCTCAAATTTGAAGCCTCATTCCTTCACAATAGAGCACTACGTTGGTTTTATTAACTGAGCGTTATGAAGCTATGCAGTTGGGCTTGGTTCGAAAGCCTAGAGAGGAAGTATTGAGCGCTCCGTTTGGTGCAAGCACTGAGCGCTATACCTGGAGCTTGACATGAGCCCAAGCAAGAAGAAATTGAGCGCTGTGTTGCCAAAGTTAACTGAACGCTCCCCTGGAAGGTTCCCACACACCAAACCAACTTGAACCAAACAACCTTAACCCATGCCTCCAAACCAATTGAACCAAGGCCATCTGGAACCACTCTTCTTCAAATCCAAAGCAAGCAAAGCCCATTATCATCACTCAAAGGTACAAGAGATAATTAGATTAGGAATTTCATTTTAATTGTAATTTGTTTTCAATTTTAATTTCACTTATCATTTTTGTAAAAAGCCTATATAAAGGCATCAATTTTATTTCATAAAAAAGAAGGTTTGTTGCAATAGGGAGCAGTAGGAGTAGAATAGAGAGCTCTCTTTTAATTTTCCTTTTTGAATTTGAAGAATTGGAGATCAGATCTGAGATTGTTTTCTGTTTTCATTTTACTTTCTTCTGCAACTTCTACTTTCCTTCTGATTTTGATTTTGGAACTCTGATTGGAGAATTCTATTGGATCTCTCCATCGTTGAGTTTTCCCTTTGATTACCTTGTTTCTGATTTTGTGAATTTAAGATTTGATCTCAATTGTCTCTTTGAATTTCATTCTGAAGTAAGTTCTCAGTTCAGTTTTAGTTCTTATGCAAATCTACATTTCTGTTTAGATCTTTTGCAAGTCTCTTTGTCTCTTAATTCTTTGATTTGCTGCACTTTACATTTTCAGTTCTGTTTGAATCCCAGTACCCAATTCCCTTTTATTCTTCAAGCAATTTATAGTTCTCAGAAATTTAGATTCAGCAATTTACATTTCTTGCACTTTAAGTTTTTGCAATTTACTTTTCTTGTAATTTAAGTTTCAGCTCTTCTACTTTCTTGCTCTTTAAATTTCAGCAATTTAATTCGTCTGCACTTTTAATTCACTGCCATTTATTTTTTGTTGATCAATTTCACCCAATTCACTAATGTTAGCTTGACTAAACTAATCACCCACTAAAGTTGCTTGATACATCAATACCTGTGGGATCGACCTCACTCTAAGTGAGTTTTACTACTTGATGCGACCCGGTACACTTGCCGGTGAGTTTTGTGTTGGATCATTTCCAACCCATCAAGTTTGGTTTCGGAATGAACCAAACTTGGGCGTTGATGCGTACGCGTCGGTCACGCGCATGCGTGACATCTGCTTTCTTTTTTTTAAATAAGAAACTAACAATCTATCAAAGTAATGCCAAACTTTATTAAATAAGTGAAATCATTGCTTAAACTAAATAGTCCTAACTAAAAATAAAAATTCAAATTATTACCAAAATAAAAGAGAGAATAGGAAGAATTTACCATGGTGGGGTGTCTCCCACCTAGCACTTTTAGTTAAAGTCCTTAAGTTGGACATTTGGTGAGATCCTTGTCATGGTGGGTTGTGCTTGAACTCATCTTAAAATTTCCACCAACGCTTGGATTTCTAAATGAAGTCACCAATGCTTGATGAAGTTCTTCACAAGCTTTGAGCTCCCAAAAGTGATCATCTTGTATGTCGGGATCCCAAATATTATTTCTACGCCCGTCTTTAAGTTGATCATCATTGTTCCAACCAGGTGGCAAGTAATCCGAATTCTCACTGAGGCATCCCAACAACTTTCTAGACCCAATCAATTGAGAACTATACCAACCATTGCACTTAGACCTTGAACATTCAACCATAACGAACCTAGGATTGTATTGCCAACCACTAACCATCCCCCCTTTTACTCTTAAAACCATAAAGAGCTCTAAGTTTTCCATCCGTCTCAAGCAAACCGTATGCAAGTGAGAAATTAAAGCTTAAGGAAAAGAGATTTACCCACTTGAATGAAAGGATGGATGGTGATGGCTTCATGAGTGGTGTCTCTAAGAGCGGCCTTGCCAATGTATGCTTCACTCTCTTGGAATCCTCGTTGATGTTCTCCACCTTTTGACAAGCTTCTTCAATGTTAACCTCTTCTGCCAGTCCTATGGGTGATGATTCAATTGTAGATAAAAACTCATCAATTATTGAAACCATCTCATGATTAACCTCCTCAAAGTCTTCAACCATGATATGCTTTAGAGGTTGTACACCTTCCTCAACATCAAATTCAAACGTCTTGGAAGGAGGCTCTATGACTTGAGGTTCCCATGGAGGTCCCGCATCTCCAAAGTCTTTAGCCACTTCCTCTTCTTCAATAACTTTGGCTTTCTCTACTTGCTCTAGTACAAAATGCAGCTCTTTCTTGATGACTTCCACCTCTTGACAACTTTCTTCAATTCCCACTTTCTTGTTAACTTCTTCCAACACTTCCTCATTGATCAAGTCATGTGTTGGAGGGTGTATACTTTCCTCCTTAACATTGGTTTCACATCCGATAGAAGAAGCTTCAACAAGATTCTTATTATCACTTGGTGTAGAGTTGTCTTCAATGATGGAACTTCCCTCTTGTTCAACCTCCTCTAATTCTTCAACTATTCTTTCATCTTCAAAGGTCTCTCCTACTTCCACCTTTGGAGCCTCCTCTTGCTTCTCTTGAAGTATAGATGCGTGAATTCGATCCATTAAGTCCCTAAGATAATCCCTTCTCTCTTGTTCCATGTTACCAGCATAATTAGGATCGTATTGCTCTTGGATTGATGGATATAGGTGTTCCTTTATGGAGGTGGTGGTGTGATGGAGAGATTATTATGTGGTTCAAAAGGAAGTGCACCAGAGCTTGAGGGTTGAATATTGGGGGTAGAGAGTGGATCCACACGGGATATAAAAGCTTGGAGAGTAGAGGTGAGACCAGTGAGAGTTGAGGTATGTATGGTTTGAAGCTCTCTTTGCCCTTGTAAATAACACTAAAGGTATATTCTATGGGAGCTTGGGGTGGATAAGAGGGTTCATTTGTTGGAAGAAAGGGCTCATAATACAAAGGTGGTTCTTCTTGATAAGGATATAGAGATGGTGTATATTAAGGTGGTGGTTCTTAGGGGTAGTTGTGATGGAATTGTGGTGGTTCTATGTATAGTTCATGTGGCTCATAAGGTGGTTGGTATGATGGATATGGGTTAGGGTCATAAGGAAGTATTTAATTGTAGGTGGCTTGTGAGTTTGGTGGTTCAAAATTATATTGAGGAGGGGATTCATAGGCATATGGTGGGGCTTGTTGGTAACTACAAGGGGGTTCACTATAGCTATTGGATTGATATGCATCTTGGAATGACTCTTGCTCATAGTACGTTAGTGAAGGTTGTTGCCAAGAAGGTTGTCTATAAGCTTGAGGTTCCTCCCACCTTTATTTGTCCTAACTTTGATGTATGTTCTCATTGTAGCTTCCATTCACTACAACATAATTTAAACCAAATTGATAGCCAAAGGGGTGAGAATTCATAGTAACAAGAGAAAATAAAAACAAAAACTAAAAAGAAAGAATGAAAATAAACTCCTAAAATTAGAAAAAACTAACAAAGAAACGAAAAGGCAAACATATTCAAAATATTCACAATAACCAATAATAAGGCATACATTTGCAATTCCCCGGCAACGGCGCCAAAAACTGATGCGAGGATTTTTGTCGATACAGAATTTTTCAATAAAACTTCGTTGCAAGTATAGTTCTATACCGACAAGCAATCCTCAGTCAATGTTTAAATTGTTTGTCACTTAAGCAAACCCAATAAAATTAACCGAAGTATTTAAACCTCGGGTCGTCCCTAAAAGAATTACAGGGAAGTATGGTTATTATTGGCTAAGGAAAAGTATATTTTTGGGTTTTGTAATGAGAAACAAGAAAGTAAAGTGGTGAGAAAATAAACTAATAATAAGAAAGCTCTTAGCAAGGAAAGAGAATTAAAAGTCCTATCCTCATTATCATCGTCAATTGTGATGGTAAATGTGAATTGCGTTAACTTAGTTAATCTCTAACCAATGGAGGAAGATCAAGTGCATACAATCAACTTGAGTTCACAAGTCCTAGTCAACTCATAGTGAGAGACTAGCTTTGGTGAAGTTCAAGCTAACCGGCAATTTTCAATTACCATTCAACAAGAGACTTTGACAACTCAAGCGTCTCTAATTAATGAATCCAAGTCAAGAACATAAAAATCTAATTTAAAACCCTCCCAAGTATTTTATCAAACACTTGGAAGGCACAAAATAAAAGCCTAGAAAAGTAATAAGAGATTGTAAAATCTAAGATCAACAATTGCAAGAAATCAATAATAACAAATGAAGAAAGAAGCAATAAACATTAAATACATCAAATTACATTAAAAGGAAATTGAATTTAACATGAAGAGTTCATAAACTAAACTGGGCAAATTAAGAAATCAACAAGAGAAGATAAACTAAGATGCTAGAATAATAGAATGTAAAAAAAAAAAACTAAATTAAAGCAAGATAGAAATCTGAAATTGAGAAGCACTAAAACTAAAACTAAGAGAAATCCTAAAACCTAGAGAGAGGAGAGAGCTTCCCTCTCTAGAATTCTACATCTAAACCTAAATTGTGTAAATGAAAGTGTGAATGATTGATTCCCCACTTCCAGCTCCACTCTGCAACCTCTAATCTGTATTTTCGGGCTTGAAACTGGGTCAAAAGCAGCGCAGAAATCACACCCAGCATTTTTTGTTTAATGCAGCACGTGACGCTCTGTCATGCGTACGCATCAGCCACACGTACGCGTCGCTGGACTTTTCACTGGCCACTGGTGCGGAATTTATAACCCACAAACTAACTTGCAAGTGCACCGGGTCGTACCAAGTAATAGCTCAAGTGAGTGAGGGTCGATCCCACGAGGATTGATGGATCAAGCAACAATGATTGAGTGATTGGCTTAGTTAGACAAACAAAAAATAGTGTTTTGAGAGTTCAAAAGCATAAATAGTAAATTCAGAATATTAGAAAATAAACAGTAAACTAGTTGTAAAATATATGGAGAAAACAGTTAAGGCTTCAGAGTTATCTATTTTCCAGATTGACTTTTCTTACTAACTATTTTAATCATGCAAGATTTAATTCATGGCAAACTATATGTGACTAAACCCTAATTCCTTAGACCTTTTTAGTCTCCTCTAACTCTCATCAACCGCCAATTCCTTGGTCACTTAATTCCAATTAGAGGGTGAAGCTTAATTCTAGTTTATATGCCACAAAAATCCTAATTACCCAAATATAAGAGGATTATATGTCATGTATCCCGTTAAGTCCAGATAATTAGAATTTAGGAGAATTTGTTTTCAAGATGTTGTTCAAGTAAAGAGCTTTTCCAAGTTATATAAGAACTCAATTAGAACAAGGGTCATACTTCCGTTCCATCCAAATTCATAAGATAAAGAACAAAAACACTACAAGAAAATGGAACATTTGTAATAAAAAAATTTGTATCAAATTTAAAATTGTTACAACAAATGATTTTTTTGTAATAATAATTAGTGATTGTTACAAAAGAATAATTTTTTGTAACAACATTACAAATTGTTACAAAACATGATAATATTTTGTAACAACCTGTTTTATTTTGTTACAAATTATGTTAGTTTTTGTAACGAGATGGTTTTTTATTACAAAACATTGTAATATTTTGTAAAAAAAAAAAAAGAAGTTGCAAAAATTTGAACTATTTTGTAATAAATTTATTTCTTTTTGTTTCAAAAACTCCAATTGTTTTCTAACAAAAAATTAATTTGTCACAAAATTTAATATTGTTTGTAACAAGTTAATTATTTGTCACAAAATATAAGTATATTTTATAACAATTTTTTTTTTAATGTTAAACACTTTAAGAATAAAAAAAAATTGTGTATATAATTTTTTTAAAAAAATTTTATATTGTTTCAAAAATTAAAATTTTTTACATACTATTTGTGTTCATTAGCCGCTAGCTATAACATCCAGTATTTTTGAAAATCTAAATATAAATAAATTGTGATTTTATCTTATTAAGTTTAAACTTTATAATTTTAGAAATGATTTTATTAGAAATAATTAAATAGATTTGGAGATAATGAAGAGTTAAATAATTTAAATTAAATAATTGATATCTCGGGTTTAAACTGTACTTTATAAAGTATAATTAATAATTAATATATTTATTTTATAATTTAAACTAAATAATATATTAATAAATTGTGTTATTAAATCTTTTTAATGAAATACATTTAATTTTAAAATTATTATTCCATCATTTAATTTTATCAAAATATCTATTTTATCTATTCTTCTCCTTAATCATATAAACTAGAAATCCATCTGAAACTAAAGAATTAAGCTGTGTTTTTCTGTAGGCAAACAAGATTTGATCTGTTATTTATCTGATTGATTATTGTTTTTATTTTTATGTTGGTTATGGTGTACAGATATAAAATCAGGACATGGATTTGTTGTTGGAGATGAAGGGTACAGGCAAGATAGTGACATTTAGAAAGCTAAGCTTTCAAGGGAGGCATTGAGCCATTGACACAGCTCTCCAAAGCACACTTAGGGAATTTTTTTACCCTTTCCCCCCAAAGCACACTGATCAGATCGCGCCCTCACCTTCGATTCACCATCAGAGAAACCCTTCGTGCCCTCACCTCTCACCTTCGCCACTCACCTTCCTTACTCACCGTCGCCACTCACGTCGCTCCTTCCCTAGTCAGCACTCACCACTCATGACTTCCCCACTCACCATCAGCTACGCCCTCCTACATTGATCGTCAGCTGCGCCCTCCTTCATTGATCGTTAGCTGTTCCCTCACCATCATCGTATCTGCCCTCAGCTTATCCTCTCAGCGCTCAGCTCGTCTCTCTGCGCTCACATCATCGAGAAGGTATCTATAGATTCCTGTATGGTTCTAAAATTTGGGTGGTTAGGGTTCCAATTTTAGGGTTTTTAATTTGGGGGTTTTTTATCTGGTTTATATGCAATTGTGAATTGTTATTTGATGAACTACCCATGTATTGTTGATGAACAAGCATGCTATTTATTTATTTCCATCCACGTCTACTCGTTCTTCTTGCCTCTTCTGGTTCCATTTTTTCCTTTGAATCTCCCGCTGCTTGTGCAATTTGATGATGAACATTTTTTTAATGGTTGAGTATATTACTAAATTTATTGCTTTAATCATTAGGTTCTATTTTAAGGAAAAAACAAAATTTTTCTGCAACCCAGCATGTTTAAGGAGAGTCACAAGCTTCTACTAGGTCCATACGTCTTTGTTGTATGCTATAATTGCTAGTGCTTCCTCTAATGAACTTATATTCTATAGTTGGAAAATAATTAATGTTTTTCATATGTAGGGCTATGTTCACACTGCAAGAGCGAATGTTGTTCATCAATTCATCCATCTTGGCTCTTTCTCTTTTCTTGGTGGTGGTTTTGTGGTACGTTTTACTTTGAATCTCTTTGTTTCAAATTTTTCTGTTTGTAACAAAAAAGATATGATTGTTATGATATCATGTAAGGATAGTATACAACACTTAAGCCAATTAGAAAAAATGTTTATGAAGCCTGTGATTAGTAAGTATTGTATGAAGAATCTGGTTGTTCTTGATTTTGGAATTCAATAGAGCATTATTGATCATCGGGATGATTAATAGAAAGTTGATTAAACTGGGACTAATGTGTTATTGATATTTAATTTTCCTTGTATAACTTGTCAAAGAAAATACTGTTACCATGCCAAATGATTTAACATTACTCAAGTGTTCAACTACAATGTCATGTTCTTATAAAAATGCAGGTTTCACAAGATGTTCCAAAGTACACAATGGTAGCCAGAGAAAGAGCGGAGCTTCGGGGTCTAAATTTAGTGGGCCTGACTCAACGTGAATTCAGCACCGCAGAGGTTATACTAACAAAAATTTTAAAATTACTCGTCTTTGACATCATCGGTGCAAGCTCGCAGAAGGAGAGAGGGGTACAAAAATGTTCAATTTCCATGTCTTAGTTTTTTTTGTTCTTGTTTTAATGTTTCACATCTTTCTTAAGCCATTAATTTGTTATATGTTTTGTTTGCTTTTCTCAATGACCATAAACTTGTGTACAAGGCTAGATCTACTTTCTATGTTGGTTGTTATTGTTGTTTTTTCTTCTTCTATTTGTACTGAGATGTTGATTAGCATAAACCCTTGTTGGTTCTTTGTGAAAGGTCTCCTATGAGATTAGAAAACATGGCCCCCTTTCTTTTTCCAGCTGAGTTAATGTTAGAAACCATTGAAAAAATAGGGAGTAGATTAGGTGATTAGGAGCATGAAAATAAGCTGTTGCATTTGATTTTCCAATATGTGAAATTGTAGTTCAAATTTTGTCTATGTTTGAAATAATATCAATGGTGGTATTTAGTGGATGTGGATTAAGTTGAGTAGTGTAATTTTCCCCCCATTCATTGCATATATTGAACGTCTTTCTTTTTTGTTGGGGTTTAGAATCAGGAGAATTGCAATCAGATGAAAATAAAGCTTCTACAGGGAAAAAAATAAAATAAGACTCAAAACACCTTCCCAGATTATGGCCTTGGAGAAATTTTATAATGGTATGAGTTCCTTTAATTTTGTTTGTTTTTAATTGTCCGTGAATGTTAATGCATCTTTCTGTTGACTAATTTAGTAATTTTTGAGGAATTGCTTTTTACCTTTGTTTTCAGAGCACAAATATGCCTCGGAGGAAATGAAATGAGATCTTGCTGAGGAGTTAGGGTTGACTGAGAAGCAAATTTCTGGAAGGTTTTGCCACATAAAATTAAAAGATAAACGGTTGTTGAAAGATGAAGCAATTGGTAATAGATGACAAGATCAGTCAAGTGGTGTCATCCAGGATTGTGGTAGTGGATGGCAAGATTCATGCGGAAGCAGCATACATGGTGATTGATAAATCCCGATTTTGTGGTTTATTTTGTGCTTATTTTAGGGGATTTTATCACCTTTTTTCACATTTATTCAATGAAATAGCATGGTTTTGTAATTCTCCCTTGGATTTTTTTAAATGCGAAAACATGCTTTTTAGGCCCTAATTTGGTGATTTTAATTCACTTTAATTCCATTCGATGCCTTGATGTGTTTGTTGAGCAATTTCAGGTTTAGAAGGCAAGTATTAGATGGAAGAACTAAGTAGAAAAGCATACAAAGAGGAGAATGCATGAAGAAACAAAGATTGGGAATGCATCAAAGGACACGCACGCGTACATGGTGCGCACGCGCAGAAGTGGTTTCGCATGGGCACGCGCACGCATACATGCCGCGTCTGCGCGGACGAAGAATTTGCCAATCGACGCGCACGTGCACATGGCGCGTACGCACCGATATTCTCACGTGGCCCACTTAAAGGCAAAATACTGGGGGCGATTTCTGAGCTGTCCAAGCCCAATTTCAGCTTGTTTCTGAGTGTATTTCATGCAAAATTGAAGCCCAAGCAAAGGGGAATCAATACACACTCATTAGGATTAGTTTAGAGTAGGTTTAGAGAGAGAAGCTCTCACTTCTCTCTAGAATTAGGTTAGAGGTAGATTAGGATTTCTTAGATCTAGGTTAATTTTATGCTTTGATTTACTTTTCCTTTATCAATTCTTGTTCCTATACTCTTCCTTTCTCTAATTTTGTGTTTCATTCTTGAATTTGTCACTTTGTTGTTGATGCACTCTTTCTTCTTATATTTTCCTTCAATGAAATTTGAGGTAGTTCATGTAGATCTTGTTTCCTTTAATTGTTGTGTTAATTCTTTACATTTGATTATTGTTTGATTTAATTCTTGTTGTGATTTACTATGCTTTCCTTTTATGCCTTCCAAGTGTTTGATGAAATGCTTGGTTGGATTTTAGTATAGATTTTGTTTCTCTTGGTTTCGGTTGAGTAATTAGTGACTCTTGAGTTATCTAATTCCCTTGTTGATCGATAATTAGAAGTTGCTAATTGATTTGATTGCCTCTAAGGCTAGTTTCTCCTTTAGGAGTTAACTAGGACATGAGGAATCAAGTCAATTCATCCACTTGACTTTCCTCCTTGGTTAGAGGTTAATGAAGTGGTAGCAATAAACAATTTATGGTCACAATTAAGGAGGATAACTAGGATATGACTTCTAATTTTCATATCTTGCCAAGAGCTTTGTAGTTGCTAGTCATTTTCTTTGCAATTTACATTTCTTGTCTAAAATTCCAAAAATCCCAAAAAAAAATACCTTCATAGCCAATAATCATTCACTTCATTGCAATTCCTCGTGAGACGACCCGGAGTCCAAATACTCCGGTTAATTCTTATTTGGGGTTTGCACTTAGTGACAACCAAATTTTTGTATGAAAAGACTATTGTTGGTTTAGAAACTATACTTACAACGAGCTTTCATTTGTGAAATTCTAAACCGTCAAGAATCCATTCATCAGTGATTACCGTTATGTGGATCCGAAAGTGGTAGAAAGTCATGATAAATGCTTTGCTTGCTTTTATGAAAGAGTTGTGAGTTTGTTAAATGCTTTGCTTGCTTTTTTGAGATTGGATTATAATTCATAGCTTGATATATTTTATAAATCTATTTTATTAGGAAATAGACTTTGATCCAAACTCCTTGCAAAATATTCTACCTAAAGCAGTCTCATCATTGGAATGGGCAATCTCAAAGGGAAAAGAAAGAGTTTATGTGTATTGTACTGTTGGACTTGGGAGAGCACCAGGGGTGACAATAGCTTATTTGTTCTAATTTTATGACATGAATGTGAGTTCTAAACTTCCACCTATCTTTGATTCAAGAAATGATTATCAAATTTGATATTGTTAAGTGTAATGTTATGGTTGCACTAATTTTCTTGCTAGATATGAGGTTTAGCTCATGTTATGCAAAAACAGTATTTTTAATCTATATGACAGATTAGTTCACAGTTTTTTAAGAAGTCTTAATTATCAAGAAAAGAATGTGTTATCTTTCTTGTGACAGCTAATTGCCTTGTGTTATCATTCATGAATGCATTACTAATTGCTAATTGCTAATTGCTTTTAACCTTGCTTGATTTTCTGTCGCCGCCATTCTTTATGAATGCATTGCCAATTATTGATTACTATGAACCTTGCTTATTTTTTATAACCGTCATTCTCTATTTCCAAACTTTTTCTGCATCACTATTGCTTCTGCAATAACAGAAACTCTGTTCAGGTGCTTCTCTATGTTCTTATTTTGTGTTTTGACATAAAACTTATTATGGAACTTTATGAGTGTAAAAGCATAAAAAAAGTCAAGTATATTTGTTTTGAAGATTTTGGTGAAAATTGTGTTTTGTAACGATTGTTTGAACAATTATTACTTATGTAAATTTAATAAATTTGTTCACTAAGTTGTGATTGAATTGTGATTAGTTAGCCCAAGTTTATATATTGAATTGTTAATTATTGATAATTTGCATTTTTTATTGGCTAGTTTTAAACTCTGAGAATATATTCTTAAGGAATTACCTAATTTTAACTTCTAAGTTCTAAATTTTTATTCGGATGAAGATAGTGTTATATATTATTTTTTAATTTTGGTTTTCATTGTTTATATTTGCAGGGGTACAAAGTTAATGCCAACATGCTAGACTTTATATTGACTGAAATATGCTAGAAGAGTCAAGATTTATAAATTCGATATGATACAATTTTATGTTAGGAAAAAGTTGTGTTTAGTTGAATTTGTAGAAATTATTTTATTGTAAAAGAATCTTAATGACATGTAAGATATTTTAATTATCTATATTATCATTGATCCATCACCTTATAACTCGGTCTTTATTGTGCATTATGAGTTATAACTCGGCGTTAATTATCATTCATTCTTTGCTTGTAACTGACACCTTCATTACCGACTTAATGACCATCATTTCAATCTTAATGACCAAACGGTCATAACATGAATATCATTCATCAATTCTATGCCTATAAAATGAATCTTCTATATCTAATCTTAAGGAGTAACATGATAAGTTCTATATCATGTCTTACATTCTATATTCATAGAATTATTACACACAACACATGAAAATTTCTATTTCATGTCTTACATTCTATATTCATAGAATTATTCTTATACCTCTTAAACACTTACTGACTTGAGCGTCGGAGTGTCTTTTGCAGGTACCCACCCCCTTGTTCTCTCCTTACCGACGTATAACTCATCCCAACGAGAAGCTTGAAGACATTCATCGACAGACGAGCTATACACCGGCCAAACTCAGCAAGAACAATTGGCGCCGTCTGTGAGAATGAGTAAAATAATTTCTACTCCCCTCAGGTTCATAAAACTTGAATGACATTCAAATTTTTGAACCAATCTCAACAATCTTGTTTAAGATTTTATTTAATAGCTCTTATTAAATTTTAATCTATCGTAACCTTTTATAAAGTATGTACTTTATTGGTGGACGAAATTGTGATCCATATTCTTTTGTACTTGTATGAAATCATTATTATGGCACCGGTTGAATTCACAACTCCGTTCAACTAATCAGCAAGTGTACTGGGTCGTCCAAGTAATAAACCTTACGTGAGTAAGGGTCGATCCCACAGAGATTGTTGGTATGAAGCAAGCTATGGTCACCTTGTAAATCTCAGTTAGGCAGATTAAATTGGTTGATGGTTTCGGAAATTAATAATAAAAAGAAAATAAAAAGGGATAGAAATACTTATGTAAATCAATAGTGGGAATTTCAGATAGGTGTATGGAGATGCTGTGTTCCTCTTGAAACTCTACTTCGCTACTCACTCTTCCTTCAATCCTTCTTACTCCTTTCCATGGCAAGCTGTATGTAGGGCATCACTATCATCAATGGCTACTTTTAATCCTCCCGAAAAAATGGTCCTATGCGCTGTCACTGCACGGCTAATCGTCTGGAGGCATCACCCTTGGTTGATAGCTACATCCCATCCTCTCAGTGAAAATGGTCCTAATGCTCTGTCACAACACGGCTAATCATCTGTCGGTTCTCAATCAGGTTGGAATAGAATCCATTGATTCTTTTGCGTCTATCACTAACGCCCAGCCTTCAGGAGTTTGAAGCTCGTCACAGTCATTCAATACCGGAATCCTACTCGAAATACCACAGACAAGGTTAGACTTTCCGGATTCTCAGGATCCTACTCGGAATACCACAGACAAGGTTAGACTTTTCGGATCCTCATGAATGCCGCCATCTATCTAGCTTATACCACGAAGATTCTGTTGGGGAATCTAAGAGATATGCGCCCGGCCTAAGGTAGAACGGAAGTGGTTGTCAGTCACGCACGTTCATAGGTGAGAATGATGATGAGTGTCACGGATCATCACATTCATCAAAGTGTTGTGCAACGTATATCTTGGAATAAGAATAAGAGAGAATTGAATGAAAAGTAATAATAATTGTATTGAAACTTGAGGTACAGCAGAGCTCCACACCCTTAATCTATGGTGTGCAGAAACTCCACCGTTGAAAATACATAAGTAAAAGGTTCAGGCATGGCCGAATGGCCAGCCCCCAAAACGTGATCACAAGATTCAAAATACAATCCTGGATGAGATTATGATAGTAAAAAGTTCTATTTATAATAAACTAGCTCCTAGGGTTTACATGAGGAAGTAATTGATGCATAAATCCACTTCCGGGGCCCACTTGGTGTATGCTTGGGCTGAGCTTGATCAATCCACGAGCTGAGGCTTCTCTTGGAGTTGAACTCCGAGTTATGACGTGTTTTGGGCGTTCAACTCCGGATCATGACGTTTTTCTGGCATTTAACTCCAGACAGCAGCATGTACTTGGCGTTCAACGCCAAGTTACGTCATCAATTTCCGAATAAAGTATGGACTATTATATATTGCTGGAAAGCTCTGGATGTCTACTTTCCAACGCCGTTGAGAGCGCTCCATTTGGAGTTCTGTAGCTCCAGAAAATCCATTTTGAGTGAAGGGAGGTCAGATTCCAACAGCATCAGCAGTCCTTTTGTCAGCCTTTTTCAGAGTTTTGCTCAAGTCCCTCAATTTCAGCCAGAAATTACCTGAAATCACAGAAAAACATACAAACTCATAGTAAAGTCCAGAAATGTGAATTTAACATAAAAACTAATGAAAACATCCCTAAAAGTAGCTTGAACTTGCTAAAAACTACCTAAAAACAATGCCAAAAAGCGTATAAATTATCCGCTCATCACAACACCAAACTTAAATTGTTGCTTGTCCCCAAGCAATTGAAAATCAAATAGGATAAAAAGAAGAGAATATACTATAAATTCCAGAATATCAATGAATATTAATTATAATTTAGATGAGCGGGACTTGTAGCTTTTTGCTTCTGAACAGTTTTGGCATCTCACTTTTTCCTTTGAAGTTCTGAATGATTGGCTTCTTTAGGAACTTAGAATTTTGGATAGTGTTATTGACTTTCCTAGTTAAGCATGTTGATTCTTGAACACAGCTACTTATGAGTCTTGGCCGTGGCCCTAAGCACTTTGTTTTCCAGTATTACCACCGGACACATAAATGCCACAGACACATGACTGGGTGAACCTTTTCAGATTGTGACTCAGCTTTGCTAGAGTCCCCAGTTAGTGGTGTCCAGAGCTCTTAAGCACACTCTTTTGCTTTGGATCACGACTTTAACCACTCAGTCTCAAGCTTTTCACTTGGACCTTCATGACACAAGCACATGGTTAGGGACAGCTTAGTTTAGCCGCTTAGGCCTGGATTTTATTTCCTTGGGCCCTCCTATCCATTGATGCTCAAAGCCTTGGATCCATTTTACCCTTGCCTTTTGGTTTTAAGGGCTATTGGCTTTTTCTGCTTGCTTTTTCTTTTTCTTTGCTATTTTTTTTCGCCAATATTTTTTTTTCTATTTTTTTTCGCAAGCTTTTGTTTTTCACTGCTTTTTCTTGCTTCAAGAATCAATTTCATGATTTTTTCAAATCATCAATAACATTTCTCTTTGTTCATCATTCTTTCAAGAGCCAACAATTTTAACATTCATAAACAACAAGATCAAAAGACATATGCACTGTTCAAGCATTCATTCAGAAAACAAAAGTATTGTCACCACATCAATATAATTAAATTAAATTCAAGGATAAATTCGAAATTCATGTACTTCTTGTTCTTTTGAATTAAAACATTTTTCATTTAAGAGAGGTGAAGGATTAATGGATTTTATTCATAGCTTTGAGGCATGGTTACATACTAATGATCATGAAGTAAAGACACAAAACATAGGTAAACACAATATTAAAAACCGAAAACAGAAAGAAATAAAGAATAAGGAATGAATCCACCTTTAGTGGCATCTTCTTCTTGAAGGACCAATGATGTTCTTAAGCTCTTCTATGTCCCTTCCTTGCCTTTGTTGAATGATTCCTAGTAATTTTGGTGTTCCTACCCTTAGTTGCTTTCAATATTTGTGTGGAGGACAATTTATCCACTGAGGTATCTTAGGGATCTCTTGATTTGTAGCCACATGTTCTACCACTGAGCTATTGGTGCACGAAGTTGCAATAACACTTTTGCAATCCCGCACAACTAACCAGCAAGTGCACTGGGTCGTCCAAGTAATACCTTGCGTGAGCAAGGGTCGATCCCACGGAGATTGTCGGCTTGAAGCAAGCTATGGTTATCTTGTAAATCTTAGTCAGGATATCAGAAATTATCAGGATTGATTGTAAAAAGCAAAAGAACATGAAATGGTTACTTGTATTGCAGTAATGGAGAATGGGTTGGGGTTTGGAGATGCTCCATCTTCTGAATCTCTGCTTTCCTACTGTCTTCTTCATCAAACACGCAAGGCTCCTTCCATGGCAAGCTGTATGTAGGGTTTCACCGTTGTCAGTGGCTACCTCCCATCCTCTCATTGGAAATACGTTCCTGATGCTCTGTCACAGCATCGGCTATCCATCTATCGGTTCTCAATCAGGCCGGAATAGAATCCAGTGATTCTTTTGCGTCTGTCACTAACGCCCCGCCCTCAGGAGTTTGAAGCACGTCACAGTCATTCAGTCATTGAATCCTACTCAGAATACCACAGACAAGGTTTAGACCTTCCGGATTCTCTTGAATGCCGCCATCAGTTCTAGCTTATACCACGAAGATCCCGATTAAAGAATCCAAGAGATAACTACTCAATCTAAGATAGAACAGAGGTGGTTGTCAGGCACATGTTCATAGTTGAGAATGATGATGATTGTCACGGATCATCACATTCATCCGGATTAAGGACAAGTATTATCTTAGAATGGAAGCAAGCATGATTGAATGAGAAACAGTAGTAATTGCATTAATCCATCAAGACACAGCAGAGCTCCTCACCCCCAACCATGGGGTTTAGAGGCTCATACTGTGGAAAGAAACGTGTAAAAATGTTATGAGGTCATAAGGTTTACAGAAATGAGTAAATGACATAAAAAATCCACTTCCGGGCCCACTTGGTGTGTGCTTGGGCTGAGCAATGAAGGAATTTCGTGTAGAGACCTTTTCTGGAGTTAAACGCCAGCTTTCATGCCAGTTTGGGCGTTTAACTCCAAATTTTATGCCAGTTCCGGCGTTTAACGCTGGAATTTCTGTAGGTGACTTTGAGCGCCGGTTTGGGCCATCAAATCTTGGGAAAAGTATAAACTATTATATATTTCTGGAAAGCCCAGGATGTCTACTTTCCAATGCCGTTGAGAGCGCGCCAATTGGGCTTCTGTAGCTCCAGAAAATCCACTTCGAGTGCAGGGAGGTCAGAATCCAACAGCATCTGCAGTCCATTTTGGTCTCTGGATCAGATTTTTGCTCAGAACCCTCAATTTCAGTCAGAAAATACCTGAAATCACAGAAAAACACAAAAACTCATAGTAAAGTCCAGAAAAGTGAATTTTAATTAAAAACTAATAAAAATATACTAAAAACTAACTAAAAGATACTAAAAACATACTAAAAACAATGCCAAAAAGCGTACAAATTATCCGCTCATCACAACACCAAACTTAAATTGTTGCTTGTCCCCAAGCAACTGAAAATCAAAATAGGATAAAAGAAGAGAACATACTATAGACTCCAAAATATCAAAGAAACATAGCTCCAATTAGATGAGCGGGACTAGTAGCTTTTTGCCTCCGAACAGTTTTGGCATCTCACTCTATCCTTTGAAGTTCAGAATGATTGGCATCTATAAGAACTCAGAACTCAGATAGTGTTATTGATTCTCCTAGTTAAGTATATTGATTCTTGAACATAGCCAGTGTATGAGTCTTGGCTGTGGCCCAAAGCACTCTGTCTTCCAGTATTACCACCGGATACATACATGCCACAGACACATAATTGGGTGAACCTTTTTAGATTGTGACTCAGCTTTGCTAAAGTCCCCAATTAGAGGTGTCCAGGGTTCTTAAGCACACTCTTTTTGCTTTGGTTCACAACTTTTTTTCTTCCTTTTTTTCTTTTTCTTTTTCTTTTTCTTTTCTTTTTTTTTTTTGAAATTTTTTTTTTTGTATTCACTGCTTTTTCTTGCTTCAAGAATCAATTTTGATGATTTTTCAGATCCTCAATAACAGTTCTCCTTTCTCCTCATTCTTTCAAGAGCCAACAATTTTAACATTCTTAAAACAACAAATTCAAAAGACATATGCACTGTTCAAGCATTCATTCAGAAAACAAAAAGCATTGTCACCACATCAAACTAATTCAACTAGTTTCAGAGATAAATTTCGAAATCCTGTACTTCTTGTTCTTTTGTGATTAAAGCATTTTTCTTTTAAGAGAGGTGATGGATTCATAGGACATTCATAACTTTAAGGCATAAATTTTATTAATTATGAACTAAGAACAAGACTTAAATATAGATATAAGATGAAACAAAAAAGAAAAAAAATTAAAATTAGAAAACAAAACAAGAAAAAAAACGAAAAAAAATAGGCTCTTAATGATAGAGGTTTTCACAGAGTTAGGACTCAACAACCTTGATTTTGAGAAGTGGATGCTCCCTCAGCTTGAGAGGAGAGCTTTTGGCGTTTCAACTCTTGGAGTTCACGCCCCTGCTTCTCTTGTTCCTTCAGCAATTTGCAGAGCATGCAGTTTTGATTCTGCTGTTCTTCCTTCAGTTGCTCCATAGTCTCTTGCAACTTGTTAATGGATGCTTCTAGGTTGGACCAGTAGTCAATTCTTGGGAATTCAGGGAGGAATTCCTGCGCCCTCCTCTTGATGGAGTTGTCTTGCACTTGTCCTTCCATTGACTTCTTGGTGATTGGGTGTTCAATGGGTATGAACTCATCTACTCCCATCTTCACCCCAGCCTCTTTACAGAGCAAGGAAATCAAACTTGGATAAGCCAATTTGGCTTCAGTGGAATTCTTATTTGCAATTGTGTAGATCTCACAAGCAATCACATGATGGACCTCCACCTCTTTTCCAAGCATAATGCAATGAATCATCACTGCTCTCTTGATGGTGACCTCAGAACGGTTGCTAGTGGGCAATATGGAACGCCCAATGAAGTCTAGCCAACCTCTTGCAATTGGCTTGAGGTCTCCCCTCTTGAGTTGGTTTGGGACACCCTTTGAATTGGTCATCCACTTAGTCCCAGGGAGGCATATGTCCTCTAGAACTTGATCCAACCCTTTATCTACTCTCACCATCCTCCTATTGAAGGAGTCAGAATCATCTTGTAGTTGGGGCAACTTGAAGATTTCTCTTATTTTGTCCAGATGGAAGTACATAACTTTCCCTCTGACCATGGTTCTGTAGGTATGGTAAGCAGTTCCAGTCATTCTCTGTTTATCTGTGAGCCACAGATTTGAGTAGAATTCCTGAACCATGTTCCTCCCAACCTTTGTCTCAGGATTGGTTAGAATTTCCCATCCTCTGTTTCGAATTTGCTCTTGGATCCCCGGATATTCATCTTCTTTCAGATCAAATTTAACTTCCGGGATCACTGACCTCAGACCCATTATTTTGTGATAATGGTCTTCATGTTCTTTGGTTAAGAACTTCTCTTGATTCCAAAGATTCTTTGGATTATTCTCTTTCTTGCCTCTTAAATTGGTTTGTTTTCCTTTAGGAGCCATGATATTGATGAATCTTGGCTTAGTGATCACGGAAAAGCACACCAAACTTAGAGGTTTGCTTGTCCTCAAGCAAAAGAAATGAAAGAAGAGAGAGAGAGAAAGAGGAAATTCGAATGGTGTGGGTAAAGGGGGTTCCAAACGTGAATTTATAAGGGAGGGGGGAAGAGATTTCGAAAAAAAATAAAAATTTGAAAGGAGATTTGAGAAGATATGAAAAGAATTTGAGAAAAGGGTGAGTTTTTGAAGAAGATTTGGGATTAATTTGAAATAGATTTGAAGAATGGTTTTGATTTGTGAAGATTTGAAAGTGAATGATGAAAGGTTGAAGTGCATTTATGTAGAAGAGTATGGTTAAAAAGAGGAAAGTTTGAAAAAAATTGAGTTGAAAACAAAAATGTGGTCCCCCCACCATTCTGGCGTTAAACGCCCAGAATGGCATCCATTCTGGCGTTTAACGCCCATTTGCTACCCCTTTTGGGCGTTTAACGCCCAGCCAGGTGCCCTGGCTGGCGTTAAACGCCAGAAATCCTTTGTCACTGGGCGTTTTTACAAAACGCCCAGGATGCTGCACACCTGGCGTTAAACGCCCAGAATGGTGCCCATTCTGGCGTTTAACGCCCAAAATGGCACCATTCCTGGCGTTAAACGCCCAGAATGGTACCCATTCTGGCGTTTAACGCCCAAAATGCCCCTTACTGGCATTTTTTCGCCAGTAAGCTCATTTTCTCTGCTTTTTGAGCTGAATCCTTCTGTAACTCTGTGAATTCCTTCATTTTTGATATTTGCCTCTGTAAGAGCAATTCATACAACTTTCTAATGACTGGGTTGCCTCCCAACAAGCGCTTCTTTACTGTCTTTAGCTGGACTTTCACTGAGAATCACTCAAGCCTCAGTTTTGAGCATTCCTGCTCAAAATTTTCTTCAAGATAGTGCTTGATTCTCTGTCCATTAACAATGAACTTCTTGTCAGAATCAATATCCTGAAGCTCAACATATCCATATGGTGATACTCCTGTAATCACATACGGACCCCTCCACCGGGATTTGAGTTTTCCTGGAAACAATTTGAGCCTGGAGTTGAAGAGCAGAACTTTTTGTCCTGGCTCAAAGACTCTGGTTGACAATCTCTTGTCATGCCACTTCTTTGCCTTTTCCTTATAAATTTTTGCATTTTCAAAGGCATTGAGTCTGAACTCTTCTAGCTCATTTAGCTGGAGCAGTCTTTTCTCACCAGCTAACTGTGCATCCATGTTTAGGAATCTGGTTGCCCAGTAGGCTTTGTGTTCCAGTTCCACAGGCAAATGACAGGCCTTCCCATACACCAGTTGGTATGGAGAGGTGCCTATAGGAGTCTTGAATGCTGTTCTGTATGCCCACAGAGCATCATCCAAGCTCTTTGCCCAATCCTTTCTTCGGGCTATTACAGTCCGTTCTAGGATTCTCTTTAGTTCTCTGTTAGAGACTTCAGCTTGCCCATTTGTCTGTGGATGATACGGAGTTGCCACTTTATGGCTAATTCCATATCTAACCATAGCAGAGTATAGCTGTTTATTGCAGAAATGAGTGCCCCCATCACTGATTAGCACTCTGGGAACGCCAAACCTGCTGAAAATGTTTTTCTGGAGGAATTTCAGCACGGTCTTGTTATCGTTAGTGGGTGTAGCAATTGCTTCTACCCACTTAGATACATAGTCCACTGCCACCAGAATGTAAGTGTTTGAGTATGATGGTGGGAATGGCCCCATGAAGTCAATTCCCCATACATCAAACAATTCTATCTCTAGTATCCCTTGTTGAGGCATGGCATATCCGTGAGGCAGGTTACCAGCTCTTTGGCAACTGTCACAGTTACGCACAAACTCTCGGGAGTCTTTATAGAGAGTAGGCCAGTAGAAGCCGCACTGGAGGACTTTAGTGGCTGTTCGCTCACTTCCAAAATGTCCCCCATACTGTGATCCGTGGCAGTGCCATAGGATCCTTTGTGCTTCTTCTCTGGGTACACACCTGCGGATCACTCCGTCAGCACATCTCTTAAAGAGATATGGTTCATCCCAAAGGTAGTACTTGGCATCTGAAATTAATTTTTTTCTTTGCACACTACTGTACTCCTTGGGTATGAACCTTACAGCTTTATAATTTGCAATGTCTGCAAACCATGGAGCTTCCTGGATGGCAAAGAGTTGCTCATCTGGGAAAGTCTCAGAGATCTCAGTAGAAGGGAGGGACGTCCCAGCTACTGGTTCTATCCGGGACAGATGATCAGCCACTTGGTTCTCTGTCCCTTTTCTGTCTCTTATTTCTATATCAAACTCTTGCAGAAGCAACACCCATCTTATAAGCCTGGGTTTTGAATCCTGCTTTGTGAGTAAGTATTTAAGAGCAGCATGGTCAGTGTACACAATCACCTTTGATCCCACTAAGTAGGATCTAAACTTGTCAATGGCATAGACCACTGCAAGTAATTCTTTTTCTGTGGTTGTGTAATTCTTCTGTGCATCATTTAGAACACGGCTAGCATAATAAATGACATGCAGAAGTTTGTTATGCCTCTGTCCCAACACTGCACCAATGGCATGATCATTGGCATCACACATTAATTCAAATGGTAATGCCCAATCTGGTGCAGAGATGACTGGTGCTGTGACCAGTTTAGCTTTCAGGGTCTCAAATGCCTGCAAACACTGTGTGTCAAACACAAATGGCGTGTCAGCAGCTAGCAGGTTACTTAAAGGTTTTGCAATTTTCGAAAAATCCTTGATAAACCTTCTATAGAATCCTGCATGCCCCAGAAAGCTTCTGATTGCCTTAACATTGGTAGGTGGTGGTAATTTTTCAATTACCTCTACCTTTGCCTTATCCACCTCTATTCCCCTGCTTGAAATTTTGTGCCCAAGGACAATTCCTTCAGTCACCATAAAGTGACATTTCTCCCAGTTTAAAACCAGGTTAGTCTCTTGGCATCTTTTCAGGACAAGTGATAGGTGGTTAAGACAGGAGCTAAATGAGTCTCCATATACTGAAAAGTCATCCATGAAGACTTCCAGAAATTTCTCTACCATATCTGAGAAGATAGAGAGCATGCACCTCTGAAAGGTTGCAGGTGCATTGCACAGACCAAAAGGCATCCTTCTGTAGGCAAACACGCCAGAAGGGCAAGTAAATGCTGTCTTCTCTTGGTCCTGAGGATCTACTGCAATTTGGTTGTAGCCTGAATAGCCATCCAAAAAGCAGTAATAATCATGACCAGCTAGTCTTTCTAGCATTTGGTCTATGAATGGTAAAGGAAAATGATCCTTTCTGGTGGCTGTATTGAGCCTTCTGTAGTCAATACACATGCGCCACCCTGTGACTGTTCTTGTAGGAACCAGTTTATTTTTTTCATTATGAACCACTGTCATGCCTCCCTTTTTGGGGACAACTTGGACAGGGCTCACCCAGGGGCTATCAGAAATAGGATAAATAATCCCAGCCTCCAGTAGTTTAGTGACCTCTTTCTGCACCACCTCCTTCATGGCAGGATTTAGCCTCCTCTGTGGTTGAACCACTGGTTTGGCATTATCCTCCAACAGGATTTTGTGCATGCATCTAGCTGGACTAATGCCCTTGATATCACTTATGGACCACCCAAGAGCTGTCTTGTGTGTCCTTAGCACTTTAATCAGTGCTTCCTCTTCTTGTGAGTTTAAAGCAGAGCTTATGATCACTGGAAAAGTGTCACCCTCTCCCAGAAATACGTACTTCAGGGATGGGGGTAGAGGTTTGAGTTCAGGTTTGGGAGGTTTATCCTCCTCCTGAGGAATTTTCGAAAATTCCTTTACTTCCTCTAGTTCTTCTTGATCAGGTTGAGCATCTTTGAAGATGTCCTCAAGCTCTGATTCCAGGCTTTTAGCCATATTGATCTCTTCTACCAGAGAATCAATAATGTCAACGTCCATGCAATCATCTGGTGTGTCTGGATGCTGCATAGCTTTCACAGCATTCAACTTGAACTCATCCTCATTGACTCTCAGGGTCACTTCCCCCTTTTGTACATCAATGAGAGTTCGTCCAGTTGCTAGGAAAGGTCTTCCTAGAATGAGAGTTGCACTCTTGTGCTCCTCCATTTCCAGCACCACAAAGTCAGTTGGAAAGGCAAATGGCCCAACCTTGACAATCATGTCCTCTATTATGCCTGATGGTGTTTAATGGAGCCATCAGCAAGTTGGAGGCATATCCTGGTTGGTTTGACTTCTCCAATCAACCCAAGCTTTCTGATAGTGGATGCAGGTATTAGATTGATGCTTGCTCCAAGATCACATAAAGCTGTCTTGGTGCAAGTGCCTTCCAATGTGCATGGTATCAGAAAGCTTCCAGGATCTTGAAGCTTTTCTGGTAAGCTTTTTAGAATGACTGCACTGCATTCTTCAGTGAGAAACACTTTTTCAGTTTCTCTCCAATCCTTCTTATGACTTAAGATTTCCTTCATGAACTTAGCATAAGAAGGAATTTGCTCAAGTGCCTCTGCAAAAGGAATCTTTATTTCAAGAGTCCTTAAATAGTCTGCAAAGCGGGCAAATTGCTTATCCTGTTCCGCCTTGCGGAGTTTCTGAGGATAAGGCATCTTGGCTTGATATTCTTCAACCTTAGATGCTGCAGGTTTATTCCTTACAGAAGTGGTTGAAGAAGCCTTTTTAGAGGGATTACTGTCAGCACTCTCAGGTGTCTGATCCTCCCTTGGCGTTTGGACGCCAGAATTGGGTGGAAAATGGGCGTTTAACGCCAATTTTCCTTCCCTTTCTGGCGTTTGAACGCCAACATTCCTCTCTGGGCTCTTATTGTCCTCAGAGGGATTTTTTATAGAGGTTTGGTTGTCCTCTGTCATTTGTTCCTTGTTTGGCTTTTTGCTCTTTTGAGCAGTGTTATTCAAGGTCTTCCCACTCCTCAATTGAACTGCTTGACACTCCTCTGTTATTTGTTTAGATATTTGCTGTTTTGCTTGATTCAACTGTAGTTCTATGCTCTTGTTAGCAACCTTAGTATCATGGAGCATTTCTTTAAATTCTGCTAACTGTGCTGTCATCAGGAGCAATTGTTGATTAAGCTCATTCATCTGTTCCTGAGGATTAGGATCAGTGACTAATGCCATGACTTCCTCCTTTGGAACGAACTCATTGCTAGAATATAAGTATTGGTTTCTAGCAACAGTGTCTATAAGCTCTTGAGCTTCTTCAATTGTCTTCCTCATGTGTATAGATCCACCAGCTGAGTGGTCTAAAGACATCTGAGCTTTTTCTGTAAGCCCATAGTAGAAAATGTCTAACTGAACCCACTCTGAAAACATTTCAGAGGGACATTTCCTTAGCATACCTCTATACCTCTCCCAGGCATTATAAAGGGATTCATTATCCTCTTATTTAAAGCCTTGGATGTCCAGCCTTAGCTGTGTCATCCTCTTTGGAGGGTAAAAATGATTCAGGAATTTTTCTGACAACTGTTTCCATGTCTTTATGCTTGCTGTAGGTTGATTATTTAACCACCTTTTAGCTTGATCTTTTACAGCAAATGGAAATAGTAACAGTCTGTAGACATCCTGATCCACCTCTTTATCATGTACTGTGTCAGCAATTTGTAAAAACTGTGCCAGAAACTCAGTAGGTTCTTCCTGTGGAAGACCGAAATACTGGCAATTTTGCTGCACTATGATAATGAGTTGAGGATTTAGCTCAAAGCTGCTTGCTCTGATGGGAGGTGTGCAGATGCTACTCCCATATGCAGCTGTAATGGGGTTAGCATATGACCCCAGAGTCCTCTTGGACTGATTAATTCCACTTAAGTCCATAATGGACAAAAGGGAAATGATGATGATTGCAAAGAGATAAATTTTGTTTATTTTTATTTTTTTTTTTGAAATAACCGAAAAAAAAACTAAAATAAAATAAAATAAAATAAAACAAAAGGAAAATAAAATAAAAAAAATTCGAAAATCAAAAGGAAAATGAGATCAAAGCAAATTGAGAACTGAATCAATTAAGTAATTAAAAAGATTTTGAAAAGAGCAATTAAAAAGATATGATTGAAAAATTTTTATGAAAAAGATTTGATTTTTTTAAAAAGAGGAAAGAGAAAAACAGCAAAAAGACACCAAACTTAAAATTTTAGAAAATCAAACACTAATTTTTTCGAAAATTTTAAAGGAAAAACACAAAGAGGACACCAAACTTAGAATTTTTATGAATCAAAAAGGGACTTAAGAACATGCAAAAACGAAAATTAAGAGAAAAATAAAAGCATGCAAAAGACACCAAACTTAGAATATGAACTAGACTCAACTAAAAGACTCTAAACCAACAAAAATAAAACAGTCCTAATCTAAGCAACAAGATAAGCCGTCAGTTGTCCAAACTCGAACAATCCCCGGCAACGGCGCCAAAAACTTGGTGCACGAAATTGCAATAACACTTTTGCAATCCCGCACAACTAACCAGCAAGTGCACTGGGTCATCCAAGTAATACCTTGCGTGAGCAAGGGTCGATCCCACGGAGATTGTCGGCTTGAAGCAAGCTATGGTTATCTTGTAAATCTTAGTCAGGATATTAGAAATTATCAGGATTGATTGTAAAAAGCAAAAGAACATGAAATGGTTACTTGTATTGCAGTAATGGAGAATGGGTTGGGGTTTGGAGATGCTCCATCTTCTGAATCTCTGCTTTCCTACTGTCTTCTTCATCAAACACGCAAGGCTCCTTCCATGGCAAGCTGTATGTAGGGTTTCACCGTTGTCAGTGGCTACCTCCCATCCTCTCATTGGAAATACGTTCCTGATGCTCTGTCACAGCATCGGCTATCCATCTGTCGGTTCTCAATCAGGCCGGAATAGAATCCAGTGATTCTTTTGCGTCTGTCACTAACGCCCCGCCCTCAGGAGTTTGAAGCACGTCACAGTCATTCAGTCATTGAATCCTACTCAGAATACCACAGACAAGGTTTAGACCTTCCGGATTCTCTTGAATGCCGCCATCAGTTCTAGCTTATACCACGAAGATCCCGATTAAAGAATCCAAGAGATAACTACTCAATCTAAGATAGAACAGAGGTGGTTGTCAGGCACATGTTCATAGTTGAGAATGATGATGATTGTCACGGATCATCACATTCATCCGGATTAAGGACAAGTATTATCTTAGAATAGAAGCAAGCATGATTGAATGAGAAACAGTAGTAATTGCATTAATCCATCAAGACACAGCAGAGCTCCTCACCCCCAACCATGGGGTTTAGAGGCTCATACTGTGGAAAGAAACGTGTAAAAATGTTATGAGGTCATAAGGTTTACAGAAATGAGTAAATGACATAAAAAATCCACTTCCGGGCCCACTTGGTGTGTGCTTGGGCTGAGCAATGAAGGAATTTCGTGTAGAGACCTTTTCTGGAGTTAAACACCAGCTTTCATGCCAGTTTGGACGTTTAACTCCAAATTTTATGCCAGTTCCGGCGTTTAACGCTGGAATTTCTGTAGGTGACTTTGAGCGCCGGTTTGGGCCATCAAATCTTGGGCAAAGTATGGACTATTATATATTGCTGGAAAGCCCAGGATGTCTACTTTCCAATGCCGTTGAGAGCGCGCCAATTGGGCTTCTGTAGCTCCAGAAAATCCACTTCGAGTGCAGGGAGGTCAGAATCCAACAGCATCTGCAGTCCATTTTGGTCTCTGGATCAGATTTTTGCTCAGAACCCTCAATTTCAGTCAGAAAATACCTGAAATCACAGAAAAACACACAAACTCATAGTAAAGTCCAGAAAAGTGAATTTTAATTAAAAACTAATAAAAATATACTAAAAACTAACTAAAAGATACTAAAAACATACTAAAAACAATGCCAAAAAGCGTACAAATTATCCACTCATCAGCTATAAACCCTTTACATGAGTTTTTCCATCTCCCATGACTCAGAGGTGGAGGCTTTTGTCTTCCCTTTGAGGTTTCTCTGGCCTTAGGTGCCATTAATGGTAATGGAAAAGCAAAAAAGCTATGCTTTTACCACACCAAACTTAAAATATTGCTCGCCCTCGAGCAAGAGAAGAAAGAAGAGAAGAAGAAAATGGAGGAGAGTGAGGGGAGATGGATTCGGCTATATGGGTGGGATTGGGTGGGAAAGAGAAGTTGAATTGTAAAGGTAGGTGGGGTGTATGGGGAAGAGTGGATAAATGTGGGTGGTGAATGAAAAACAGAAGGGATGACCATGAATGGAGAGATAGAGGGCGAGGTAGATGGGGATCCTGTGAGGTTCACAGATCCTGAAGTGATCCTGTGGGGTCCACAGATCCTGAGGTGTCAAGAAATTCCATCCCTGCACCAAATAGGCATGTAAAATGCCTTTGCTCACCATTCTGGCGTTTAAATGCTGTGTAGTGCACATTCTGGGCATTCAACGCCCATGTAAAGCATGTTTCTGGCGTTGAACGCCAGTTTGATGCTTGTTACTGGCGTTCAGCGCCAGCTTTTCTTCTCTAGGCACATTCCTGGCGTTCAGCGCCAGAATGTTGCTTGTTTCTGGCATTCAGCGTCAGAATGGTGCTCTGTTCTGGCGTTGAACGCCGGCCAGATGCATCTTACTGGCGTTGAACGCCAGCCTGTGCGTCCTCCAGGGTGTGATTTTTTCTTCTGCTATTTTTGACTCTGTTTTTAATTTTTATGATTTTTTCGTGACTCCTCATGATCATGTACCTAATAAAACACAAAATAACAATAATATAGAATAAAATAAAAATTAGATAAATAAAATTGGGTTGCCTCCCAACAAGCGCTTCTTTAATGTCAATAGCTTGACAGTGGCTCTCATGGAGCCACAAGGTGATCAGGTCAATGTTGTGTAGTCCCAACACCAAACTTAGAGTTTGGATATGGGGTCTTAACACCAAACTTAGAGTTTGGTTGTGGCCTCACAACACCAAACTTAGAGTTTGACTGTGTGGGCTCTTCTTGACTCTGAACTGAGAGAAGCTCTTCATGCTTGCTCTCTTCTGTCACAGAGGGATGGCCATGTGCCTTAAACACAAGGTAGTCCCCATTCAATTGAAGGACTAATTCACCTCTGTTGACATCTATCACAGCTCCTGCTGTGGCTAAAAAAGGTCTTCCAAGGATGATGTAATCATCCTCTTCCTTCCTAGTGTCTAAGATTATGAAATCAGCAGGGATGTAAAGGCCTTCAACCTTTACTAACACGTCCTCTACTATTCCATAGGCTTGTCTCAATGACTTGTCTGCCAGTTGTAATGAGAACAAGGCAGGCTGTACCTCAATGATCCCCAGCTTCTCCATTACAGAGAGTGGCATAAGATTTATCCCTGACCCCAGATCACACAGAGCTTTTTCAAAGATCATGGTGCCTATGGTACAAGGTATTAAGAACTTGCCAGGATCTTGTTTCTTTTGAGGTAGAGTTTTCTGAATCCAAGTATCCAGTTCATTAATGAGCAGGGGAGGTTCACTTTCCCAAGTCTCATTACCAAATAACTTGGCATTCAGCTTCATGATAGCTCCTAAATATTGAGCAACTTGCTCTCCAGTCACATCTTCATCCTCTTCAGAAGATGAATAGTCTTCAAAGCTCATGAATGGCAGAAGGAGATTTAATGGAATCTCTATGGTCTCTATATGAGCCTCAGATTCCTTTGGATCCTTAATAGGAAACTCCTTCTTGCTTGAGGGGCGTCCCAGGAGGTCTTTCTCACTAGGATTTTCGTCCTCCTCCTCCCTTGTGCATTCGGCCATATTAACTATGTCAATGGCTTTGCACTCTCCTTTTGGGTTCTCTTCTGTATTGCTTGGGAGAATACTGGGAGGAGTTTCAATGACTTTCTTACTCAGCTGGCCCACTTGTGCCTCCAGATTTCTAATGGAGGATCTTGTTTCACTCATGAAACTGAAAGTGGCCTTTGACAGATCAGAGACTACATTGGCTAAATTAGAGGTGTTTTGTTTAGAATTCTTTGTCTGTTGCTGAGAAGATGATGGATATGGCTTGCTATTGTTCAGCCTGTTGCGTCCACCATTGTTAAAGCCTTGTTGAGGCTTTTGTTGATCCTTCCATGAGAAATTTGGATGATTTCTCCATGATGAGTTATAGGTGTTTCCATAAGGTTCACCCATGTAATTAACCTCTGCCATGGCAGGGTTCTCAGGATCATAAGCTTCTTCAGAAGCTGCCTCTCTAGTACTGTTGGATGCATGTTGCCATCCATTCAGATTTTGAGAGATCATGTTGACCTGTTGAGTCAACGCTTTGTTCTGAGCCAATACGGCATTCAGAGTATCAATTTCAAGAACTCCTTTCTTCTGAGGTATCCCAATGTTCACGGAATTCCTCTCAGAAGTGTACATGAACTGGTTATTTGCAACCATGTCAATGAGTTCTTGAGCCTCTTCAGGCATTTTCTTTAGGTGGATGGATCCACCTGCAGAATGGTCCAATGACATTTTCGAAAATTCAGAGAGACCATAATAGAATATATCTAATATGGTCCATTCTGAAAACATGTCAGATGGACATCTTTTGGTCAGCTGCTTGTATCTTTTCCAAGCTTCATAGAGGGATTCACCATCTTTTTGTTTGAAGGTTTGAACATCCACTCTCATCTTGCTCAACTTTTGAGGAGGAAAGAATTTATCCAAGAAGGCAGTGACCAGCTTATCCCAGGAGTCCAAGCTATCCTTAGGTTGTGAATCCAACCATATTCTAGCTCTGTCTCTTACAGCAAAAGGGAAAAGCATGAGTTTGTAGACTTCAGGATCAACTCCATTCGTCTTTACAGTCTCACAGATCTGCAAGAATTCAGTTAAAAACTGATAAGGATCTTCATATGGAAGTCCATAAAACTTGCAGTTTTGTTGCATTAAGGCAACTAGCTGAGGTTTCAGCTCAAAGTTATTGGCTCCAATGGCAGGAATGGAGATGCTTCTTCCATCAAACTTGGACGTTGGCTTTGTGAAGTCACCAAGCATTCTCCTTGCATTATTATTATTTTCGGCTGCCATCTCCTTCTCTTGTTCGAAAATTTCTGAAAGGTTGTTTCTGGATTGTTGTAATTTAGCTTCTCTTAATTTTCTCTTCAAAGTCCTTTCAGGTTCTGGATCAATTTCAACAAGAGTGCTTTTATCCCTGTTCCTTCTCATATGAAAGAGAAGAAAATAAGAAAAGAAAGAGGAATCCTCTATGTCACAGTATAGAGATTCCTTTATGTTAGTAGAAGAAGAAGGGGGTAGAAGAGTGAAGAAGGATGGACTCGGATTTTTGGATGAAGAGAGGTGAAGAGAAGTATTAGTAATTAAATAATTAAATAGAAGAAGAAAAGAAAAGAGAAATTTCGAAAATAATTTTAAAAAGGGGTTAGTGATTTTCGAAAATTAGAGATAAAATATAATTGAAATTGAAATTTGAAAAATTAATTAATTAAAAAATAGTTTTTGAAAAAGAGAAAGGTATTTTCGAAAATTGAAGAGGGAAAAGTAGTTAGGTGGTTTTGAAAAAGATAAGAAACAAACAAAAAGTTAGTTAGTTGATTGAAGAAGATTTGAAATCAAATTTTAAAAAGATAAGAAGATAAGAAGTTAGATAAGATATTTTGAAATCAAATTTTGAAAAAGATAAGACAAGAGATAAAAAGAATTAATTTAAAAATTTGAAATTACTTAATTCACTAACAAGAAACTACAAGATAAGATTCTAGAACTTAAAGATTGAACCTTTCTTAACAAGAAAGTAACAAACTTCAAATTTTTGAATCAATCACATTAATTATTAGTGAATTTTCGAAAATATGATATAAAGATAAGAAAAAGATTTTGAAAATATTTTGAAAAATATTTTTGAAATTTTCGAAAGATAGAAAAAAGATGAAAAAGATATGATTTTTGAAAAAGATTTTGAAAAGATAAGATTTTTAAAATTGAAATTTTGACTTGACTTGTAAGAAACAACTAATTTTGAAAATTTTTGACCAAGTCAACCCAAAATTTCGAAAATTTGGAGAGAAATAAGGAAAAGATATTTTTTTTTATTTTTGAATTTTTAATCATGAGAGAGAAAAATAACAAAAATACTCAATGCGTGAAATTTTTAGATCAAAACAATGCATGCATGCAAGAATGCTATGAATGTCAAGATGAACACCAAGAACACTTTGAAGATCATGATGAACATCAAGAACATAATTTTGAAAAATTTTTGATGCAAAGAAAACATGCAAGACACCAAACTTAGAAATTTTTAATGCTTGGAAAACATGAATGCAAAGATGCACATGAAAAACAAGAAAAGACACAAAACAAGAAAATATCAAGATCAAACAAGAGAACTTGTCAAGAACAACTTGAAGATTATGAAGAACACTATGAATGCATGGGATTTTCGAAAAATGCAAGAAAAAATTTTAAAAGCATGCAATTGACACCAAACTTAAAAATTGACTCAAGATTCAAACAAGAAACACAAAATATTTTTGATTTTTGTGATTTTCTAATTTTTTTGGCTTTTTATTAATTTTTTTCGAAAATAACGTTTGGAAAAACGAAAAATAAAAGAAAAATTTTGAAAAAGATTTTTGAAAAGAAAATTACCTAATCTGAGCAACAAGATGAACCGTCAGTTGTCCATACTCGAACAATCCCCTGCAACGGCGCCAAAAACTTGGTGGACGAAATTGTGATCCATATTATTTTGTACTTGTATGAAATCATTATTATGGCACCGGTTGAATTCACAACTCCGTTCAACTAACCAGCTAGTGTACTGGGTCGTCCAAGTAATAAACCTTACGTGAGTAAGGGTCGATCCCACAGAGATTGTTGGTATGAAGCAAGCTATGGTCACCTTGTAAATCTCAGTTAGGCAGATTAAATTGGTTGATGGTTTCGGAAATTAATAATAAAAAGAAAATAAAAAGGGATAGAAATACTTATGTAAATCAATAGTGGGAATTTCAGATAGGTGTATGGAGATGCTGTGTTCCTCTTGAAACTCTACTTCGCTACTCACTCTTCCTTCAATCCTTCTTACTCCTTTCCATGACAAGCTGTATGTAGGGTATCACTATCATCAACGGCTACTTTTAATCCTCTCGGGAAAATGGTCCTATGCGCTGTCACTGCACGGCTAATCGTCTGGAGGCATCACCCTTGGTTGATATCTACATCCCATCCTCTCAGTGAAAATGGTCCAAATGCTCTGTCACAGCACAACTAATCATCTGTCGGTTCTCAATCAGGTTGGAATAGAATCCATTGATTCTTTTGCGTCTGTCACTAACGCCCAGCCTTCAGGAGTTTGAAGCTCGTCACAGTCAATCAATACCGGAATCCTACTCGGAATACCACAGACAAGGTTAGACTTTCCGGATCCTCATGAATGCCGCCATCTATCTAGCTTATACCACGAAGATTCTGTTGGGGAATCTAAGAGATATGCGCCCGGCCTAAGGTAGAACGGAAGTTGTTGTCAGTCACGCGCGTTCATAGGTGAGAATGATGATGAGTGTCACGGATCATCACATTCATCAAAGTGTTGTGCAACGTATATCTTGGAATAAGAATAAGAGAGAATTGAATGAAAAGTAATAATAATTGTATTGAAACTTGAGGTACAGCAGAGCTCCACACCCTTAATCTATGGTGTGCAGAAACTCCACCGTTGAAAATACATAAGTAAAAGGTTCAGGCATGGCCGAATGGCCAGCCCCCAAAACGTGATCACAAGATTCAAAATACAATCCCGGATGAGATTATGATAGTAAAAAGTTCTATTTATAATAAACTAGCTCCTAGGGTTTACATGAGTAAGTAATTGATGCATAAATCCACTTCCGGGGCCCACTTGGTGTATGCTTGGGCTGAGCTTGATCAATCCACGAGCTGAGGCTTCTCTTGGAGTTGAACTCCGAGTTATGACGTGTTTTGGGCGTTCAACTCCGGATCATGACGTTTTTCTGGCGTTTAACTCCAGACAGCAGCATGTACTTGGCGTTCAACGCCAAGTTACGTCGTTAATTTCCGAATGAAGTATGAACTATTATATATTGATGGAAAGCTCTGGATGTCTACTTTCCAACGCCGTTGAGAGCGCGCCATTTGGAGTTCTATAGCTCCAGAAAATCTATTTTGAGTGCAGGGAGGTCAGATTCCAACAGCATCAGCAGTCCTTTTGTCAGCCTTTTTCAAAGTTTTGCTCAAGTCCCTCAATTTCAGCCAGAAATTACCTGAAATCACAGAAAAACATACAAACTCATAGTAAAGTCCAGAAATGTGAATTTAACATAAAAACTAATGAAAACATCCCTAAAAGTAGCTTGAACTTGCTAAAAACTACCTAAAAACAATGTCAAAAAGCGTATAAATTATCCGCTCATCATTTATACATTCAAACTGCTTCACTTTTACGTATTATAATATTTCACATCTTATAATCAATCAATTAACCAATCCGTGAATAAACTCAGCTTTTAATCAATTTGAGAATAAACTTGTTTTTCAATCAATCCGAGCACAAACTCACTTATCAATTTTGCTTTTTTTTTCAAAGTTCTCAATTTGCACAAGTAAAATTATATATTTAATTCAACATACTTTTGCATTTATATATTGTGTAACTAATATTTACTGATTTATTAGTTATATTCAAATCTCAATATATGTTCTATACAATAATGACATATAAACAACCATGTCAATTGCATTTTTATTTGATTATGTATTATATTTTTATTGTTTAATGATTTCATTTATACAATTAAATGACGGTAATGATGAGTTCAAATCTTAAAATTTGATTCCATCAAATATCAATTGTATATAACTGTTACACTATTCATTTCATGCTATAAAATTTTATTTTACTATTTGTTTAATGCAGAAAGTTATTAAACAAAAAATAGTTACAAACATGCAAATTTGTTACTTTTGCACAAGGAATATACCTCATAGCTAAACAAAATTTATTATATTATTATATGACTGTTATCTTATTGCTTTATTATCAAATTAAAGCATGTCCTTTAAAACAAAATTCAGATATTCGCATTTGACATGTATGACATTCATATATGTCATATTCTTCTCTATAACTATCAACTTTCAAGGTATATTTTTCTATTTTGAACTCTTTTACTTTTACAATATATATTATTCAATATACATTGTGATTTTGTACATATTCATTTTCTCAATTTATCTTATTCATGTCAGACCTTCGCTATAAATTATAAATATTCAAATAACTAATTGCTTTGAGAGAAAAATTCATCAGCTGTTGTGGGCAGGAAAAATTTCCAATACAATTAACCATTATATCCTCGGATCATACAATCGATTCCGTCAATAGATATCCATCTCCGAACTTTTCAGTTCACATACAATCCAATGCTAAAATTGTTCTTAAGCGGAAAAGTATCCCCCGTGCAACTATCTTGATTGAATGACTCTTATCACTCAATTATTTTTTGATAAATGCCGATATAATAACCCGACTAAGCTTGGGGCTCACTATATCATTATTCAGTTATCCTTTAACCGAGTTATAAATTATTTTATTTTCTACGCTTAGCCTGGATCATATGATCAGCAGACAAAGCTTGGGGGCTGTGATCCGTCACCTTATAACTCGGTCTTTATTGTGCATTATGAGTTATAACTCGGCGTTAATTATCATTCATTCTTTGCTTGTAACTGACACCTTCATTATCGACTTAATGACCATCATTTCAATCTTAATGACCAAACGGTCATAACATGAATATCATTCATCAATTCTATACCTATAAAAGGAATCTTCTATATCTAATCTCAAGGAGTAACATGATAAGTTCTATATCATGTCTTACATTCTATATTCATAGAATTATTACACACAACACATGATAATTTCTATTTCATGTCATACATTCTATATTCATAGAATTATTCTTATACCTCTTAAACACTTACTGACTTGAGCGTCGGGGTGTCTTTTGCAGGTACCCACCCCCTTGTTCTCCCCTAACCGACGTATAACTTATCCCAACGAGAAGCTTGAAGACATTCATCGACGAACGAGCTATACACCGGCCAAACTCAGTAAGAACAATTATATATCATATAAATGTTGAGTTAGTGGGATTAGAAAATTAATTGATATATTAATTATTTAATTAAATATTTTAAAATCAACTTTTTATTTTTGTAACTAAGAATAAAAAATGTTACAAAAGTAAGTAGTATTTTGTAACAAAATATTATGACACAAAAATCTAAATTGTTACGAAAAATATTTTAAAGGTAAAAAAGTGTTACCACTTTCGTAACAAATTTTGGTTTTTGTATTTAAAAAATTTGTTACAAAATATTACTTTGAATTGTAACAATTTCATTTTTTATTACAAAAACTTTTTGTAACGGGACATACTGCAACGACCCCTTTTTTTGTTACAAAATCCTTTTATTTTAATATTCCAATTTTTTGTAACAATTTCTTTTATTACAAATATTACTTTTTCTTGTAGTGACAATT
Source organism: Arachis stenosperma (assembly GCF_014773155.1). NCBI lineage: Eukaryota > Viridiplantae > Streptophyta > Magnoliopsida > Fabales > Fabaceae > Arachis > Arachis stenosperma. Next base: position 82,348,102 of record NC_080379.1, read on the forward strand.
CTTGAAATATAACTCAGTACATGAATTAAAATAGAAAAATAATATCAATCCATACAATAGACAGAGCTCCTTAACCTTAATAGTAGAGGTTTAGTTGCTCATGGTTCAGAGAGAAAATCAGAATTCAGGTAAACTGTGAAGTGCGGAATGAGGTAGAAGAGAAGAGAATCTTTTTCCTTTTATATCTAATCCTAATTAATGTAAATTATATTTTCTAAAAATAAATAATATCTTTTTCTATTTTTAAATAAAATAAAGTTAAATAAGAATTTAATTAAACACTCGTGTAATCTTTGATTTGGTGCTGGGACCACTTGCTAAATTGACGAACTGGCACCTAACTTGGAGTGGAGGACACCTAACTTGTGCATGGCAGCATGAATTGGAGTTTAGTTGAGTGATGCTGCGCCTAACTTGGGCTTTAGTGCACTTAACTTGAAGTGGGCAGAACCAATCTTGCGTGCTGTTGTTGTGCATTGCGCCTCACTTGAAATTTCTCAAGTTAGGCACAGCCTTGGCAGAGTTGAAGGAAGAGAAGTATAGACTATTATATATCATTGGAAAGCTCTGGAAGTTAGCTTTCGAACGCCACTAAAATTAAGTCCATTGGATTTATTTAGCTTGAGTTATTTATGTTTGAGTGCAGAGAGGTCAGGGTTGACAGCATCATTCGCTTCCTTCTCTTTTTCTCCAGAAACTCCATCAAATCTATCCAAATGCTACCTGAAATAAATAGAATTGCACATGACTCAAAGTAGCATCTATAGTGGCTAAAAGATTATTAATTCTTGATTAAACTCAACAAATTGAATAAAATTTTACTAGAAAAGGATAAGAAAGATGCTCACGCATCAGCCACGTGTAGGCGTTAACCATGCGTGCGCGTCATTTGGACATTGGCTCAATCACGCGTACACGTCGTTTGCTCGTGCGCATCACTACCAGATTCTGAAATCCCTTGATTTCTTGTGTTCCTTCCATTTTTGCATGCTTCCTTTCCATCCTCTAAGCCATTCCTGTCCTATAAACCCTGAAAACACTTAACGCACATATCACGGCATGGATGGTAATAAAAGAGGATTATAAATTAGCAAATTTAAGGCCAAAGAAGTATGTTTTTAATCATAGCACAAAATTAGGAAGAAAAATCTAAAACACATGAATTATATGCATAAGTGTGAGAATAATGGATAAAATCCACTTAATTCAATACAAATAAATGATAAAATAGTGGTTTATCACTGCACATGCTCCTCTTGATGACTGTCCTCTGTTGCCTTCTTTCTTGCCTTGACGGTAAACTCCTCCTTCTTAGTTTCTTTTTTCTTTTCTCCTTCTACCACCTTTTTACTTCTCAAGTAAATAGCCTTGCACTCCTCCCTTGGGTTTGGAATAGTGTCACTGGGGAGAATATTTGTGGCTTTCTGCAACTGTTGAGCAATTTGCCCTACTTGCACCTTTAAATTCCTAATTGAAGCAGCTTGGTTTTTAAAATTGGTTTTTGCTTTCTCCCTGAAGCTTCTAGTTTTTGCATGAATGCAGTTATGCTCTGAGATAACTTTTCTAGTTCAAGTTCCAGATTAGAAAGCCTTTATGAATCTTGCTAGGTTGGTTGTGAAAGAGGTGGGGTTCGTGAGAGTGGTTTACAGGGGGGTAATTAGGGTTGTGGTGATGGTTTCTAAAGGTACTCTGCTGGTGGTTATTGAAATGATTGGGCTGGTGGGTGTTGTTAAATTGATTAAGCCTCTGGTTTTGGTTTTCTCACTCGAAATTTTGGTGATTTCTCCATCCAGGATTATAGGTCTTTGAGAAGGGATCATTGTGAGGCTTATCTATGAAATGTACTTGCTTTGAAGAAGAATATCCACACTCCATGCCCTCACCTTGAAATAGCCCATTACTCACACCATAGCAATTCTCTTGAGAACTCACTGCTGACACTTGCATTCCTCACAGGTATTGAGTAATTGCATTTATTTGTTGAGACAAGACTTTATTCTGACGCTGACATAGGAGCTCCACCTTCCGTTCCCATTCCAGGTAAGCCTCAAGTTCACTTCTACCTTTAAATTCTGGGATTCGCATTTTGATAGCATTGAGGTTACTATCAACATCTTGCGGTTGTCTATGATATTGGGATCTGGGTGAAGCCTCCTATGCAGACTTCACAAAATAATTATGAACAAAATCTAGGGACCACGCTCATCAGCTAGGGGATAAAGAATTAATTCTTGAAGTCATGGCATCAAGACGTTGTTCAATTATTTCTAGTATGTCAGTGATTGCGTTGACGCAGAAAGTCAGTTGTGGATCGGGGGTCGCTTCGTCATTAGCCATTACTGAAGAACCTGTGAAAGAAAAAACCTCACAGTACTCTTCTCACGTGTATCACTAGAAGTAGGATACTCATATTTACACTCAATATGTAACTTTTACCGTCTGTTGAACCTACTACTCTTGACTTTTTTTCACTCTTGGATTGCTTTAACAAATTACACTTTAGAAAATAAAGAATTGAGACACCAAACCAAAAAAAATTTGAATGCTAGAGAAGTTCAACTTGACAAGAAGATAAGCAAAGTATGTGACAAAGGAAGAAAAATAATAAGGGATACCAAGAGGACAGAAACTAGAAAAATTGAATCCTAATTGGAACCAAAGAAAATTTGAAAAGTTAAAACAAAGCTGAAAAAAATTGATCTTTTTTTTGTGTAACATGTAATTGCAGAAGCAAAAATTTAAAGAAGAATTTTTTTTTTTTTTTTTTTTTACGTTTTTGTAGACCTTGTCTTTAAAATATAATAATTGGAGAAACAAAATTAAATATGAAATTTTATTTTTTTTTTTAGTTTAAAGTGAATTTACAAAAATTGAAGAGAAAAAATAAAGAGACTAATCAAGAACCCTAGAATGTGTAGATAAATAAGAATTTACCTACAACTTCTAACTGATACCAGATGATAAGAAGTTATTGCGGGTTTACGAAGTTTAATAAAGACGAAGCATTAAAGTTCCAATGTAAGGGTTGGAAGGAGAATAGGAAAAAGAATGACACAAAAAGACACACCCCCTGAAGACACAGTAGAAACATAAAAACATAATAAGGGAGTTTTCCTACTAGACCTTTAAGAAACCTGTTCTTAGCAACCTAGGTCACCAGAAGGAATTTTCTACTAGACCTTCAAAGAACCTGTCCTTGACAACTTAGATCAGAGGGATAAAAATTGAAAGAGACAAGCACACAGAATTACATTAGTGTTGGATCCTTCAATCTTATTCATGCAACAAGGGAAGTAAATCACACACCTCACTTAATCACACTAAAAAAATATGCATAAAGCAACTAAAATTTTATTCATCAAAGTTGTGTAAATTACCTCTTCAAGGGTGTTTAAATAGGCCCCTAACAAACTAGCTAAAAGATAAGATAAGATAACTTAATTTAAATCTCCTAAAGATAAGATAACTAATTTAAATCAAATTTCATGATCTTATTGGATTAGATCAGATTTGATTTAAATTTTTAAAATCCTAAAGATATGATAACTAATTTAAATTAGATTTGATCTCATTAGAATTTATCAGATATGATTTAAATTTAAAATTCCTAAAAATACTACTAAGCAAATCAGACCCAAATGAAATCTTCTAACAAACCTTAACAACAAATTAAACTAAAATATAGGCCTAATAATTTCAAAAATTAAATTAAATTTGTGTCTTCTACTGGACTTGAAAAACATTGTTGTGCCTCTTACTATCTTGACTTAGCCCAATGGGCCTTAGGAGTTGTCGCCATTTCAGCACCAGTATTTTTGAGACGGACACTTAGTCTTCTTGATGTCCAAGACTAGCATGGTATAATTCTTCTAGTATTCAAATCTTTGAACATAATTAGATTACCATTCTACCTCTTAGCTTTAGAATGACAAAAATGTCCTCCTGATCATGTATCATCCTCTCCCTCTTTAAGAATATTCGTCCTCGAATCTTGTCCAAAGTGTGCAATTAGTTGTCTTTCTTTTTTTTCATCCATATTAATGCCTCCATAATAGATCATTGAATTTGAAAAACCTTGAGAAGTTGACACAAAAACACTAGGAATTTCATGGTTAGATATATGAGAAATTAAAGACTCTTTGGAATTCAATGATACTAACGCACTCTTGTCTAAGCTAGAACTTTCTAAATCTTTCTCACAAGTGTGTTTATAGCTCTCGGTTTCTTTGTCGCTCATTGAGTCCTTGATACGTAAAAAATTAATTTCACGTATTTACTACCGGAAAGTATACCGGGTCGTATCAAGTAATAAAGGATTAAACTCATAAGAGTGAGGTTGATACCACGAGGATTAAAGGATTAATCAATCAATAGTTAGTTGATTATTCTAGTTAGACGTTTCTTATTGGAGTGATAAGCAAATAGGAAATGTAAATGACTAGAAATTAAAAGGAAAGCAATAAAGTGCAAGGAAAGTAAATGACATGAATATAAAGTGCTAGAAAGTAAATGACTGAAAGTAAGGATGGAAAGCAAAAGGGATTGGAGATGTTAATTCCTCATGAATCAATGGGTCTCACTCCTTCTCAATCATGTAAGATAGATCCATGGCAGATTGTAAGTAATTGGGTCCCAATCTCTTGGTGACTCAATTTCTCTCAACACAATCAATTGCCACTTTCGTGATCTAATTGGTCATGAGAAGAGATGAAGTTCAATATCTAATCCAAAGACCACACAACCCTCAAGACCTCAAATCAAAGTGGTTACATCTCACATACCAACTAAGAATGTATTGATCAAGAGAATTATGAAAGAAGAGCCTCAAACTGAATTCCATGATACCTCTCTAAAGGCTCACATGTAATTCAAGTAAATCCAATCCCCCTCTCAGTAGTAATTGGATCTATGAAGCACAAAGACTCTCTCTTAGATAAATAAACATGATTTCTAATCTCATACTACATAAATCCAAAGACCCCAATATTAGAGTGGTTATATGTCACGTACAAACTCTAAATTAAGAATCAACTTCATTATGCCAAGAGAGCTTAAACAGAACCTTATGATCCCTCTCTCGAGGCTCACATTAAGTTTCTAATAGATCCAAGGATCTTTGAAGAACAAAACTCTCTTGCAAGGATTCTAATAGATATTCAAGTATAAAAATAGAATGAAGAAGAGAAGAAGAAATAAAACATCAATTCAATGGAAATTGAAATAGAGCTCCTTTCCTAAATGCAAAGGGATTTAGATGGTCATTGCTCTCAAATAAAAACTAAATTGCATGAAATCAAAGTGCATGAAAAATAAAGAGTAAGAATTCAAAATAGAAATTGAAAATTCAAGAACTTATAAATGAAAATTACAAATTAAACTAAACTACTACTAAGGAAGAAGAGAAGAGAAAGGGAAGAAGAGTGTATAAGGGGAGGGGTTCGAAGACCCACTCCCAAAGGAGTGTGCCAATTCACAGAATGCCAAATTGGTATCCTCCATATCCAACTTCTCTAATTCTATGAAACTAAGGCCTTTATATAGGCTTTCCTAAATTACAAATTTAAATGAAATTAAAAGCAAATTACAATCAAATAAAAATTAACTATTCTAGATGATTCTTATGGCCTTGATTGGTTGAGATTTATAGGCTTTGCTTACTTGAGGTTGGATGGACCTTGAAGTAATTTAATTGAACCAAAACCAAGCTCCCGGGGTCACTTGGGCGTTATTGGCACCAACGCCTTCATAACCTGGCGTTGGTAACGCCTTTGATAATTTCTCATTGTGCGTACTGACGAACGGGTTCCCTATGCGGTCTAGATTTTTACAAATAAGTTCTTGTTGAAAGTATAGCTTCTAAACTGACAAGAAATCCCTTCCTACAAAAACTTGGTTGTCACAAGTAACAAACCCCTAATAAAATTGATAACCGAAGTATTTAAATCTCAGGTCGTCTCTCAAGGAATTGTAGGGAAGTGTTCTTATTATTGGTTATGAGTTGTATAAATTGGGGTTTTGGGGATGAGAAATAAGAAGAGAAAATTGCAGAGAAAATAAATAATAACAATAATAAGCCTTGATTAGGAGAAGATTAATCGGAAGTTCTATCCTTGTTGGACGTTTCCAAGATTAGTTAATAATTGATTGTTGTTTCTACTGAGTTATACCTTATCTAATAAAGGAAAGTTAAGTAGGGAGCCAACTTCTATTCACAAGTCCTAATCCTCTCCCTCGGGAAGGATTAGGTTTAGTGACTAGAGTGCTAGCCAACAACTTTCAATTACCAATTAATTCTTGAGTATTCTAACTCAAGGGTCTCCTCTTAATCAACTCCCAAGTCAAGTTGGGAGCTAGAATATCAACATTGATACCATCTTCCTTGTTATGAAAAGGAAATAGAAAAGAGACATGATAATTGGAATAAAACTGGGAGCAATTAAATAAATAATAAAATTAAATTCATAAAAGCAATCCAATTTTAACTCTGAACAAGGATTAAGAATATGGAAGAATAAGTGATAATCTAGGAAACAAACTAGAATGATGAAGTCTTCAATGGAGGTAATGACTCTGTAATATCCAACTTAACAGCATAAAACTAGGAATCCTAAATCCTAGAGAGAGGAGAGAGCCTCTCTCTCTAAAACCTACATCTAAATTATGAAAAGTGAATAATGAGAAGTCCTCATTGACTCCTCCACTCTGCAGCCTCTAATATGTATTTTCTGGGCTGAAAACAACCCGGCCGATTTCTGGGTCGTACAATTCGCTGGTTTTTCTGCAGATTCACGCGTGCGCATGAAACAACGTGTGCGCGTGAAATGATGCGTGCGCGTCGTTTAGCTGTACGGCCACTATGGCAAATTATATATCATTTCAACGCCCCGGACGTTAGCTTTCCAACGCAACTAAAACCGCCTCATTTGGACCTCTGTAGCTCAAGTTATGATTGTTTGAGTGCGAAGAGGTCAGGCTGACAGCTTTAGCAATTCCTTCAATTTATTGTATTCCTTCCACTTTTGCATGCTTTCTCTTCATCCTCTAAGCCATTCCTGCCCTAGAAATCCTGGAAACACTTAACACACATATCATGGCATCGAATGTTAATAAGAGAGGATTAAAATTAATAAAATTAAGTTCAAAGAAGCATGTTTTCAATCATAGCACAAAATCAGGAAGAAAAACATAAAACATGCAAACTGTATGAATAAGTATGAGATTAATGGAAAAAATTTACTAGATTAAGCATAGGATAAACCCTAAAAATGGGGTTTATCACGTACGCACGGTATGGGTGCGTACGCACAGAAGCAAACTTTTCCAATTTTTTTATCGCGGACGTTAATGGCAGTAACGTCTTCATAAAATGGCGTTGGCAACGCCTTCACAAATTCCTCCAGGAGTTGAAGTTTCTGAATGAAGGAAGCATGGCGTTGTCAACGCTATTCTCAAGTTTCCAAGGCCTTTGTTTTCTTTGTTGAGTGTTTTTGGGGCTTAAAGATGCCTATTGTTTGAGCTTCAATTTCATGCCCTCTATAGACTATTATACACTGTTGGAAATTTCTAAATGTCAGCTTTCTATTGCAACTGAAAGCACGTCATTTGGACCTTTGTAGCTCAAGTTATGCTCCATTGAAAGGGACAAGGTTAGCCTGCCAGGGTCGCAGGCGTTATTGGTGAACACGCCTTTGTATTTTGGCGTTGCTAACGACTTCAGTTTCTGAGGCTCCAAATGAAGCCAATTTCTGAAGCTTCAAATGAATGTCACCCCAATACTATTATATATCGTTGAAAAGCTCTGAATGTCTACTTTCCAATGCCATTAAGAGCGCATCATTTGAAGCTTTATAGCTCAATTTATACTCTATTGAAGATGAAGAGGACAGCTAGTGATGAGCGGATAATTTATACGCTTTTTGGCATTGTTTTTAGGTAGTTTTTAGTAGGATCTAGCTACTTTTAGGGATGTTTTCATTAGTTTTCATGAAAAATTCACATTTCTGGACTTTACTATGGGTTTGTGTGTTTTTTTGTGATTTCAGGTATTTTCTGGCTGAAATTGAGGAACCTGAGCAAAAACCTGATTCAGGCTGACAAAGGACTGTTGATGCTGTTGGATTCTGACCTCCCTGCACTCGAAATGAATTTTCTGGAGCTACAGAACTCCAAATGGCGCGCTCTCAATGGCGTTGGAAAGTAGACCTCCAGAGCTTTCCAGCAATATATAATGGTTCGTACTTTGTTCGAGCTTAGATGACGTAAACTGGCGTTCAACGTCATTTCCATGCTGCATTCTGGAGTAAAACGCCAGAAACACGTTACAAACCAGAGTTAAACGCCAAAAACACGTTACAACTTGGCATTTAACTCCAAAAGAAGCCTCTGCACGTGTAAAACTCAAGCTCAGCCCAAGCACACACCAAAATGGGCCCCGGAAGTGGATTTCTGCATTTAGACTTATTTCTGTAAACCTTAGTAACTAGTCTAGTATAAATAGGATATTTTACTATTTTATTAGACATCTTTGGATTATTTTTGGATTACCTTATGATCCTTTGATCACGTTTATGGGGGCTGGCCATTCGGCCATGCCTGGACCATCACTTATGTATTTTCAACGGTGGAGTTTCTACACACCATATATTAAGGGTGTGGAGCTCTGCTGTACCTCGAGTTTTAATGCAATTACTACTATTTTCTATTCAATTCAGCTTATTCTTGTTCTAAGATATTCACTGCACTTCAACATGATGGATGTGATGATCCGTGACACTCATCATCATTCTCAATTATGAACGCGTGACTGACAACCACTTCTGTTCTACCTTAGAACGAGGGAGTATCTCTTGGATTCCTTAATAAGAATCTTCGTAGTATAAGCTAGAACCCTTTGGCGGCCATTCTTGAGAATCTGAAAAGTCTAAACCTTGTCTGTGGTATTCCGAGTAGGATTTAGGGATTGAATGACTGTGACAAGCTTCAAACTAGCGATTGTTGGGCGTAGTGACAGACGCAAAAGAATCAATGGATTCTATTCCGACATGATCGAGAACCGACAGATGATTAGCCGTGCTGTGACAAGAGCATTTGGACCTTTTTCACTGAGAGAATGGGAAGTATCCATTGACAACGGTGATGCCCTACATACAGCTTTCCATGGAAAGGAGTATGAAGAATTGGATGAAAGTAGTAGGAAAGCAGAGATTCAACAGGAACTAGCATCTCTATGCACTTATCTGAAATTCCCACCATTGAATTACATAAGTATCTCTATTTTATTTTATGCTTTATTTATTCTTAATTTCAAAACCTTTATAACCATTTGAATCTGCCTAACTGAGATTTACAAGATGACCATAGCTTGCTTCATACCAACAATCTCCGTGGGATCGACCCTTACTCACGTAAGGTATTACTTGGACGACCCAGTGCACTTGCTGGTTAGTTGTGCGGAGTTATGACAAAGTGTGATTCACGTTTGAGAGTGCTACCAAGTTTTTGGCGCCATTGTTGATGATCACAATTTCGTGCATCAAGTTTTTGGCGCCGTTGCCGGGATTGTTCGAGTTTGGACAACTGACGGTTCATCTTGTTGCTCAGATTAGGTAATTTTCTTTTCAAAAAGTTCTCAAAAATCTTTCAAAAAAATTTTTCTCTTTTTCGTTTTTCTATGGATTATTTTCGAAAAAACCAAAAAAATCATAAAATCATAAAAATCAAAAATATTTTTGTGTTTCTTGTTTGAGTCTAGTGTCAATTTTTAAGTTTGGTGTCAATTGCATGTTTTAAAAAAACTTTTGCATTTTTCGAAAATCCATGCATGTGTTCTTCATGATTTTCAAGTTGTTCTTGATAAGTCTTCTTGTTTGATCTTTATATTTTCCTGTTTGGTGTCTTTTGTTGTTTTCCATATGCATTTTTGCATTCATAGTGTCTAAGCATTGAAAATTTCTAAGTTTGGTGTCTTGCATGTTTTTCTTTTCTTAAAAATTTTTCAAACATAAGTCTTGATGTCCATCTTGATCTTCAAAGTGTTCTTGGTATTCATCTTGACATTCATAGTGTTCTTGCATGCATCATGTGTTTTGATTCATAATTTTCATGTTGTGAGTCATTTTTGTTGTTTTTCTCTCTCATCATTAAAAATTCAAAAATAAAAAAAATATTTTTTCCTTATTTTGCTCATAATTTTTGAAAATTTGAGTTGACTTAGTCAAAAAATTTTAAAACTTAGCTATTTCTTAAGTCAAGTCAAATTTTCAATTTTAAAAATCTTATCTTCTCAAAATCTTTTACAAAAATGAAATCGTTTTCATTTTTTTATTATTTTCGAAAATTTTTAAAATTTATTTTCAAAAACTTTTTCTTATCTTTATTTCAAAATTTTGAAAACTCTACTAACAATTAATGTGATTGATGCAAAAATTTGAAGTTTATTACTTTCTTGTTAAGAAAGGTTCAATCTTTAAATTCTAGAATCATATCTTTTAGTTTCTTGTTAGTCAAGTAATCAATTTTAAATTTTAAAAATCAAATCTTTTTCAAAATATCTTTTCAATCATATCTTTTTAATCATATCTTTTTCAAATCATATATTTTTCAAAATCAATTTCAAAAATCTTTTCTAACTTCTTATCTTTTCAAAATTGAATTTCAAATCTTTTTCAACTAACTACTTGACTTTTTGTTTGTTTTACTATTTCTTATCTTTTTCAAAACCACCTAACTAATTTCCTCTCTCTAATTTTTGAAAATCACCTCCCTCTTTTTCAAAATTCTTTTTGTTTCAAATTTTAATTTTAATTTTATTCCTTTTCTTAAATTTTTGAATTTTAACTTTAATATTTTTCTTTTATTTTAGTTAATTTTCGAAATTCTCTCCCTTTCATCTCTTTCTATTTATTCATTCATTTACTAACACTTCTCATCCACTAAAGAATTTGAATCCACTCTTCCCCCTTGTGTTTGGATTCTTACCATTTCACTTCTTCTATTCTTTTCTTCTTCTACTAACATAAAGGAATCTCTCTACTATGGTAAAGATGATCCCTATTATTATTATTTTCTGTTCCCTTCTTTTTCATATGAGCAGGAGCAGGGACAAGAATATTCTTGTTGAAGCAGACCCCGAACCTGAAAGGATTCTGAAGAGGAAACTAAGAGAAGCTAAATTACAACAATCCAGAGACAACCTTACAGAAATTTTCGAAAAGGAAGAGGATATGGCAGCCAAAAATAATAATGCAAGAAGGATGCTTGGTGATTATACTACACCTACTTCCAAATTTGATGGAAGAAGCATCTCAATCTCTGCCATTGGAGCAAACAATTTTGAGCTAAAACCTCAACTGGTTACTCTAATGCAACAGAACTGCAAGTTTCATGGACTTCTATTAGAGGACCCCTATCAGTTTTTAACTGAGTTCTTGCAGATCTGTGAGACTGTAAGACTAATGGAGTATATCCTAAAGTCTACAGGCTCATGCTTTTTCCTTTTGCTGTAAGAGACAGAGCTAGAACATGGTTGGACTCACAACCTAAAGATAGCCTGGACTCCTGAGATAAGTTGGTCACGGCCTTCTTGGCTAAGTTCTTTCCTCCTCAAAAGTTGAGCAAGCTTAGAGTGGATGTTCAGACCTTCAAACAGAAAGATGGTGAATTCCTCTATGAAGCTTGGAAAAGATACAAGCAGATGACTAAAAGGTGTCCTTCTGACATACTTTCAGAGTGGACCATTCTGGATATATTCTATTATGGTCTATCTGAGTTCTCTAAGATGTCACTAGACCATTCTGCAGGTGGATCCATTCACCTAAAGAAAACACCTACAGAAGCTCAAGAACTTATTGACATGGTTGCAAATAACCAATTCATGTACACTTATGAGAGGAATTCTGTGAATAATGGGACGCCTCAGAGGAAGGGAGTTCTTGAGATTGATGCTCTGAATGCCATATTGGCTCAGAATAAAATGTTGACTCAATAAGTCAACATGATTTCTCAAAGTCTGAATGGATGGCAAAATGCATCCAACAGTACTAAAAAGGCATCTTCTAAAGAAGAAGCCTATGATCCTAAGAACCCTGTAATGGCAGAGGTAAATTACATGGGTGAACCTTATGGAAACACCTATAATTCCTCATGGAGAAATCATCCAAATTTTTCATGGAAGGATTGATAAACGAAATTTAGCATGCCGATTTAGAATTCAATGATGAATACGATCGTGAGTATAGTCTAATCGACACTTAAACTTCGCACCAAACAATCCTACAATCTATAACCGAGAGTACTAGTCTCCCGAGTCGTCCTCCCTTGGAATTGCTAAAGTGTGCATCTTATTGATTAGAAAGCCTTGTTAGGGTTCCTTGAAGGTTTTAGCAAAGTAATAGGAAACAAACAATCAATCATTAAAAGACTTGGCTTAGGGTTGGCATTAGAAATTCTATCCTTATAGTTCCTTCAATGATGACAAAAATTAGGCCTTGCTTCATTTAGTTAACCCCTAGGTATAGAGGAAAGTCAAATGAGAATAATCAACTTGAGTCACAAGTCCTAGCTTCACCTCATGGGAATCTAGCTTTAGTGCACTCCAAGTCAATTAGCATTCCCTAATTCCAAATCAACAATTGACACAACTATTCAACTTCTTCTAATGGCCCAAACCCTATGCCAAGTAAGAAATTTCTACTCCATAACTAGTGTTGACATTTTATCAAACATTTGATGAGCAAGAATGAAAGTCATAGTAAAAATGAGAAGAAAAAATGAATTAAAAGTATTGCAACACAAGGAACTAACAACAATTATCAAAGAACAACAATGAAAATCAAATTCTCAAGGAATTGATAAAATCCAAAACTACAAAGTTGAATTCTAGATCTATGAGAATTGAGCAATTACAAATACTACTTGAAATTGGAGAAGAAGATCTATGACATGAACAAAGTGAATTGAGAATTGCAATGGATCTCACCAAAGAGTGATTGAAAATTCAGAAATTGGATGAAGATGAACCCTAGTGAGAGCTTGGAATCTCTCTCTCCTTCTCCAAGAGTGTAACTAACTATCCCTCAAAATATCTAAAAATCTAGAAAAATGAGCTAAAAGTCCTTAACCCTTGTTCCTTTTGTCTTCTTAAGCTTTTCCCGCCAAGGTATTTCCCCAAAATGGGATTCCCAACTGCCTCCACACCTAAGTCACATGGCTCTTAAAAAAATCACATTCGAACATCGGCGCGCACGCGCAAGGTACGCGCGCGCGCCACCGAAGCATCTTGTAATGTGCGCGGAGGCGTGATGTACGCGTGCGCGCCCATGAAGATCATGGCTTAGCCGCTACGCAAGTCGGCTCGTGGCTTGGCTCTTGGCTTCGACTTCTAGTTGTTCTATCCACGCGGACGCGTCAAGTGCGCCCACGCGCCCATGCTGAGATTTCCAAGGCTCAATTCTCATGCTCCCTTCCTTTGCACCCGTCCTCCTTCTCTCTTCCGGTCCATCCCTGCCCTATATTCTGAAACCAGTTAACACACATGTCACGGCATCGAATGGCACCAAGAGAAGATTAGAAATGTATCTATTTTAGTGCAAAATAAGCATGTTTTCATCCATGGGGCAAAATTAGGAAAGGAACACAAAGCCTTGTATTTTCGTATAGAAAGCGTGTGGAATCATTGATAAAATCCCTGAAATCAACACAAGATAAACCCTCAAAATGGGGTTTATCAACCTCCCCACACTTAAATTCTAGCATGTCCTCATGCTTAGAGAAATGCAAAAGAAACACAGAAGACCGAGGGATCATAAAAGTATAAGACTCATGAAGTGCAACCTACTTATATGAATGCAACTATGACTAGTGCTATTATCTACTTGGTTAGGAACAAATCAACATTCCTATGATATACGCAAGCATATGGGATACGATAGTGGTCAATGTATAGGACTTACCAATTTTAAGCATCAAATGCAATATATGCAACCTTGCATGAGGAATGCTAGTAAGAGCCGGGAATCAAGGAATTGAGCATCGAACCCTCACCGGAAGTGTTTGCACTCTAGTCGCTCGGTGTTTGGGGTTGATTCACTCAATTCTCCCCTAATCATGCTTTCCAAGATTTGTTTTTCTTCTAACAATCAACAATTATTCAATGCATGCATACAATTATCATGAGGTCTTTTCTTTAGGTTGTAATGGGGCTAGGGTTAAGGTAGGATGCATATTTGGTCAAGTGAGCTTGAAATTTGAATCTTTGATAGGCTTAGACTTCCCACCTAACCTATGACATCCTATATAATTAAGTTCTAACCTAACTACCCATTCTTCACCTTTCCACATACTCATGCATTCCCTTTTCTTTTCACAACACATATGCATTGACTTTTATTTGAGCATTACTTTGGGGCATTTTGTCCCCCCTTTTTTCTTTTTTTTTTCCATATTGTTTTTTTTTCCTTTTCTTTTTTTTTCTTTTTTTTCTTTCTTCCTATATACAAGAGCATCAATGCATAAGGTTTTACAATTGATCAATACATGAGCATGTACACAATTTCCAAAAATTTCAATAAAGATACAGAACTACCCTTTTATTCACCCAATGTCCCGAGGTTCCCACACTTGAATGATACTCACACACACTAGCCTAAGCTAATCAAAGATCCAAATTAAGGACATTTATTGTTTTTCGCTTTAAGGCTTGTAATGTGCTAAATTAAGAACAAAGTGGGTTAATCGTAGGCTCAAATTTGGCTAACAAAGGAAGATAAAAGGTAAGGCCATTTGACTAAGTGAGCTAATGAAATGATGGCCTCAATCATATAAATGCATGAATACACAAAATAATGGATATAAAGAATCAAACAAATCAAGGGTCACACTCATAGAGAGAAAACAATTGCACACAAGAAGGACAGTAGGTGACTATAAGATGTAGCCACAAACAAGGCTCAAAGCTTACTAGCTTGTTGATGAGCGGATAATTTATACGCTTTTTGGCATTGTTTTTAGTATGTTTCTAGTAGGATTTAGTTAGTTTTTAGTATATTTTTATTAGTTTTTAGTTAAAATTCACTTTTCTGGACTTTACTATGAGTTTGTGTATTTTTTTGTGATTTCAGGTATTTTCTGGCTGAAATTGAGGGACCTGAGCAAAAATCTGATTCAGAGACTGAAAAGGACTGCAGATGCTATTGGAGTCTGACCTCCCTGCACTCGAAGTGGATTTTCTGGAGCTACAGATACCCAATTGGCGCGTTCTCAACGGCGTTCGAAAGTAGACATTCTGGGCTTTCCAGCAATATATGATAGTCCATACTTTGCCCAAGATTTGATGGCCCAAACCGGCGTTCAAAGTCACCTTCAGATTTCCCAGCGTTAAACGCCGGAACTGGCACCAAAGTGGGAGTTAAACGCCCAAACTGGCACAAAAGCTGGCGTTTAACTCCAAGAAGAGTCTCTATACGAAAATGCTTCATTGCTCAGCCCAAGCACACACCAAGTGGGCCCGGAAGTGGATTTTTATGTCATTTACTCATCTTTGTAATTCTTAAGCTACTAGTTCCCTATAAATAGGACCTTTTACTATTGTATTTTCATCTTTTGATCATGTTTTGATGATTGAACCCTCTTTGGGAGGCTGGCCTCACGGCCCTGCCTAGACCTTATTCTTATGTATTTTCAACGGTGGAGTTTCTACACACCATAGATTAAGGTGTGGAGCTCTGCTGTACCTCGAGTATTAATGCAATTACTATTGTTCTTCTATTCAATTCCGCTTGTTCTTGTTCCAAGATATCACTTGTTCTTCAACTTGATGAATGTGATGATCCGTGACACTCATCATCATTCTCACCTATGAACGTGTGACTGACAACCACCTCCGTTCTACTTTAGATTGAGTGAATATCTCTTGGATTCCTGATACACGATGCATTGTTGATCGCCTGACAACCGAGCGCTCGCCTGACAAACGAGCCAGCCATTCCGTGAGATCAGAGTCTTCGTGGTATAGGCAAGAACTGATGGCGGCATTCAAGAGAATCTGGAAGGTCTAACCTTGTCTGTGGTATTCTGAGTAGGATTCAATGATTGAATGACTGTTACGTGCTTCAAACTCCTGAAGGCGGGACGTTAGTGACAGACGCAAAAGAATCACTGGATTCTATTCCGGCCTGATTGAGAACCGACAGATGGATAGCCGTGCCGTGACAGGGTGCGATGAACATTTCCACTGAGAGGATGGGAGGTAGCCACTGACAACGGTGAAACCCTTGCATAAGCTTGCCATGGAAAGGAGTAAGAAGGATTGGATGAAGACAGTAGGAAAGCAGAGATACGGAAGGGACCAAGCATCTCCATTCGCTTATCTGAAGTTCTCACCAATGAATTGCATAAGTATCTCTATCTTTATCTTTATGTTTTATTCATATATCACTCATACCCATTTGAGTCTGTCTGACTAAGATTTACAAGGTGACCATAGCTTGCTTCATACCAATAATCTCCGTGGGATCGACCCTTACTCGCGTAAGGTTTATTACTTGGATGACCCAGTGCACTTGCTGGTTAGTTGTGCGGAGCTGTGATAGAGAGTTGAGATTGCAATGAGCGTACCATGTTGATGGCGCCATTGATGATCACAATTTTGCCCACCACTTGTGTTCTTAACTCAAAATCCATGTTCCAAAATATAATTCTTCATGCAAATTTGGCATCAAAGTATTTAAAATTGGCAATGCCATGGTTGCCCCAAAGTATTGGTTTCCTAAGAAAGAGTTTCATTGTTCCAACCAAGTAAACTTATCATGCGAATGGTGTCAACTAAGACCTAATCATGCAACCTATCCTAATTACAAAGGAGTTCAAGGAACAAGAATTTATTCGGATGTTACCTACGGAGATCGGTCGGCCGACCTCCCACACTTAAAACTTAGCACGGTCCTCCGTGCTATAGGTTAGGCGCAATGGGTGGTCGAGTCCCGAGTGTCCCTCATCTCCAATGTCATCGCTATCTCCGCTTGAAGTTGCGGTGGATGTGGAGATATCTGGTTCCTCCATAGGTGGGGTGACTACGCCTAGAAGTTTCTTCACATGAGCGTATCGGCGTTGGTTACGCCTCTCATAACGGTCCAACTTCTTGTGAAGGTCTTCAAGGCGTTGGGTGGCTGATTTTTGTGGTGTAGATGATGTGGTAGTGTTGCGAGTTGGTGTGGGTAGTCCAATGTCCTTGGTGAATTCCGGAGGCTTGAGGCACCTCTTGGTCGGAATAACATCGCCTTCGACCGGAATTGAGGTTCTCCTATCCTTAGCCTCTCGGTTGACGCCGGCCATTGCAACTAATTCGGTCACCATAGCGGGGAATGGTAGATTTCCCTTGGCATGAATGCGCCCCATGGATTGGCGAATGGCATGCGAAATGTCGACCGGTTTCTCGGTTAAGATGCACCATATCAATAAGGCAAGCTCGGCGGTAATGGATGACCCATGGGTGCTTGGGAGCACGTAGTGAGCTAGAATTTGGGCCCATGCCGTGGCTTCTTGAGTGAGGTGGCGGACATCTAAACCCTTTGGTCTTTGCTTTATGGTCCCCCAAATCCAATATGCGTCGGGTAAAGCAATTACGCGAAGGATCGCGCTCCAATCGAACGCACAGTCATCGCATGTAGCCAAGACTTCTTGGTAGGCATCATATCCATCCGTCAACGGCCCAATCCCAAGGACTTCTCGGATGGTTTCCACTGTGACTGACACTTGCTTTCGGCACACAAATATTGATGTGAGTAGGGGTGAGTGGTAGTTGGAGTAGAATTCCACCACCCATGAGAGATTGGCCTCCTTTGGTTGCCTCAAGAGGAACCTCCATTGCCTCCGGTCAATGTGTGGCATCACAATCGGAGTGAGATGAGCCGGTAGGACTAGAAGGGGCTCCGAATGATAATTCCTTTCAATCATTCTTGAGTAAACAAGTTCGCAGTAGCGGTTAGGGAACTTATTTGAATCCTTTGGAGGGTTGTCCTTCTCTAGAACATCAACGGGGCCCTTAGCCTTCTTCAGGAGTGGCTTGGCCGTTAGTTCTTGACGCGCTCTATTGGAAGCTGGCTTCTTCGGGGCTTTCCCTTTGTTCTTTTTTATGACCATCCTGTGATAGCAAAGAAAGGGGATAACATCAAACCCAAAGAAGCGTAATTGAATGCGATTATGCAATGAAAAGTTATGCCATAGAATATGGGTATCATTATTACATGACAGCTGCAACATGTACTAAGATAACATGTGAAGAGCAAGGCAAATCATTTGCATGTGGTGCAAGGGTAGATTAAGCATGCAAGTAAGAAGCATGAGAAGCATACACCCTCAGATACCAAAAGTGGGAAGCAAGTTATGAAAAGGTGAGTGGATGGATTAGAGAATGTGGGGATGCACCCAAAAGTGATTAGTTGAGAGGCAATTTAGTCAAAATGAGCTCAAAACTCAAGTATGCCTTTCGTCGAACACTTGGCGTGCATCCTTTTTGTAGTATGTGATTAGAAGAACGTGAAAGCAATGTAACATTCCACAATCCATTATTAATGACTACAGTGCACAGTGGTTGCAAGAAAATCAAGCAACACATCTCATCTACCAATGCAAGAGAAGTTGGGACCCAAATGCCTATAAAGAGTTAAATTGAAAAAAAAAATACAAAAACACCTCAAAAAAGTAACTAAAAAGAGGGAGGAGAAAAGGAAAGAGGCTACCTAAAAGAAAATGAAACTAAATGATTAAGAATCAAAAAGAGATAGGTGGAGTAAGAGGGTAGCTTAGTATAGTACCTTGAGAGATGGAAGAGGATATGGAAGAAGAAGTTGTAGAGTGGAGTGATGGAGAGTGGAGGGGTAATGTGGGGCCACCGGAGGTAGGTGGTAGGAGGTGGTTGACTGGAAGAAGAAATGGTAGTAGGTGGATGGGTAGTAGAAAGAGTGAGAAGAAGAGGGAAAGGAGAAGAAGAATGAAGGGGGCAAGTATGCTCCCTATTAAGTTGGCGTCGATCACCTGCGCGTGCGCGCACAGTGCGCGCTCGCGCAAGGGAGCGAGGTGGAGTGGGGGCGCGCGCGCGTACGTTGCGCGCACGCGCCCATGCGCTTGGGCTGGTAGCACAGGGGTGGCTTAGAGGTGGCACAACTCTCTGGACGAGGTACCAGGAGTTGGCTGCAGGGCTGTTGGCCCGCGTGCGCACGGTGCACGCGCGCGTCAACGTGGTTATGCCCCAGGCATGAGATGGGCCTGAGGTGGGCCTAACTCTCTGGAATATGTACCAGGAGTGC
Source organism: Arachis stenosperma (assembly GCF_014773155.1). Taxonomy (NCBI): domain Eukaryota; kingdom Viridiplantae; phylum Streptophyta; class Magnoliopsida; order Fabales; family Fabaceae; genus Arachis; species Arachis stenosperma. Next base: position 82,367,403 of record NC_080379.1, read on the forward strand.
AAAAGGGTGATCGACGCGGATGCGCACGGTACGCTAGCGCGTCGATCTGCAGATTTCGCCCAAGCGCGCGTACGCGCCATGTGCGCGCACGCGTAAGTGGCCTATGCCTCAGGCATGGTGCTGGTATGGTGTGGGCGTAACTCTCGGGAAAATGTATGGAGGGGTGTTTTTCGCAACCCACGCGTCCGCGCACGGTGCGCGTCCGCGTGGGTGGTCGTCAATAGCCTCAAGGGCGCGCACGCGCCAGGTGCGCGCACGCGCAAAAGGGTGCCTTTTCAAAAGTTTGCATGTTTTTGCACCACTTATAGCATTCCAGCCCTCCAAACAGCCACTTAAGCACTATAGAAGGGCGTTTTAACTTGATAAACTACCAATGAACTCAACAAATGAAGCAGAATTAGAATTGAAATCTAGCTAACAAACATGAAGTCAAGTGTTAAGCAAGTGTCAATCAAAGAATGATGCAATGGCTATGTACACAGTAAGATCTTACCATGGTGGGGTGTCTCCCACCTAGCACTTTTGTTTACTGTCCTTAAGTTGGACTTTCACTAGCTCAAAGTTCTTGTTCAAGAGGTGCATCCCTCAAGAGGAATACTTCAAATTCCTTGGATTTCTTTCTTTGCTCACCATGATACAATTTGAGACGGTGCCCATTTACCTTGAAAATGTCCGGACTTGATGGGTGGCGCAAGTGGTAGACCCCATAAGGTTCTACTTTCTCCACTTGGTAGGGTCCATCCCACCTTGATCTAAGCTTTCCGGGTAGTAATCTCAACCTTGAGTTGTAAAGAAGGACTAGTTCACCGGGTCGGAATTCCCTTCTCCTAATGTTCTTGTCATGGATGGCTTTCATCTTTTCCTTGTAAAGTCTAGAGTTGTCATAAGCTTCTAATCTTAAGCAGTCCAATTCCGCTAATTGAAGCTTTCTCTCTACTCCGGCTCCACCCAAGCTCATATTACATTCCTTTATAGCCCAATAAGCTTTGTGTTCGATTTCTACCGGTAAGTGGCATGCTTTACCATATACAAGCCTAAAGGGGCTCATGCCAATGGGTGTCTTGTAAGCCGTTCGATAAGCCCAAAGTGCATCGGAGAGTTTAGTGCTCCAATCCTTCCGATTCGGCTTCACAATCCTTTCCAACACATGTTTAATTTCCCGGTTAGAAACTTCGGCTTGGCCATTTGTCTAAGGGTGGTAAGCCGTGGCGACTTTGTGTATGATGCCATACTTTCTCATGAGGCCGTCCATTTTTTTGTTGCAAAAGTGGGATCCTTGGTCACTTATGATTGCTCTTGGGGAGCCAAAGAGACAAATGATATTGTTCCTCACAAAAGAATAAACAACATGAGCGTCATCCGTTTGGGTGGGGATTGCCTCCACCCATTTTGACACATAATCGACGGCTAACAAGATGTAGAGAAAGCCAATAGAATTTGGAAATGGTCCCATGAAGTCGATTCCCCACACTCAAAGATTTCACAAAAAAGCATATTTTGTTGGGGGATTTCGTCCTTCTTAGAAATATTTCCAAACCGAATGCATTGGGGACAAGATTTGCAATGGAGAGAAGAATCTTTGAGAAGGGTTGGCCACCAAAATCCGCAATCAAGGACCTTTCTTGCCGTTCTTTGGGGGCCATAGTGGCCACCTCCTTCGGAAGCATGACAAGCGTCCAAGATTGCTTGGAATTCAGTTTGAGGTATGCACCGTCGCACTATTTGGTCCGCTCCACACCTCCACAAATAGGGATCGTCCCAAACATAGTATTTGGATTCGCTTTTCAGCTTATCCTTTTGGTGTTTGTTGAGATTGGGAGGGAAAGTGCGTGAAACCAAGTAGTTTGCTATTGGGGCATACCAAGGCACTACTTCCGAGATTGCGTGCAAATCATCTAAAGGAAAGGAGTCATTGATAGGAGTGGTGTCGCCTTTTGTGTGTTCGAGGCGACTTAGATGGTCCGCCACTAGGTTTTGGGAACCACTCCTATCCTTGATCTCCAAGTCAAATTCTTGTAACAAAAGCACCCAACGAATTAATCTCGGTTTTAATTCCTTTTTGGCCAACAAATACTTTAGTGCCGCGTGATCCGTGTACACTACAACCTTGGAACCAAGAAGATAGGCTCGGAACTTGTCCAAAGCAAAAATAATATCTAGGAGTTCCTTTTCGGTAGTAGTGTAGTTGGATTGGGCTCCGTCTAGTGTTTTGGAGGCATAAGCTATGACATAGGGAATCATACCCTCGCGTTGTGCTAACGCGGCTCCTATCGCATAATTCGAAGCATCACACATGATTTCAAATGGTTGAGTCCAATTCGGTCCTCGCACAATAGGAGCTTGTGTCAATGCTATTTTAAGTTTTTCATATGCTTCCATACATTCCTTGCTCAGCTCAAATTAAGTGTCCTTTTGTAGTAGTCGAGAGAGAGGTAAGGCAACCTTGCTAAAGTCTTTGATGAATCTCCGGTAGAATCCTGCATGTCCAAGAAAAGAGCGGACTTCCCTCTCGGAGGAGGGGTAAGGTAAACTAGATATGACATTTATTTTTGCCGGATCTACGGAGATGCCTTCTTTTGAGACTATGTGTCCCAAAACAATGCCTTGTTTGACCATGAAATGACATTTTTCAAAATTTAAGACAAGGTTTGTTTTGGTGCATCTCTCTAAGACTTTTTCAAGGTTACCTAAGCAATGCTCAAATGAATCACCGTACACACTAAAGTCGTCCATGAAAACTTCCATACATTGCTCTAGAAAGTCCGCAAATAAGCTCATCATGCATCTTTGAAACGTTGTCGTTGCATTGCATAGGCCAAATGGCATACGCTTGTAAGCATACGTTCCAAAGGGGCAAGTAAATGTGGTTTTTTTCTTGGTCCTCTAGAGCAATGTGAATTTGGAAGTAACCGGAGTAACCATCAAGAAAGCAATAATATGATTTACCGGCTAATCGATCAAGCATTTGATCAATGAATGGTAGTGGGAAGTGATCTTTTCTTGTGGCCGCATTCAACCTTCGGTAGTCTATGCATACTCTCCAAGAATTTTGCACTCTTGTTGCTATAAGTTCACCACTTTCGTTTTTGATTGTTGTCACCCCGGACTTCTTTGGCACTACTTGGACCGGGCTTACCCACTCGCTATCCGAGATAGGATAGATGATGTCCGCTTCAAGTAGCTTAGTGACTTCTTTTTTCACAACCTCAAGAATGGTTGGATTAAGTCTCCTTTGAGGTTGTCGGACCGGTCTTGCTCATTCTTCAAGAAATATGCGGTGCTCGCATACTTGGGGGCTTATTCCCACTAGATCCGCCAAACTCCACCCAATTGCCCTTTTGTTTTTCCTCAATACATCTAGCAATTTTTCTTCTTGTTGAGGAGTTAACTCTTTTGCAATTATCACGGGGAGCTTTTGGGCTTCATCAAGATATGAGTACCTTAAGTGGGGTGGTAGTGGCTTCAATTCCATCTTTTTGTCATTCTTTGAAGTTTGAGTTTCCGGATGGTTTGTATGGTGTGTGGTGTTTAGTTTGCTTGGACCTTCATTTGCTTCTTCAATCATGTACTTCTCATCTAACTTTGCAAGGTGCACTTCGGCAACCATGTTGTCAATTGGGTCACACCGAAATAGAGAGTGATTCTCCGGTGGATGCTTCATTGCTTCTTCTAGGCTAAAACTTACGATTCTCCCATCTATTTCAAATGAGTAGGTCCCCGAGTAGGCATCTAGCTTAAATCTAGAAGTTCTCAAAAATGGTCTTCCAAGTAGGATAGATGATGCTCTCTCGGTCTCGCTTGATGGAATTTCAAGGACATAGAAGTCAATCGAAAACACCAACCCTTTGATATTCACCAATACGTCTTTCGCAACACCCGTCACGGTTATTATGCTTTTATCTGCTAGGACAAATCTTGCCGTCGACCTTTTTAGTGGTGGCAACTTCAATACCCGGTAGATGGAGAGCGGCATGATGCTAACACATGCTCCGAGGTCACACATACAATCTATAAATTGAACTCCATTAACGGTGCAAGTGACCATACAAGGGCCCGGATCATCACACTTCTCGGGCAATGCTCCCATTAAAGCGGAAATAGAACTCCCCAATGGGATGGTTTCCAATTCAAGAATTATATCCTTGTTCATGCATAGATATTTAAGGAATTTTGCATATCTAGGAACTTGATGGATAGCATCAAAGAGGGGGATGGTTACCTCAACTTTCTTGAACATTTCTACCATTTTGGGGTCGAGTTCTATGCGCTTTCTAGCTTTCTTTGCAAGTGTTGGAAATGGGAGTGGTTGAGCAATTTCTTCTTCCAAGGTTCTCTTGGCCTTGGGGGTCTCCTCTGTTGGTTGGGCTTCATCCTCAACTATGACTTGTGGTGTCTCCTCTTCCACTACCTCTTCTATATCTATTCTCTTCTCCTCTTGGGCGGTTGTGATGGGATTTGAGTCCTTTGCTTCCTTCTCTTTTAGTTGTGTTCCGGATCTAAGGGTGATGGCATTAATGCTCCCCTTAGGATTTGGTTGAGGTTGAGAGGGAATGACGCTTTGGATTGGGGGTTGAGGAGTGGGATTTGATGGTGTATCCATGCGTGCAAGAAGAGCTTGTAGTGTAAAGGTGAGGCCGGTGAGACCGGAAGCAAGTGTGTTTTGTAGTTCCTTTTGGCCTTGGATAATGGTCCGGAGTGTTTCGTCTTGGTTGGAGGGGGTGGTTGCATATGTGAGTTGAGGAGTTTGTGATTGGTTGGGTGGTGGTCTTTGATGTGGTGGTTGGTATGTTTGGTAGTTTCTTTGTGGGTTTTGTTGGTTGTATGGTTGATTTTGTGAGTTGTATGGTCGGTTTTGTGAGAAATTTTGTGAGTTGTTTCTCCATCTTTGACCTCCTCCATTGTTGTTGTTGTCCCTATTCCCTTGTTGATGATTGTCTCTCCAATTTTGATTATGGTATCCACTCCCTTGATTGTAGCTTCCTCCTTGATAAGGGTGCCTTTGATTAGGATTACCGCCTTGGTAGTACCCTTGATTTGGGCGGTCATAGAAATTATGGGTAGCCGCCAAGGTGTTATCTTCTTGAAGGCTCGGGCACTCATCCGTGTAGTGGGAGTAGCAAGAACAAATGCCACACACTTTTTGAGGAACCAATTGTTGGTTGTGTTGTTGAGGTGGTGGAGAGTGTTGTTGGTATGATTGAGGTTGTTGTGGTTGTTGTTGGTTCAATTGGAGTTGCCTCAAGATGGATGTCATTTCGCTCAAGGATTGAGTTAGAGCGGTGGTTTCACTACTAGTTGATACCTCATTCACGGTCCTTAGGCGGTTGACTCTTCGTCTCATATGTTGATTGGATTCGGCTAAGTCAATGAAAAGTTGCCATGCCTCCTTCGCTGTTTTATATTTGGACAAAGAACCATTGCTAGAGGTGTCCAAGAGAGTTCTATCTTGCTCTCGCATCCCTTGACATATGTATCCAAGCAATACTTGAGTGTCAATCATGTGATTAGGGCATGCGTCTAGTAGCTTGCGAAACCGTTCCCAATACTCGTATAGTGGTTCTGTCTCACCTTGCACAATACAAGACATTTCCTTCCTTAGCCTATCCATCTTCTCCGGGGGCAAGAATTTATCCAAGAATCCTCTTCTAAGTAAGTCCCAATCGGAGGTGACTTCACTAGATAGAGTGTAGAACCATTCTTTAGCCTTGTCCTCAAGAGAGAAAGGGAAAGCAAACAACCATATAGCAACTTTATCGGATCCTTCCCGTCTAGTAGTTGAACATATACGATGAAAGTCCTTGAGATGTCGAATAGGGTCTTGTGCGGGAAGCCCGTGAAACTTAGGTAGGAGGTTGATCAAAGCGGTCATCAATTCAAAGTTTGCATTCAAGTTGGGGTGAGTTACATGAAGGGGTTGAAGGACATAATCCGGTGCACCCGCTTCCTTGATGGTAACTCTCCTCGGAGCATCCATGGTGTTAGTACCTAAAACAAAAGAAGAGTTGTTAATGATATTGATGGAAGTATGACTAATGCCTTCCTTGAGCGACGGTTCAATGTTCACTTTTAGTAAGGTGGTTGAGGTGGTGAAAACCTCTTCACCTTTCCCAAACTTTAGCCGCCTCCGAGCTTGTCTAATATGAAACAAAGTTCATTCTATTTCCGGATCAAAGGGGACTAAGCTCGGATTCGGTTGTGAATGCGTCATGCAATGAAGGGGAAATGAGACTCATGGTAATGATGAGGTGTTAGTCACTTGAACAATTTACAATGAAATGCAACTATGTACATATATACACACATTTATTCCAAACAATAACATGGCACACTAAGCAAAATCCCCGGCAACAGCGCCATTTTGATAAACGAAATTTAGCATGCCGATTTAGAATTCAATGATGAATACGATCGTGAGTATAGTCTAATCGACACTTAAACTTCGCACCAAACAATCCTACAATCTATAACCGAGAGTACTAGTCTCCCGAGTCGTCCTCCCTTGGAATTGCTAAAGTGTGCATCTTATTGATTAGAAAGCCTTGTTAGGGTTCCTTGAAGGTTTTAGCAAAGTAATAGGAAACAAACAATCAACCATTAAAAGACTTGGCTTAGGGTTGGCATTAGAAATTCTATCCTTATAGTTCCTTCAATGATGACAACAATTAGGCCTTGCTTCATTTAGTTAACCCCTAGGTATAGAGGAAAGTCAAATGAGAATAATCAACTTGAGTCACAAGTCCTAGCTTCACCTCATGGGAATCTAGCTTTAGTGCACTCAAAGTCAATTAGCAATCCCTAATTCCAAATCAACAATTGACACAACTATTCAACTTCTTCTAATGGCCCAAACCCTATGCCAAGTAAGAAATTTCTACTCCATAACTAGTGTTGACATTTTATCAAACATTTGATGAGCAAGAATGAAAGTCATAGTAAAAATGAGAAGAAAAAATGAATTAAAAGTATTGCAACACAAGGAACTAACAACAATTATCAAAGAACAACAATGAAAATCAAATTCTCAAGGAATTGATAAAATCCAAAACTACAAAGTTGAATTCTAGATCTATGAGAATTGAGCAATTACAAATACTACTTGAAATTGGAGAAGAAGATCTATGACATGAACAAAGTGAATTGAGAATTGTAATGGATCTCACCAAAGAGTGATTGAAAATTCAGAAATTGGATGAAGATGAACCCTAGTGAGAGCTTGGAATCTCTCTCTCCTTCTCCAAGAGTGTAACTAACTATCCCTCAAAATATCTAAAAATCTAGAAAAATGAGCTAAAAGTCCTTAACCCTTGTTCCTTTTGTCTTCTTAAGCTTTTCCCGCCAAGGTATTTCCCCAAAATGGGATTCCCAACTGCCTCCACGCCTAAGTCACGTGGCTCTTAAAAAAATCACATTCGAACATCGACGCGCACGCGCAAGGTACGCGCGCGCGCCACCGAAGCATCTTGTAATGTGCGCAGAGGCGTGATGTACGCGTGCGCGCCCATGAAGATCATGGCTTAGCCGCTACGCAAGCCGGCTCGTGGCTTGGCTCTTGGCTTCGACTTCTGGTTGCTCTATCCACGCGGACGCGTCAAGTGCGCGCACGCGCCCATGCTGAGATTTCCAAGGCTCAATTCTCATGCTCCCTTCCTTTGCACCCGTCCTTCTTCTCTCTTCCGGTCCATCCCTGCCCTATATTCTGAAACCACTTAACACACAGGTCACAGCATCGAATGGCACCAAGAGAAGATTAGAAATGTATCTATTTTAGTGCAAAATAAGCATGTTTTCATCCATGGGGCAAAATTAGGAAAGGAACACAAAGTCTTGTATTTTCATATAGAAAGCGTGTGGAATCATTGATAAAACCCCTGAAATCAACACAAGATAAACCCTCAAAATGGGGTTTATCAAGGATCAACAGAAGCCTCAACAAGGCTTTAATAATGGTGGAAGAAACAGGCTTAGCAATAGCAAGCCTTTTCCATCATCTTTTCAGCAACAGACAGAGAATTCTGAGCAGAGCCCCTCTAGCTTAGAAAACATAGTCTCTGATCTGTCTAAGGCCACTTTAAGTTTCATGAGTGAAACAAGGTCCTCCATTAGAAATTTGGAGGCACAAGTGGGCCAGCTGATTAAGAAAATCACTGAAACTCCTCCTAGTACTATCCCAAGCAATACTGAAGAGAACCCAAAAAGAGAGTGCAAGGCCATTGACATAATCAAAATGGACGAACCTAGAGAGGAAGGGGAGGACGTGAATCCCAATGAGGAAGACCTCATAGGACGTCTCCCAGACAAGAAGGAGTTCCCTATTGAGGACCTAAAGGAATCTGAGGCTCATATAGAGACCATAGAGATTCCTTTAAACCTCCTTCTTCCATTCATGAGCTCTGAAAACTATTCTTCCTCTGAAGAGGATGAAGACGTAACTGGAGAGCAAGTTGCTCAATATCTAGGAGCTATCATGAAGCTGAATGCCAAGTTGTTTGGTAATGAGACTTGGGAAGATGCACCTCCCTTGCTATAATAAATGAGTTCAGTGAAGAATGGAAGATTGATGGTTTAGAAGTTATAATAAATTCTTGTTGCAAGTATAGTTTCTAAACCAAGCAATCAACCTTTCTTACAAACGTTTGGTTGTCACAATTAACAAACCCCTTTGGAATTGATAACCGAAGTATTTAAACCTCGTGTCGTCTTCTCAAGGAATTGCAGGGAGTTGTGTTTTATTATTGGTTATGGAAAATAGTGTTTTTGGGGTTTGAAAAGGTTTTGAACAAGAGAAAGGGATTGCAGAGAATTAATAAATTAATAATGAAAGAATCTCTTGGCAAGGTATGAAAACTGGAAGTCCTATCCTAGTTATCCTTATCAATGGTGATGAGAATTATATTTTTGCTACCACTTAGTTAACCTTTGCTAAATAAAGGAAGGTCAGGTGGACTAATCAGTTTGATCCTCAGGTCCTAGTCAATTCCTAAGGAAAGACTTGAGTTATTGGAATGCAATTCGATTAGCAAAAATAACAATTATCAATCACAATGAGTTTGATAACTCAAGAGTTACCAATTAATCAACCAAAGCCAATAGTAAATAATCTAAATAAAAAAATAGGGAAAAGCAATCATGAGTCTGAAATACCTCAATTTATATCAAATAAAGAAAATCATAACATGAATGGTCATTAAACAAATAAAAGAGAAAATAAATAAATAAGAACATTGAACCTGAGATGAAGAAGAAATATTCCTAAATTCTAAAAATCCTAATCCTAAATCCTAAGAGAGAGGAGACAACCTCTCTCCCTAAAAACTACATCTAAAACTATGAAAAGTGAATAATGATTGAATGAATTGATGTCCTGAGTCTCTACATGTTCCCTGACTTTAATCTGTGTCTCTGGGCCGAAAACTGGGTTGAACTGTGGCCCGGAATCTGTGCAAGTGACTTCTGTAATTCTGCAGATCGCGCACGTCACGCGTCCGCGTCGTCCACGCGTTCGCGTCACTCAGCATTTCTCGTACCACGCGTGCGCGTCGTCCATGCTTTTGCGTCGTTCGTGCAGCTTCCAATCCGCGCGGTCGCGTCAGGCACGCGAGCGCGTCACGGTAATTCCATCTATTTTGCGCGGTCGCGTGAGCCATGCGACCGCGTGACTTCTCGCTGGTCATCTCCTCAATTCCTTGCGTTCCTTCCATTTTTGCATGCTTCCTCTTCATTCCTTACGCCATTCCTGCCCTATGAAGCCTGAAACACTTAAGATACAGATCACGGTATCGAATGGTACGAAAGAAGATAAAAATATACAACTAAAAGGTCCTTAGGAAGCAAGTTATTAATCATAGGATATTTTTAGGAAGGAATTGTAAATACATGCAAATCATATGAATAAGTGGGTGAAAAGCTTGATAAAACCACCCAATAAAACACAATATAAACCATAAAATAGTGGTTTATCAACCTCCCCACACTTAAATATTAGTATGTCCTCATGCTAAACCCAAGGAGACTAAATAAATGAGTAGGGAAAGGCAAGACTCATGCAATGCAACCTATGAATGTGAATGCAACTACATGCTAAAATGATTCTACCTACTTGGTGAAAAAGTAAATAAATCTTTCAAGCATAAATATGAGCTGGATTTCACTAATTCAGATCACAAAATAAAGTACAGATAACTTGCAATTAGAAGATAGCTCATGAAAGCAGGGAACATAGAATTAAGCACTGAACCCTTACTGGTAGTGTATATCATTCTAACTCTCAAGTGTCTAGGGTCAATTCTCTCAATTCTCTACTAATCTTGCTTTCTATAGCTTGCTCTTCATCTAACAATCAACAAAAATTTAATGCACCAATACACAAATCAAGAGGTCTTTTAAGGGTTGTAATGGGGTTAGGGTCAAGGTAGGATTGTATTTGGCCAAGTGGACTAAAATCTGAATCCTTAATTAACATAAACTTTCCACCTAACTTAGGACAATTCATGTAATATAAAATCAATAACTACCCATTAACTGCGTTTACTATATATTTATGCATTCCAAGTTTTGAGTACAGTACATATGCATTGCTATTGCCATTTACTTTGAGGCATTTTGTCCCTTTTTTTTATTTTTCTGCTTTTTTTTCTTTTCTTAATTTTTTTTCAATGCATATGATTAAGGTTTTGAATGCATAAACATGTTCTCAATATTTTTCACATTTTCACACAAAGTCTAACATACTCAATTCTCAAACCAAACGTTTCCAAACCCACTTTTCCCACACTTAATTCATGAGCACTTTCACTAGTCTAAGCTAATCAAGGATTCAAATTAAGGACATTATTGTTTTCCGCTTAGAGTTAGTGATGAGCTAAAGTAAAGAACAAATGGGTAAAATAGGCTCAAATTATTTTGCAAAGGATAACGAAAGGGTAAGGCCATATGGGTATGTAAGCTTAGTGAAACAAGGCCTCAATCATATAAGTGCATGCATACATCAAACAATGAAAATATAGAATTAAGCAAGATAAAGATTACAATTTTAGAGAGAATAATACACAAAAATAAAATATATTGGTTGATAAAATGCAACCAATCAAATAGGCTAAAAATCTCACTGGTTTTGTGTGTTCGAGCTCTAAACCATGTTTCAATATAATATTTCTTCAAACAAGTTTTAATAAAAGTTTAATTTAAATTAGTGAAATGCTATAGAGAGTTTTCTTGAAAAAGAGAATATTACTTCAACCAAGTAATGGTAATATATGCACAAAATCAAACATGCAAATGCAATAATGAAAAACAAAAAATTGGTGTTGAGAAGGGACTAACTAACCCGTGGAGATCGGTATCGACCTCCCCACACTTAAAGATTGCACCGTCCTCGGTGCATGCAAAGATGTGCAGGTGGGCGGGGGTTGTGGTTTCTCAGTCGGTGCTCGTTGTATAGTCTTTTTCTTTATCCTTCCTGGTGGCCATCCTGAAAAGGGAGAAGAGAAAGGGACATGAAGTCAAAGGGATAGAGCAAGGGAGAGGGCAGTACGAGTAATAATCATGCCAAAATAAAGAAGAATGTCGTTAACACATGGTCGCGATTCCATGAAATTAGGACATCAGTGGAAACATAGCATGATAAATTGAGACAATTAAATGCAAGATGTTTATTGGCATGCTGGCAAAGGCATGAGTAGCATAAATCAAGCATTAAAAGCCATAATGATTATTAGTCGTAAGAAACTAACAATAACGTTTGTATTGACAATCATTTTTAATTAATAAAATATTGGAAAGGGTTTTGTAAAAAACAGGCATTAGAGTAGAAGGATAGAATAATTAAGAATGCACAATGCCATACGGGCTTTTTCACAAACACAAAGCATGCATATTAAATAAGGTATGGAAAGTATTAAATTGAACATGCAAGCACCCTTAAAAAATGATATAAATTGTCAAACAATTTCTTAACAATCCACAAGCAAAATAATGACCCAAATAAATTACCAACACCAATTAAAAGAAAAAAGAAAGAAAAAGAAAAAGAAGGAAAAGAAAAGATTTAGATTTGGAGAAGAAAAGATAAGGTATTTGGCTGATTTGGATAAGTTGTGCGGCGCAGGCGACGCGGACGTGTGAGTGACGCGTTCGCACGGATAGCGCTTCTATGAAATGATGCGAACGCGTCATCCACGCGGTCGCGTGGATCGATTTGTGCCATTAGCGCAAGGGCAGCCTCGCGGTCGCGCAACTCTCTGTTTGAAACACATATTGCCAAATTTTTGGGTGACACGATCGCATGGTTGGCCATGTTTTAAAGAACGGCGCGGACGCGTGGAGCACGCGTACGCATGGCAGGGCTTGTGCGGCTAGCACAAGTCCAGCCCAATTCCAGCTCAACTTTCGGCCATACACCCTTATACGTCGATTTACAGGGCACGCGTTCATGTGGGTGACGCGGACGCTTGGGAGGCATTTTTCCCATATGACGCGGATGCGTCATCGACGCGGTCGTGTGGATCAATTTGTGCTAAAGGCACGCCTCCAGCCGCGCTTTCGCGTGACTCTCTGTTCAATTTTGTTTTCTTCCCAACGCACTTGTGACGCGGACGCGTCGGCGACGCTGTCGCGTTGCGTGCGAGTTTTTTTTATGCAGTATGCAGAATGTAATGAATGTTATGCAAAATTCCAGGTTCAATCAAAACTCAAAAACAGACTAAAAATTAAACTGAAAAAAAAGGAACGATCATACCATGGTGGGTTGTCTCCCACCTAGCACTTTTAGTTAAAGTCCTTAAGTTGGACATTTGATGAGCTTCCTGTCATGGTGGCTTATGCTTGTACTGATCCAGGAATCTCCACCAATGTTTGGAATTCCAACAGCCTCCGGGGTCCCAAACGAGGCATGTAAAGCCCTTAGGTGAGTTCAAACAGGCTTCAAAGCTTCCGGGGTGTTGAATGTCATAACAGACTCCAGGATCCCAAACTTTTCTTCTACACCCGTCTTTGTCTTGATCTACATTTTTCCAGCTGGGTGGTGAGTAGTCTAAATTCTCACTGCAGTGACCAAACAGCTTCCGAGATCCTTTCAATTGAGCTTGACACCAATCCTTGCACCTTAAATTGAAGTGCGAAGCCTCATTGAGTCTTGCATACCAGCACTGAGTACGAGTCATTTCCCTTTTGCTCTTAAAGCCGCAAAGAGCTCTAAGCTGGCCATCTGTTTCAAGCAAACCATATTCAAGTGAAAAATTGAAGATGAAAGTCAAGGATTTTACCCACTTGAAGTCTGTATTGGGTGGTAATGGCCTTGGGATAGGTGTTTCCTGTGGTTCTGCAAGCTCTACTCCCTTGTGGTCTTCAGTGAATTCCTCCACTTCTTTGCTAACTTCTTCAAATTCAACCATGTCTTGATCAAAGTCTCTGATATCTTTCTCATTACTTGAGTCATAATTAGGTGGTTGAGAAAAATCTACCTCTGTATCATCTTCGTATTCACTTGGGAAAGATTCTTCCATTTCAAAGAATTTACTTGCGGATGCAAGTTCATTACTAAGAGAACTTGACTTGTGATTGTCATCATCAAGGAAACATGTGTCTTGGGTTATTCCGTCCAAATCTTCATAAGATATCTACATTGGAGGCTGTGCAAAATCCTCTTTAGCGTCAATTGTAACATCCTTGACGGAAGGTTCCATAACTCTGGATTCCTGTGGAGGTTCAGCATCTCCTAAATCTTCAACCAACTCTTCTTCTTCTACAATGACAGTATCCTCTACTTGTTCCAGTACGAAGTTATTCTCTATGCTGTCCACTGGAGTTTCTAGCGTCTTCTTTGTGTTGCGTTCTTCATTATATTCTCCACATGAAGCCATGGGAGTCTGTTGAGTGACTGAACATCTGGAAGATAATTGATTTATTGCTTGCTCCAGTTGATGAAGGGTGGCATTAAATTGGTTTACTGATTCTTCGAAGTGAACCTGTGATTCTTGGCTTGATGAATATGGATATGGTTCATAGGGGAGTGGTGGTTCTTGGGAGTAATTGGATCGGCGTTGGAGGGGATAAGGATTATATGGTGGCGAATGGCGAAAAGAAGCTTGTGAGTGTGGTGGTTCGAAGTTATGTTGTGAGGATGGTATCTGAGCGTAGGGTGGGGCTTGTTGGTAGCTACAAGGGGGTCCACCAAGTCTATCAGTTGGGTATGCATTGTAGAATGGTCTCCGTCCATGGTATCTAGGAGGGTGTTATTGCCCAAAAGGGTGATCAGATCCTCTTGGCTCCATCCATCTTTGATTGCTTAGACCTTGATGCATAGTCCTGTTATAGCTTCCATTCCTTGCAACAAAAGTAGAACCAAACTCAAAGCGAGAGGGGTGAGAATTCATAGTAGTTATCAGAAATAAGAAGGGAAAACAAAAACAAATAAACAAGTAAAAGAAAAATATTTACAATAACCAATAATGAGGCACACGTTTGCAATTCCCCGACAACGGTGCCATTTTGAAGAACGGAAGATTGATGGTTTAGAAGTTATAATAAATTCTCGTTGCAAGTATAGTTTCTAAACCAAGCAATCAACCTTTCTTACAAATGTTTGGTTGTCACAATTAACAAACCCCTTTGGAATTGATAACCGAAGTATTTAAACCTCAGGTCGTCTTCTCAAGAAATTGCAGGGAGGTGTGTTTTATTATTGGTTATGGAAAACAGTGTTTTTAGGATTTGAGAAGGTTTTGAACAAGAGAAAGGGATTGCAGGGAATTAATAAATTAATAACGAAAGAATCTCTTGGCAAGGTATGAAAACTGGAAGTCCTATCCTAGTTATCCTTATCAATGGTGATGAGAATTATATTTTTGCTACCACTTAGTTAACCTTTCCTAAATAAAGGAAGGTCAAGTGGACTAATCAGTTTGATCCTCAGGTCCTAGTCAATTTCTAAGGAAAGACTAGAGTTATTAGAATGCGATTCGATTAGCGAAAATAACAATTATCAATCATAATGAGTTTGATAACTCAAGAGTTACCAATTAATCAACCAAAGCCAATAGTAAATAATCTAAATAAAAAAATAGGGAAAAGCAATCATGAGTCTGAAATACCTTAATTTATATCAAATAAAGAAAATCATAACATGAATGGTCATTAAACAAATAAAAGAGAAAATAAATAAATAAGAACATTGAACCTGAGATGAAAAATATTCCTAAATTCTAAAAATCCTAATCCTAAATCCTAAGAAAGAGGAGAGAACCGCTCTCCCTAAAAACTACATCTAAAACTATGAAAAGTGAATAATGATTGAATGAATTGATGTCCTGAGTCTATGCATGTTCCCTGACTTTAATCTGTGTTTCTGCGCCGAAAACTAGGTTGAAATACGGCCTGGAATCTGTGCAAGTGACTTCTGTAATTCTGCAGATCGCGCACGTCACGCGTCCGCGTCGTCCACCCGTTCGCGTCACTCAGCATTTCTCGTACCACGCGTGCGCGTCGTCTACGCTTTCGCGTCGTTCGTGTAGCTTCTAATCTGCGCGGTAGCGTCAGGCACGCAAGCGCGTCACGGTAATTCCTTCTATTTCGCACGGTCGCGTGACTTCTCGCTGGTCATCTCCTCAATTCTTTATGTTTCTTCCATTTTTGCATGCTTCCTCTTCATTTCTTACGCCATTCCTGCCCTATGAAGCCTGAAACACTTAACATACTGATCACGGCATCGAATGATACGAAGGAAGATAAAAATATACAACTAAAAGGTCCTTAGGAAACAAGTTATTAATCATAGGATATTTTTAGGAAGGAATTGTAAATACATGCAAATCATATGAATAAGTGGGTGAAAAGCTTGATAAAACCACCCAATAAAACACAATATAAACCATAAAATAGTGGTTTATCATTCAGCAAACTTTACCTCAAAAGAAAAAAGATCCTGGTAAATTCTTAATACCCTGTACCATGGGCACCATGGCCTTTGAGAAGGCTCTGTGTGACCTGGGGTCACGTATAAATCTTATGCCACTCTATGTAATGGAGAAACTAGGGATCTTTGAGGTATAGGCTACCACATTCTCATTACAGATGGCAGACAAGTCAGTAAGACAAGCTTATGGATTGGTAGAGGACGTGTTAGTAAAGGTTAAAGGCCTTTACATCCCTGCTGATTTCATAATCTTAGACACTAGGAATGAGGAGGATGAATGCATCATCCTTGGAAGACCCTTCCTAGCCACAGTAGGAGCTGTGATTGATGTTGATAGAGGAGAGCTAGTCCTTCAATTAATTGGGGACTACCTTGTGTTTAAAGCTCAAGGATATTCCTCTGCAACCATAGAGAGGAAGCATGAAAAGCTTCTCTCAATACAGAGTCAGACAAAGCCCCCACAATCAAACTCTAAGTTTAGTGTTGGGAGGCCACAACCAAACTCTAAATTTGGTATTGAACCCCCATATTCAAACTCTAAGTTTGGTGTTGGGAGTCCACAACATTGACCTGATCACCTGTGAAGCTCCATGAGAGCACACTGTCAAGCTAGTGACATTAAGAAGCGGTTATTGGGAGGCAAACCAATTTTTATTTATCTAATTTTATTTTTATTTTATTTTTTCTTTTATGTTTTATTAGGTTCATGATCATGTGGAGTCATAAAACAAATACTAAAATTAAAAACAAAATAAAAAACAGCAGAAGAAATAGCACACCCTGGAGGAAGAGCTTGCTGGCGTTTGAATGCCAGTAAGGAGCATCTGGCTGGCGTTCAACGCCAAAACAGAGCATGAATCTGGCGTTGAACGACAGAAACAAGCAACAATCTGGCGTTTAAATGCCAGGATTACACCCTGAGGAGAGCTAGCGTTAAACGCTAGAAACAAGCATGGAACTGGCGTTCAACGCCAGAAACATGCTGCAGACTGCGTTGAACGCCCAAAACAAGCTTAAAACTGGCATTTAACGCCAGAAACAAGCATCAATCTGGAGTTAAACACCAAGATTCCATGCAGAGGGCATTTTACACGCCTCATTGGTGCAGGGATAATAATCCTTGACACCTCAGGATCTATGGACCCCATAGGATCATCTTAGGATCTGTGGACCCCACAGGATCCCTACCTACCTCAATTTACCTTCTCTCATGATTTTTAAATTCTTCACATCCCAAGGACCCACCTGTAAAATTCTGCACTTTTGGATCCTCCAAGTACACATCACCCTCTACAACAAATTCAATAAATTCTTTCGTCACTTGCATGGAAGAAGAATGAGAGATAGGCTTAGAAGAACTCTTCTTCTTATGTCGATCTATAATATTCTTTTTTATCTGCTCCAACTCAATGGAAACATTGACTATATCCTCCATGGTTGTACAATGGTAAAGTTTGACATTATCTGCAATGTCTTTATTTAGTCCAATAAGAAAGTGTCTCATAAGAACATCAGGACACTTTGTGATATTAGCCTTCGTTCCCAAAGACATCAACTCCATGTGGTACTCCATTACTGATTTGGAACCTTATTTCAACTTACGAATCTGTTCAAGAATTTACAAAAATTGAAGAAAAAAAATAAAGAGACTAATCAAGAACCCTAGAACGTGTAGATAAATAAGAATTTTTCTACAACTTGTAACTGATACCAGATGATAAGAAGTTATTGTGGGTTTACGGAGTTTAATAAAGACGAAGCATTAAAGTTCCAATGGAAGGGTTGGAAGGAGAATAAGAAAAAGAATGACAAAATAAGACACACCCTCTTAAGACACAGCAGAAACATAAAAACATAGATAAGGGGTTTTCCTACTAGACCTTTAAGAAATCTGTTCTTAGCAACCTAGTTCACCGGAAGGGATTGCCTATTACACCTTCAAAGAACCTGTCTTTGACAACCTATATCAAAGGGATGAAAATTGAAAGAGACTAGCACACAGAATTACCTTAGTGTTGGATCGTTCAATCTTCTCTATGCAACAAGCGTAGCAAATCACTCACCTCATTTAATCACACTAAAAAAACGTGCATGAAGCAACTAAAAATTTTATTCATCAAAGATGTGTAAATTGTCTCACCAAAGGTGTTTAAATAGGCCAAAAGATAACATAACTTAATTTAAATCTCCTAAAGATAAGACAACTAATTTAAATCAGATTTGATCTTATTGGATTAGATCAGATTCGATTTAAATTTTTAAAATTCTATAGATATGATAACTAATTTAAATTAGATTTGATATCTTTAGATTAGATCAGATTTGATTTAAATTTAAAATTTTTAAATATACTGCTAAGAAAATCAGAATGAAATCTTCTAACAAACCTTAACAACAAAGCAAACTAAAATATAGGCCTAATAATTTCGAAAATTAAATTAAATTTGTATCTTTCATTGGACTTGAAAAAATATTGTTGAGTCTCTAGCTGTCTTGACTTAGTCCAATGGGCCTTATGAGTTGTCGTCATTTCAGCACCATTGTTTTTGAGACAGACTTTTAGTCTTTTTGATGTCTTAGACCGGCATGGTATAATTCTTCTAGTATTCAAATCTTTGAACGTAACGAGATTACCATATTGCCCTTTAGCTCTAAAATGACAAAAATGCCCTCCTGATCACGTATTAATGGCAACGGTTCCAATGTTCCGGTGGCTACTTGAAACGGTGATTTGGGTCTGAATGTGAGGTCCAAACTCCTTTTAAGGCAGCGTCCAACTTGATTTGGTGCCAAGGTGCCATCGTCCGAATTCCCAGTGAGAAGGTGGCGGTGGTACTTACAAGAGACTCTAATGTTTAAGTTAGTAAGGGTTTTGAGCATGTTTTTGTTAGATTGAGACTTAAATATACATGAGGGATGGGATCTATCTTCTAAGTGAGATAGCTATAGTACAAATAATTTAGGAAGATAGTTAGTTATTTGGATAAGTAAAGTTGAACTTTTTATCATATAAAAGAGACAAGCTTTAATGCACCTTTATTTTTAATAAGCCTAATTTTATATTTTAAATTTAAATATGCATAATAACTATTTTAGTAGATAATTTTAGTCTTTATTATATTACACATATCTTATACTCGTGCTTGATAAATATAGAAATGATGCACAAAATTGTAAATCTTTTCATCCTTACACAATTTTATAAATGAAGTATTTTATATTTAAACAAAGAAAAACCCCGATTTTGGGGATTTAGTTTACTATTGGAGAAAAAACAAAAGTTGAAACGCATAACAACGAATAAACGTAAAACAGTCAAGGAATCCCGTCACGCGCTAAATTCAACTCCCTCTCCCACAAACGGAAAATTAAACTCAAACCAATTCAGCTCCTCCTGTTATCTTCTTCACTAATTACAC
Organism: Arachis stenosperma; assembly: GCF_014773155.1. Classification (NCBI taxonomy): domain Eukaryota; kingdom Viridiplantae; phylum Streptophyta; class Magnoliopsida; order Fabales; family Fabaceae; genus Arachis; species Arachis stenosperma. Next base: position 82,386,729 of record NC_080379.1, read on the forward strand.
CGCGTGAACATAAAAGGAATAAAAACACACAAGAGATCTAAAATCGTAATAAAAAACAGAAAAGCAATCCCAGCTTCAAAATTTTCCCCACCGTTGATCCTTCTGAAGCCATGCCGTTTTCTACTTTGACCAAACGACCATTTTCTCCTCGAACCAATTCTTATTTTAAATATTTGGCATCTTTTTGGAATCGTACTCATTCCCCCTGGCCTGGATCCTTAAGTAGCTTGGTTCTTCACGAGAGAGAGAGAGAGAGAGAGAGACTAAAAAAAAGGGGAAAAATGGTCAGAGAATAAAAAAAAGAAGAAAAAGAAAAGAAATGAGGATGACTAATAATCAGGTGTGGCAAAATAGAGACTAGATAGAGAACATTGCATAGAACGTGCAGAAGGGATTTGAAGAAGAAGAGGAAGGAGGAGGAGGGAGGATGACGTCACGTCCAGATAATGGTGGTCATGCGACCAACAGCGGAAGGACACGTGTCGGCAAGTACGAGCTGGGTAGGACGCTAGGCGAGGGGAATTTCGCGAAAGTGAAGTTTGCGAAGAACACGATCACCGGAGACAATGTCGCCATTAAGATTCTCGACAAGGAGAAAGTTCTCAAGCACAAGATGATCAACCAGGTTAGTTCGTCACTGTTTAATTAATTTTTTTTGTAATTTATTTATTTTCTTATTTATTTTATGAAAAGATTAGTTTGTAAGTTTCTTGTTGTTGTGTTATTAGGTTTAGCTTTGATTTATGACAATCAGCGTTAATTGGTTTTATCTTCCTCTTGTTTGGAAAGGTTTGTTGTTAATTTTTGTTATGGAGTTGTGGTGATTTAGGATTTTGGGAAATCAAGGAAGCGTTGACCCATTCAATGTGATCTATGTTTTTGGGACGTTTGTTTTCTTCTACTGCCAGAAGATGGATATGATCAACTTTGTCTTTTTCATCGGGCTAGACTTTTCTATGTTGCTTTTGGTAGTGAAAATATGGAAAAAGATCCTCTCCAGTTTTTTTTAACAATTGATAGAATCCAGTGTGATCTATGACTTTTGATTCTATGAGTGGGACCAAAAATAAATAAGAGAGAGAGAACAATGAATGGTTAGATTGAACACTGAATACCATCCAGTTTTTTTCTCACTGGACAGGATCCACTCCCGAAAATATATTGATGAAACGCCGTGCCAAATGTACACGCACACAAAAGAAAAGAAAAGAAAGAAAGAAGCAGAAAATATATTGATGTTATTGGAAAATGGAACTCGTCAACAATTTACTTGTTATGTTTCATTGGATGTACCTTAAATTTTGCTGGGTTTGATTACTTCAATGGGCAGACAGAAATCTTATGGAAAAGGAAGAGAGAAGGGAAGGGGGTCAAGGGAATAGACCTAGAATTCTAGTGAGGAACATGAAAAATCCAGGGGTTCTAGTTCGGTAATGCTAGGTTGACAAAAAAAGGCAGAACTTGTGTTATTTAAGATTCATTAATTATTGCAAAATTAATAAATACTAAATAAGATAAATTCTCACCGATTTTGGATAAATTTTTTGATTACCAAACATTTTCGTTCTAATTGAACCCAAATTGACACCACCATTAATGGAAGTAACTAATATGCAAAGATTTAAAAAAAAAAAAGGTAATTCTTTTGGAATAGAATTTTTTCTTGAAATTTATTTATATAAACAAATTTCACTCAGAAAAGATCTAGTTTCATAAAAGCCTCTAAAATCTTACCTTGTACTGACCTTCAATAACTGGTTCTTAGAGAATCAATAACAAGTTGAATTCATACTTACAGAAAGCTTTGGATTTTGAATTTGAATGCAAAGAATGAATCCGTTATGGCTTTAGACTTTTAGCAAAGTGAGTTAACAGCTGTCGCAACCTAAATTGCCTTTACGTTGTGTTTGCGAGTTGGAATTTTGCAGTAACTTGTTTCTCATTCACTCAAACTTATATCAAAGTGAAAATCCCAAGAATGAAATAAAAGTTAATGTGGTCAAAATAGAACGTATCTCTTATAACCCCAAGTTCAAATGTAGCCAATTAGCCATGAATGAACTAAAGAAGCATCTAAGAAAGGAACTGCCGTCATTGTGGTCTAAATAGAACATATCTCTGATAATATAAACTACTAGAAACTTGCGGCATCTCTCTGATGGTCAAACTTCTTTATGACTTTAGTCTGTCCAGAAATGTGGGCTCTGGTTTTCTTGTATTCTTCAACATCCATTTAATTTTATTACTTGGATCTGATACTGCCTGATTTATTATATAAGGAGTTAATTTTATTGATTATATCTCATTATTAAACTGAAAACTGTGAATGGTATTGACTTGCTTTAGTATTATTTTATTGTTGCAGCTACAGTTAAACACATAAATGTGTTTAAGATCCATATCTCATGTTTTGTGTGAATTCCTCTGCACTAAGGCATGGTAGCATAGTCATAAATGTTTGAATACTTTAGTCCTACTTGTAGCTGATATTTTTATGTTGTTTACCATTTATGCAGATAAAACGAGAGATATCAACAATGAAACTGATTAGACACCCTAATGTAATACGTATGTATGAGGTTAGAATGCAGTAAATGTTTCCTTCTATGTATTTTACCTTGGCTGATTTGTTTTGGCCTTCAATCTTACTGAATTTCGCTCTTTAATCTAGTTTTCTTATCCATTTTAAGTGATAAATTCCTGGTGTAGGTCATGGCTAGCAAGACAAAAATATACATTGTATTGGAATTTGTAACTGGTGGAGAGCTCTTTGATAAAATTGTAAGGAAGTTGACCTTTTGTGCTTCTGAAATCTGAGTATTACAGTTATTGTTTATTTGCTAGCCATGACTATTTTGGTGCTTTATTTGCTATTAATTTGAGTTAGGCAAGCAGTGGGAGATTGAAAGAAGAAGAAGCTAGAAGATATTTTCAACAGCTAATATGTGCTGTGGATTACTGTCATAGTAGAGGTGTTTGCCATAGAGACCTAAAGGTGAGAGTTTCATTTCCTATTAGTGCATTTTTCTTTGCTTTGCTATCTGAAGGAGTTTTGGAGTCGTTGCTCAAATTATAAGTGTCTGAGTGCTCTACGTAATGTATTTGCAAAAGATTTTATTTTTTTTTACAAGAGGGAATATATGTACCAAAAACTACATACGGTTGTGTGTAAAAGAATAAAAATTAATCTGTTACTATTATTTGATCTATTGAAGCCTGAGAACTTGTTGCTGGATGCTACGGGAATGCTCAAAGTATCAGATTTTGGATTGAGTGCACTGCCTCAACAAGTTCGGGTAAGTATAATTATCAATTTTTCAACGGTAGAAAATATAATTATATCCAATTTCCTACTAATTATCCTATTGTTAACAGGAAGATGGGCTGCTTCATACAACATGTGGTACGCCAAATTATGTTGCCCCAGAGGTAAGATAATTCCATTGCTAGTCTTCATATCTTGTATCTCAAAAAAATTCTGGTTTTCCTTTTCCCGGTTCTTTTTGTTAAAAGAAGAAAGTGTAATCACTGCTCACATATAATTTAGGTGGTTCACAATAAAGGCTATGATGGTGCGAAGGCTGATCTCTGGTCATGTGGTGTGATTCTTTTTGTTTTGATGGCAGGCTATTTGCCCTTTGAAGACAACAATCTTGTGAATTTGTATAAAAAGGTGACTTTTTACTCAATATTTGTTTCTCTTATTCCCTCTATTATAGTAACCAGGCTCACTTCATTTCAAAATTATAAGCAAATAAATGGAGATTTTTGTTGACTGAAATCAGCGTTAGGAGTTTCTGTCATTTGTTTAGGCACAACAGGAAACAAATAAACATTCTTAGCTGGTGGCAGAGATCAGCAACTAAATGTTGGGATACAGAGATCAGCACCTAAATGTTGGGATATATTTTGTAAATAAGATTTTGGTGTCTAATATCACATTATCACCTATCATCCTTAACCATTGCATGTTTGATTCTGCATTTATAGAACAGATTTTAGGTGGTATTATTCTGTATTCTGTTAGAATTTATTTACTTCGAACCAATTGAGGTAAAATGATTATGCTTGGTAGTTTCTCCAAAAGTAATTTTGACAGAGTAATCAATTCAGTTCTTCCAGGATTAACTGTAATCAAAGTGCTGATAAGTTATGATACGGCACCCTGGGGGGTAGGGTTGTCAGGCAAATATGTAATTTTAGTACAAATTATTTAAACAGAACTGGAGATTTGAAATAGGAGATGCTTATGGGGCATAGGTACATGCTATACAATAGAAGAACTGGCTTATCTGAACCCATCTGCAAAACATTTAGTGTCTTTTTGTAATGAGATGCGCCAAGTTAATAGAAAATGAATTGGATATTAGATATTTCATATTACTAGTTACTAGAAATAATGTAAATGTTGAAATATTTAGGACATCTCTTTCTCCTTCAATCATTCTTCTTTTCTACAGTCTTTACTTGATTCATTCCTTTCTTTTCTGTCCCTAATATCTTCAGTTCTCCCTAATAATTCTTCTAGTATTCCATCCAAATCCCTAATTTCAGTAATTCCATATCTATACTATTTCACTTTCCTTCAATGCTGTCTTACGTTTTCTGGTTCATGATGACTGCAGATTTTCAAGGCTGAGTTCACTTGTCCTCCTTGGTTTTCTACGAATGCAAAGAAGTTAATCATAAGAATACTTGAACCTGATCCTGCCAAAGTATGCTATTGACTTGTGTTAGTCTTGTTTATCTCATTCTACTCTTCTACTAATCTGGTTTTTATTAAATCACTTTTCCCTCTTGCTCACCAATTATGTAAAACAAACCTATATTTTCCTTGTTAATGATATGTACAGCGGATTACGATCGCTGAAGTAATTGAGAATGAATGGTTCAAGAAGGGATACAAGCCTCCAAAATTTGAGCAGGCCAATGTTAGTCTTGATGATATAGATTCTATTTTTAGTGAATCAATGGTAAGACATTGGTTTTGATATTATCTTGATTAATTTTTGTTTGTCAAAGCTTTGGATTCTTACCCTCAACCTTAATGCTGCTTGTTGTGCACAGGATTCACAAAACCTTGTTTCTGAGAGGCGTGAAACAAGGCCTGTGGAACCTGTGACCATGAATGCTTTTGAGCTTATCTCTACCTCTCAGGGCCTCAATCTCCGTAGTCTTTTCGAGAAACAAATGGTATTTATTTTATTTTTTTTAATAGTCAACAAAAGTATATGCAGATCAATTTGCTCAGATTTTCAAAATACTAGAATTTGACCTAGAATGGCTTCAGGAGACAATTTACATTTATGTTGATGTCATGATTCAACCGCAAGATCCGTAATTAGGGGATAGACTAATGATCAATACCTATTTTCATCAAGCAATCTTGGCAACCTCATAGAGATGTAATTGATCCTTGAAACAAGACCAATGACCATCACAATCACTAGGCACTAAATAACAAAATAATCAAATTGGATGGACTGAGTCTTTTTTAACATAGCTCAACTTTTGACATTGTATGTGTTAGGACTCGAGGTATAAAACCATGGGCCTCTATCCAACAAATTAAGGTTTTGGGAAGGATGATTCATGATGCTGTACCAAGGCTTATATGATTAAGAGGTGTAGGATTTGACACTTGTTTGGCCTCAGTTTTTAAATAAAAGCAAAATTTGAGCACAAGGTTTTGTGTGCCTATGCTTCTCAGACTCTTGCATGAGAGGGAATATGGAGGTTTAAAACCATCCATGTCTATCTATGAGAGAGCATATGGAAGTATAAAACCATTCATGTGCATTTATCCAACAGCCTAAGCTTTTACGAGAGATGTCTCATGACATGTATTTCTGGTTGTTGATTACAAATTGCATGAAACAAGATAATATATAATTGAATTTGTTCTTAAATATTAAGGCTAAGATTTGTTGCTTTTGACATGTAGGGACTTGTTAAAAGGGAAACAAGATTCACATCCAAATGTTCAGCAAATGAGATCATTACGAAAATTGAGGAAGCTGCTGGGCCTTTGGGTTTCGGTGTTAAGAAGAGCAACAATAAGGTATTGAAAGATAAATAAATAAATCTTGTATCTAATTTACTCCTTCATCTTTTGTTTCTAATGGAATAAGATAATTAAATAGAAAACATTCTTTGTGTACTTAAGATTACTCTTTTAATCTGTCAATGTAGGAAAATTTATTTTGTTGTCTACTACTTAGTCAATCTACATATGAAGGTTAAATTATAACAATAGCTGTTGCTGTTAAAATTTTATCTCTAACAATATTTCTTACTCTGCATTTCAGTTAAAGATTCAAGGTGAAAAGACTGGGCGTAAAGGTCAACTATCTGTAGCTACCGAGGTATGTCTTTTTTAAGTTTGCTTCTATATCTAGAGTATACATGTTAGTTATTTATGGTTAGGTATACTATGGCTGTTTTTAATGCTGGTTTAAGTGTTATTTTCCAGATTTTTGAGGTGGCTCCTGAACTTTATGTGGTTGAATTGCGGAAGGCTGAGGGAGATACTCTGGAATTTCACAAAGTAAGTTAAATGCAGGAAGTAGTATTTTATATGCATTCATGTTTGGCAGTTGATTGTGTCACCTACAATAGCACTAGGAAAATGCATCCCCTCAATTTTTTCCCCTCTCAATTGTTGTTGTAAAGTGTTATCGCTCACCATACACTCTTTAAGTGGACCAAAAGAAAACATAAGAGAAAATGTTGAATGGTATAAGATCACACTTGACAATATCTATTGAAATAAAAAATTGAGGAGATCCATTCCCGAGTACAAGTTGTTTTCTTCTCAGCATTGCATTATTTTTCTTCACCTTTTGTCCTATGCTGAATCAACCGAATGATGTTGCCTCCAATATTTTTTGCCCCGGATCAGAATAAATTTGGGACACATAGTGAATCCTGTCAGCTAATGCGTTCTATCATTTGATTAATGTGTGAATTGGAGACATTAGACTCTTAGAAAGTAACTGAATGTTAGTTAACCATTTCTTGAAAATAAGTCATATCAAGAGAATTGCCTCTCACAAAGTTACCTTTCTTGAAGAAATGTACGTGCCTATCAATTCACTATTTTTTCTCCGAACATATTGCTGTAGTGCAATCACTACTGAACTTAAGCTATTCAGCAACATCTTTTATTTTGTTACCCCACATATTCAATAATTAATTTTTTTTATTTTTTTATCTTTTTATTTATTTATTTATTTATTTATACAGTTCTATAAAAACCTCTCGCCTGCACTGAAAGATATTGTTTGGAAAGCAGAGCCAATCGATGAAGAAAAAGATGGTTAGTTTTTCAGCAATCATGATGCTTAACTTGACAAAGTTAGGGTTCTAGAAATTTAACAAGGCATTCTTGTTGGTAATATATTGTTTTGAACCTTGAATTTTGTTTGATACTTTTAATCATTTATGCAATATTTATATTTTAATTCAATATCAATAGTAGATTGAAAATTATTGCAGGAGCTTAATGCTTCTGATATGTGTGTTTGCTAAGACATGGTTTTTGTTTTTGGTTTAAGAGAGTATTATTTATATTTTATTCAGTTGGTCTTCTAAATCTTTTACATTTTCTGCAAACAGGTTCCAGTCCCTCAAAATAATCTTTCACGAATCTTCGCCTGTTAATTGTACAAATACCTAGCTGTGCTCTTTGCTACTAAGAATGGCAGTTGCTTGAAGGATTCAGCCATGGGGCTCATGGAATAAACTTTTTGTCCGACACTATATAATTATAGGAATGATTGAATCTTTCAATGAAAATTTGTTGAATAGTTTTCCCTTCTTTCATGCTGAGAGATTGTGTTGGCGAAAACATTCAAACATTATAATAGTGACATAGCACAGATTTTTTTTCGGGGTATTGGGCTTCTAAATTTACGCTTTTACCGATTGAAAAATTTTACATGTTCTATTATGATATAAAATTAAAAGAAAATTGTTTCTTGAAAAAAGTTATGAATATAATCTCACTCTGATCCCTATCCATTTGCTTAAATTGTCTTATTGCCTAAGTAACTCCCATACATCAGTTACATTTCATATCATGGATTCATGGAGAAAAGAGAAGGCGGAGATTTAAATCCTAAGTTCAGTAAATTAATGAGGCAAGAAAATCAATGATTACATTTTCATCTCACTGTATTTACTATCCCGAACATGGCAACATGATTTTTTTGGTATTATACAGAATAGTTGAATGATGCACGAGTATTTTATGTGCTTTTTTTGGGGTGTTTTTTAAGTGAAATTGATGATTTTTTGTTTGATAATTATTTGGTTTCATATGACATTCTATTAGTACTTTGAGTGTTTGGATTTTTTGTTAATTGTGGGTAAATGATTGCAAAAGAAGAACAAAGCATAAGCCAAGGAACATAACCAGGAAAGCACTACCAAAAAAGCAGAGGAGAGAGCGTGCAACACGCCAAAAGGGAGGTGTGCCACACGAACCAAAGAGCCAAAACAGAGCATTAGCATGCTGCACGCCAACATGTGGGCGTGGCACGCTGGGCCAAAAGTTCAGGGGGGTGTTTGGGGCATAATTGACGTGCAACCCTAACCTCTTCATACTCCAACAAGGATAACTTGAGTTACAGATGTCCAAATGAAGTGCTTCCAACGGCATTAGAAAGCTAACATGCAGAGCTTTCTAACGATATATAACAGTTCATGATGTATGTGCGAAAAAGTGGGTGGGCAACACGCTAAAGGCAGGGCGTGTCACACGCCCAAAAAGCGTGCTCCAAGAGGCCAATAAACTTGGTGTTTTACACGCCAAAGTGAATGGGCGTGTGAAAATGACACACCTTCGAAAGGGCACCCATGCGTATGCATCCCCATGCATACGTGCAACACTTGAAGATTGTTGAAACATGTGTACGCATCCCCATGCGTACGCACAATACCTGGATATTTGAGGATTCACACGTATGTATCTTCCATGCGTACGCGCAAATGAAGATTTTTGCATGATCATGTGTACCCATGAACCCCCTTTAAAAGTTGGCATTTTACACGCCCATATACAAGGGCGTGTTAAAATGTCACGCCATCGAGTCTCCATTACATGCATATCTTTGGCGTTTCACACGCCACATATGGGGCGTGCCACACACCCAAGTTACACTTTCCAGGATTTGATCTTGTCATGGTGTGTAGCATACGGGCTCGTGGCGTTACACACTAGGCCAAAACTCCAGAAGACCACTTCAATTCACCATTGGGTGTGCCACACACCGTAGCAAGGGTGTGTCACACGCCAAGAAGAATGGAGCTCTAGAGATAACTAAGAAGTGGCGTGCAACACGTGATACCAGGGGCGTGCCATACGCTAAGATTGTTGCTCTAGGGGAAGGAAAATCTTGGCGTTTCACATGCCCAAGGCCCAGCTTCCATAAGTCATTCTGCGACACTCACAGCCCACTAAGGATGCTAAAGGATTGGATCACTGAAGCCTTGAACCGGAAGATTTGATTTGATTTGATTTTGTTTCGAATTAAATTTAAATTTAATGATTATGTTTTGTTTTAGGTTTTAGTATATAAGGTTCTTGAAAAAATTTGAAAAGGACTTTCAAACCTTTTGCCGTTTCCATACATTTGTTTTGTTTTGATGTTTAACATAAGTCACTAATCTCCTTGGTTAAGGTTAGGAGCTCTGTTGATTCCAAGAGATTAATATTATAACTTTTCTATCTTGATTAATGCATTGATGTTTACTTAAGAAAAAGTTTTTGTTCTTCATCTAAAGGATTGGAATGTGTTGAAAAACAATTCTTCTCTGACTTGAATTCTTTTAATATATTGAAAAAATTAATTAATTGAATTAAGATTGAAAACTTCTTCTCATGACTCTTAGGTTTTGAATTTGGACATGATAAATGATATTGAATCAACCAAGTTTGGCTCTTGAGAATTGTGTGGTTTTTAAATCAGTGAAGGTTCTTAACCTCTCGTCACATTTAATTAATAAAGGAATTGATAATTGATTAGGATTAAGGAAATTGAATTACCAGAGAATTAGAGTTTGATTATTTATGATTTGTCATAGATATATCATTGTTTGATCAAGGTGAAAAGTGAAAAATATTTTTCCGGAAGTTTCAACATCTCTAAAACTTTAACTCTTTTGAATCATATTTCTTTCTCAATTACTTACACTTGCTTTTATTCATTATTTGTTTTTATGCAATTGCTCTTGAAATCCTTAATTTTGATTTTCTGACTAGAATAATTGATGCGTGAGCATTTTATACCCTTTTTTCTAGTTGTTTTTATATTGTTTTTAATTAGATTTTATTAAGTGTTAGTATATTTTAGTGCAAAATTCACCTTTGGATGTTACTTTGAGTTTTTCTTGTGTTTTTATGGTTTTAGGTGAAATTCGGAGCAGTTTGGAGAAGCCTGAAGCAAGAAATGAAAAAGCTTTAATATATTAGAAGGCTTAGAGAAGGGAGGACTGAATCTATGGCCTTCTTTTAACTTTAATATATTACCCATTTAAAACAAACTTTCAGTCTGAATCTATTTAAACTCAGCAGCAAAAAAGTTATGAGACAATTTCATTTTGTCTCATGAATATCAGAAAACAAAACAGAGCAGGGAAGAGAGAAGCTGACACTATCATGTATCCTTGTTCGGTTGACACAACAGTGGTGGAATTTCTAATATAGTTAAAGTATTACATACACCAATTCTATAAGATTGACACAATCCTTTCACACTCAAGTTCTAACCTAACTTGACATGGTTATGCTAATACCAAACTCTTCACTCTTAGTGCTAACCCAACTAAGAAAGGGATACCTCACTGGTACAAGATACAAGACACAGAATCAACCTAAAGAAATCTGAAATTACTCTAGACTTTTCACTCAAGTGTATCTCTCTGCCTCTTTCCACTCTTAGGCTCTTTCAATGACTCTCTCATTCAGCCTTTTTACCACAAGAAATTACAAAAAGATAAACATTGAAAAGAAAATTACAATTTGTAAAACATGAAAGAGATTGATGCTTCAACAGCCTCTTTGCTATGTGATGAACCAGATTTGCTTGCCTCTGATTTAGTTCCTCATTTTGGCGGAATGCTCCTTTGATTAGGAAGCACTGTCCAAGCTGATGAACTTCTTCAGAGAGCTCTTCTCAGAACATAAACCTCAAAACACTGGTTATCTCTCCTTAGCTTCTGAATGATAAAAAATTTTCTTTTGTATCTCCTAGCATGTTGCTAAGTTGCTCTCTCCTAGGTCAACCCCTGAGCTGTGTGCTTCACCAACTCACTTTTTCACTTTCTTCCATTTCTTCTCAAATTAGAAACTATGGTTCTGACCTTCTTTCTTGACCAAAAACCTCATGACAGCAAGGAAGAAAGTGTTTTCAATGGTAAACCCAGATCTGAACCATTGAAATGCTACTTGGGGTAGAGGAGAAGAACGCAATATGTATGAAGAAAGAAATAAGTTACCTTTGACCTCTGCCTTAGCCTAAGATGGATTGAATTTGGTGATTAGACCTCAACCCTTTTGCTTAACCTTTCTCTTTCTTTTCTTCTTTGATGAAAAGACTTAGGAACTAAGCTTTCTCTCACTTCTTTGAACTCTGACCGAAGAAAGATAAAGTGAATGTTGCTTTACTGGAAGCAAATTGGAAGGATTGACTTGAGAGATGAGTTCGGGCTTGGATTGATTCTTTTCATTCAACCCGTTGAATCTTTGTTTTGATTTCTTTGGGCTTTCTTTGTTTGTGCAGCCCATCAACATTGGTTTTATTTTCATCCTATTGGGCTGCTGCAACAATGAATTTTGGCCTACAACATTTAATCAGAAATAATCAACACTAATTAGTTAATTTGCCCAATAAAATAATGTTTGTCATCATTAATTAATTTGGTTAATTTCTTAACTCAACAATCTCCTCCTTGATGACAAACATAATTAAACATTAACCAAAAGGAATTGAATTTGAATAAAGTTAAGAAACTTCCCTTTTATTTATGTTACTTACTTTAGTGTTGCTCCCTCTTTCCTTTTCAAGAGAAGCTCCTCCTAGATTTATGCTCTTTTCTTTTCGTTCCTGTTTACATTATACTTATAGAGAGCACAATAAAGAGATACACACAATTCAACTTCACTAAGGGAGTTTATACAACCATCAACACAAATTCAGCCCAATACTGAACACATCATGTCAGCAACAAAGCAGAGCATCAAGTTTAACGAGGGCAAACCAACAACATATCATATAAAGCAAGTTCCAATTTTCATGCAAAAAAAAAAAAAAAAACACAGCAGTAACAAGATCAATCAAAATTAACAATTATCACAATTAACAATCACATATTCATGCTACTCATGCTATTACTCCCCCTTTTGACATCAAGGGTGGACAATAGGCAAAATCAAGTAAAAAATCACACCTTAAAACCTGCAAGAAAGTGTTAATGCACAGTCTAAACACCAAATTAATTGAAAGTAAGTGCAGCAGTAGTTAAAGTATTACAGTCATCCAAAATAACAGAAAGAAGTTCAAAAGTAACAAGAGAAACAGTTTTGATGAGACAAAAGTGAGTAGACAACAGCAGCTTCATGAGACAAATCTAAGCATCTGAACCATTTTCCTCCGAATCATCTTCCTCTTCAGCATTAGTGGCAGCATCCTCATCTTGTTGGAGGTTGTCAATGAATTTCATGAAGACAGCCACTCGATCTCTTGATTTTCGGAGGAAATTCTCATGCTTGCTTGCTAACTTCCTTTGTTCCTTACTCATGGCAATAATATGATTGGATTGGGAGACAAATTCTTGGACCACATCTCTAACAACATTAAATAGACTAGATTTTTGTCCAGTAGAGATGAAAGTGCCCTCAGTGGAAGGAGGAGGAGAATCCTCAGGAATGAACTCATCATCTTCATCATCTAGAACCACCCTCTCAAAGCGAGTAGGTCCTCTATGTTGTTTCACTGAACCACCTCCCTTTAGTTATGAATGTCTATTTTCATAATCCTCATTGGACAAATCAACAGCAAATGTTCAAAAATACAAGTTAGAAACATGCCATAAGGAAGGGCTTTGTCTTTCGCACTTTTAACAGAGTCAAACATGTATCTTACCATCAAATAAGCAAAAGAAATGTCTATTTTAGTGAGCAGGGCATATAAAACAAGAGTGTCAGTATAAGATACCCTTTGATATGAACCGCTCTGAGAAAGTATGATGTGATTTACCAAACGATGCAACTGAGCACGTTCATAACCCAGGGCTTTATGAGTAGGGGTGATGCCATCAATCAGAGAAACATGTTCACAAATATGAGCTAAAGCATCATTGAAAGAGATACTAACTCCTTCATCCCACTTAACAGAAGTATATGTACAAGCCCCAACATCAGTATATTTCAGTAAATCACTGATTTCATTGTTTAGCACAATGTCTCAGCCCTTGACATAGGAATGTACACTGCCCTCATGATATGTCATGTTAGCATAAAACTCTTTGACCAAAAGAGCATACACTGGTTTTTTGATGTTAAAAAGGTGATTCCAGTCTAGAAATTCTAAATTTTCAACAAAAGGAAAACCTTTCTTTTTCAGATTCAGTAAATCAGCAAGAAAAGAGGAACACAGGGTACGGTACTTAATAACTCCTTCATAAAAATCATTATTCATGGCAGACTTAAATCTGTAAGGGTTATAGTTGGAGTGAGATGTCATGAAGTGGGATTTGTGTGCAAAGGGATCAATGTTTAGTTCTCTAACAAATTTAAGAGGGAGTCGAGGTTTACCTCTCTGAGAACGCAAGGGAATAGACCTTGTCTTAGGTTGAGTGAGCTTAGAGGTAGGTTCAGTAGTAGCTGGGCATTTCCCTTTCGAAGAGCTTGGCTTCGACGAACCAAGTTTAAAAGGAGGTTTCTTTGGTGGTGGTGTCTACTTGGCTGAGGGTGGATACTTTGAGGGGTTCTTAGTGCGAGCCATGCGATCCGAGCGAGGAGGTGAGGTAGGAGGAGAAGGAGAATGAGTAAAGTTTCAGTCTTGAGAACGCGTGGAAGGTTTTTGTTTTGTAGAAAGCTTGAAAATCTTTTCACGAGGGGGCTTTTGTGAAAGAGTTTTCTTCCTCATTTGGTTGGTTTCTGGTTTTGAACAAAGAGAAGCAATAAAGGTAGTGGGAGAAACCGAAGAGTTTGAGGAGGAGTTATGGAAGGAGAAGAAGAAGTGTTGGTAACCATAGCCAAAAGAAATTTTCTTAAATCATGCAACTGCATCACCTATATTTGACTTGAAAGGACTTGACATCACAAAAAGAAAGATTTGATTTTATTAAAAAAATTAAAATGGAAATTAATTTTAAAATGTGAAACCTTTTGGACTTAAAGACAAAAAGAGGAAATAAAATAAAACAAACAAGCCAATATAAAACAAAAAAATCATGTAGCACTCATATTGGG